>NC_143038.1:57004218-57310937 GCF_057628025.1 Oncorhynchus mykiss | reverse complement strand
TTTTCAATCTTTTTTCTAACATTTCTTAAAACATGTTTTAACTTTGTCATTATGGGGTATTGTGTGTGGATAAGAATTATTATTATTTTTAATCAATTTTGAATCCAGGCTGTAACACAACAAAATGTGAAATAAGTCAAGGGGTATAAATACTTTCTGAAGGCACTGTAAGTGACGGGCCAATATGACTGCCCTTACAGCACAACCATTATAGAAAATTGCTGGAGCAGCACATATGCAAAGGAAAATGATGTTACCTGTAAGGATGAACAAGCAAATGTCAGTACAAAAATAGTGAATAATTAATTAAGTAAATGAAATTGAGTAAATCGAAACTAAGATGTTCCAGCCACCCAGCCCTGGGTGTTGACTGCCAGATGGACGTGTTTACAACACACATCGGGTTGCAGAGTGATGGATATCAGTAATTACTTCTGCTGATCCATTTAACCCGGCACACACACACACACACACACACACACACACACACACACACACACACACACATTTAATTGCCTGGAACGCCAAAACACAAATCTAGTTAATCTGGTGTAAAGGCATCTTCAGAAGAGACGGGTGTAAAGAGCAATGGGAATGAGGTGGCGCTTCAACTACACGGACACAACATGATGGGTGGACTCCAAGGCTTCCACTGTAGGAGCAAAGATTAATACGGCTCTGATCCCTATCTTACATAGAGCATTACATACAGTGGAAGCCTTGTAGGGGGGTGGGGGCACTGCTGAAAAACAGTAGTAAGGGATTCTCTCTCTCTCTCTCAACCATCAAACCTCTCTGCATTTTCACTTTTTCTCTCTCTATTCCATCTTCTCTGTGTTTATCTCAAAATGATTGTCATGGTGGTACGATAATAACCTTCGATAGCTCCCCGAGTGCTCTCGTATTCTCTATTTATCCCTATGGCTAAGTCGCTGTGGTATCAACTCAATTATGAATCAATCAACATGCTCAACACATTTGTAAATGTATTGCAGAGCAGTCAACATTCAGTACATCAATAGTCCATAGCACTGTAGCATATCACAGTCTTAACATGCTGATTTGTGGAAAGCGGGAAATTCATTGATATTTCATGTGCTGATAAATATTTGTGTTATATCGGATGTTATTTGTGCTGTATGATGACATCTCTATCTTTTTTTACTATCAAATCTAACAGCACAGGAAATGAGTTGACGCAACAACAAAAAGATAGATGTATTGATTGTAATCATGCCAGCTTTTCATCTTCAATGTTGTATCAAAGACAATGACATTACTTGAATTTCCAAGGCCAACATGGATCCAATTGTTTCAGTGCTGATGTTGAAATCTATCATTTAGTGGTGGGTTTTTTTGTACCACATTTATCCATCTGTTCCTTGACAGACATGTTTTTAATGTCCCATTTTAGATGATGTGTTGTGACAACATGTAGAGTACGTAATAATTACAAACTGTAACCACATACATTGTAATTATGGTTTATTTTTACAATGTGGTTAGTGTGACTACACATTGAGGTGTGTGTGATTGCACAATGAAATGTAATTTTCAGAAGCATTGGATTTGCAGGTGTGATTTTGTTATACCCCCCCGTCTCCACACACACACACATGCACACACACCCACACGTGCACACACAGACGCACACTCTCAATGTAAAATTATCACATTTTGAGTTTATTTTATTTCTGACATTGTGCACGTTACAAGCAGTTCCTCTCTTAACTCTTTTATACTGTACCCTAAAGTCAGGTTCAAACATTCACCTTCACACCAACTGGTAAAAGTTATAAAAAAATATATAGACATTTTTATTGCCTTATTTTTTGTATGGATAACAGTTAGAAGACTCAAGCCTCAGTTGGGCCCTATGTACTTATACAAGAAGCATCTTTAAAATGCCACATTTAAAGCATCTTTGCCAAAATGCTATTTTTTTATTTTTTTAAATGTTTAAAAAAAACTAAAAACTAAATCAAATATCAGAGGAGCTTAAGCAGTGTGTTTGTAGCAGCGTTCCACAGAGATAGTGGTTCGTTTGAAAGCTGCTGACAGTCAGTCTGGGGGAAGAGAGAGAGAGAGGGAGAGAGAAGGGGAGAGGGAGAGGCGTTTTTTTAATCACTAATAACCCTGCCGTGCCACAGACAGGATGAGAGGGAGTTTCATTTATCCTTTGCGCCTCTGATTAGCTTTATCTGCTGTCTATTTTTATTACGCATTTCTTCTTTTATTTATTTATTTTTCTTCCCATTTATTTTATCTCCCACTTCCAGTGAGGTTTCTCAGCAGAGGCAGCATGCCTGTGTAATATGGGTACAGCTTCCATCCCTACTATTTTCCATATCTGAGAGTACTGTAAAACTGTACACCAAGTTTTCCCCAAGATCTTTTAGAAAGGTAGTAATTTACAGTGTGGAGAACAAGTATTTGATACACTGCCTGTTTTGCAGGTTTCCCACTTACAAAGCATGTAGAGGTCTGTAATTTGTATCATAGGTACACTTCAACTGTGAGAGACAGAATCTATAAAAAAATCCAGAAAATCACATTGTATGATTTTTAAGTAATTAATTTGCATTTTATTGCATGACATTAATATTTGATACAGAAACCTTTGTTTGCAATTGCAGAGATCATACGTTTCCAGTAGTTCTTCTCCAGATCCTTCAGATTTCGGGGATGTAGCTGGGCAATACGGACTTTCAGCTCCCTCCAAAGATTTTCTATTGGGTTCAGGTCTGGAGACTGGCTAGGCCATTCCAGGACCTTGAGATGCTTCTTACGGAGGCACTCCCTAGTTGCCCTGGCTGTGTGTTTCGGGTCGTTGTCATGCTGGAAGACCCAGCCACAACCCATCTTCAATGCTCTTACTGAGGGAAGGAGGTTGTTGGCCAAGATCTTGCAATACATGGCCCTATCCATCCTCCCCTCAATACGGCGCAGTCGTCCTGTCCCCTTTTCAGAAAAGCATCCGCAAAGAATGATGTTTCCACCTCCATGCTTCCCAGTTGGGATGGTGTTCTTGGGGTTGTACTCATCCTTCTTCTTCCTCCAAACACAGCGAGTGGAGTTTAGACCAAAAATCTCTATTTTTGTCTCATCAGACCACATGACCTTCTCCCATTCCTCCTCTGGATCATCCAGATGGTCATTGGCAAACTTCAGACGGGCCTGGACATGTGCTGGCTTGAGCAGGGGGACCTTGCGTGCACTGCAGGATTTTAATTAATGACGGCGTAGTGTGTTACTAATGGTTTTCTTTGAGACTGTGGTCCCAGCTCTCTTCAGGTCATTGACCAGGTCCTGCCGTGTAGTTCCTGGCTGATCCTTCACCTTCCTCATGATCATTGATGCCCCACAAGGTGAGATCATACATGGAGCCCCAGACTGAGGGTGAGTGACCGTCATCTTGAATATCTTCCATTTTCTAATAATTGCGCCAACAGTTTTTGCCTTCTCACCAAGCTGCTTGCCTATTGTCCTGTAGCCCATCCCAACCTTGTGCAGGTCTACAATTTTATCACTGATGTCCTTACACAGCTCTGTGGTCTTGGCCATTGTGGAGTGGTTGGAGTCTGTTTGATTGAGTGTGTGCATAGGTGTCTTTTATACAGGTAATGAGTTCAAACAGATGCAGTTAATACAGGTAATGAGTGGAGAACAGGATGGCTTCTTAAAGAAAAACTAACAGGTCTGTGAGAGCCGGAATTCTTACTGGTTGGTAGGTGATCAAATACTTATGTCATGCAATAAAAGGCAAATTAATTACTTAAAAATCATACAATGTGATTTTCTGGATTTTTGTTTTAGATTCCGTCTCTCACAGTTGAAGTGTACATATGATAAAAATGACAGACCTCTACATGCTTTGTAAGTAGGAAAACCTGCAAAATCAGCAGTGTATCAAATACTTGTTCTCCCTACTGTATATGTCCTTCATGCTCTTAATTGAAGAGCTATATTTAATCAATTTAATCTTGTTACTGCTGCAATACTTAATTAGGAATATTCTGCAATTAGAAAAGCTAATAAACCACACTGATTAGTGATAAACAAATGTTCATCTCATGTGCACATCAAACACAGAAAAGGATAATTTCAGGCACATCAAATGTGCATTTTGAAATGGTACAAATTATGTGTGCCGATTTATCATGCATTACTGGGAACTGAGACAATTTGACATTTTCTAAATCTTTCTGCTTCCCGAAGCTTAATCTGAAAGGTTTGAAATAATGCATATTTAATTACTTTTTTTTATCATAAAGGTCAGTGCAAATGTGATCGTAGATCAATATGTCTGCATGACTTGCAGTAGCATGAAGTTATTTTGGCACATTCACACCTTTTAATTTTCAAACACGGCTTTTGTCATTAAGCATTAAGCAAAGCAATGTCTGACGATTGCGGAAGTTTCCATTTCATTACGTATTTATTTGCTAGCTGTTAACAAAGTTACTGAAGTGGCCAAACTGTTTGTAACTGAAATTCCGATAGAGAGTAGGCCTAGTGGATTGGAGCTTGAACAGTGATGAAGTCTGGTTGTAAGCCAGTTGTCACTAGTCCATTATCCTATTCCACTTTCTTCATTTAAGGGTAAAAGTGACATCTCATGTGATAGTAGTTCTTCCTCTTTTGAACATTGTGATTTATTACAGTTAAGTGGCGTAAGCATGTAGGACCCAGACTATATGAGGGATGGATACTGCGGAGGCAGAGTTTGCATAAAAAAATATATATCCTGGATATAAAAAGAATGGAGGAGCAATGTTCTGTTGGACCCATAAATCTATTTCCTCATTCCTTTTGACTCTCTAAATGCTTGTTACCAAAGCAACCCATCCCCCCCACCTCACATCCTCTCAGTGATCGAACCCCAGCCCTTGACTGGGACGGAGAAATAAGATACATTGTGTTTCTCAAGGTCACAGTCACAGTCCCAGGCTCCTTTGATGATACAATACACTCCACACTGTCCAGTGTGAGTGCACAGATACATGGGAGAGTTCCAGCAATGTTCCAGACTTACAATAAACAACATATCAGATGGTGGAGAAAGTTGAAAGTATTAATAGCTTGGTCTGCATGGACATTGTACTGTGGCTGCCAACAACAGCAAGGCGCTTTAGATACTTTGGCCCATTTTTTCAACTCAAGAAAGTTTGTAGATCAAACTCTGGCTTAGAGAATGCATGTCCCAGAGCCCTAACTAAATTCATAATAAATCAGCAAAGAGTGAAAAGCATCAGTTTGTTCTAAGACAGTGTTTAAAGTATGGAAAGGTGCAGAATGGTTGGCATTAATATTTGATTTCAGATCCTTCGCTGAGTGGAGAGGTGAACAAGTACAGCACATCAGTGACTGACCCATGCCTCATTTTTTCCTCCCTCCATCCCAGACTAACCAAATTAGTCCCAACTGATGTAATTATTACCACCTCTCCCATTCTCATCAGTCCTATTAATAGTGCTGATTAAAGGAAAATTATAATAAGGTTCCGGCACCTTGTGAGATATCTAACATCTTCATTGTAATGTGGCTAGGTGGCAAAAACAAAATCACTGACAGTGGTTTGGCGAACAATGTGTTTCAGTCGTCTCCGTGAAACAGGATTACTCTTTTGATGTGTGCTTATGGAATACTTTTTAACCTTGGATGCTTCAGTAAACTATACTTTTAAATACATACTGCACTG
Source organism: Oncorhynchus mykiss (assembly GCF_057628025.1). Classification (NCBI taxonomy): domain Eukaryota; kingdom Metazoa; phylum Chordata; class Actinopteri; order Salmoniformes; family Salmonidae; genus Oncorhynchus; species Oncorhynchus mykiss. Next base: position 57,305,236 of record NC_143038.1, on the reverse strand, counting down.
TTTAGATGCTGTTGAGATTCCATTGGACAAAGCCTGTTACTGGGAGATAATGATGATCTATCTATAAATCAGCTGGCTGGACTCATATTAAGATAATTATCACCTGAAAATACTTTCCTTAATTAAAACATTCTGTGCATCAGTTGGAATGATTTCAGAAGAGTGAACACATACGTCAGGAGAAGGATTAGGAGGATCTAACATGGGAGAGGTAAAGGTGCTTAGCTGCAGAATTACAGCTGGAATGAGATTTTAATCGTTCAGTTAATGTTGGGGAAATGTGGGGCCCGGAGATGGCTGACAGTGCAAATTACCTTAACGGTTCATGAATGATAAGGCACCAGCTGGGAAGGCAAGTGGAAAAGATTGTTTCCTATCAGATCTTACATGAGCCTTTCAGTAGTCAATAGAATTAAGAGATGAGTGTCACTCTATTCTTCCTTCACTCCAAATATTGTACAGTAGGCCTAATTGGAAGTTTTGGTATTCAACAAGCCTGATCCAATTGTGTACGAGCACTATCAAACCTGTGGGTTCATTAAACATACTGTGTGATATGAAATTTAGGACCTGTACCGCATCCTTTCCATCTTCAAATCACAAATATAATTTGTCTTTTTCACCGAACCCAAATTCCAACAAACAAGTCATAAAAAATCACAAATCTACAGTTATGGACATTTTCCTTGCTTCATTATAGTCTAAAATGTGATATAAGTGACACCCACACACTTTTTAACCCACACAGTAAGAACACCTGCGCTTACCTCTTTGCCCATTAATAAGATATTGGTGATCTCTGTAACACAGCTCCCATTCCCCTGGTAGCATTACTGCTAGTCAGAGCTGAGTTCTGCGTTATTAATGATGGGAGAGGGTAATGGAAGAGAGCACCTAGCAAGTTTAGCTAGAGGTTAGCATGACTGGATGGGAATAATGGAACTGTATCAAGAGTTATTATTATGTGAGATCTATGTAAAAACGGTGGAGTGAAAAAACTGAGAGCTGGAATTGCACACACTCCCTCGCAGAATGTACCAGGGCTTCATGACCTGTATTATATATTTACAAATGAATGTATTACGACAGGCAATTATCCAAATTCCAAATAGTATGTTAGAACTTCTCAATCAAGCACAGGCCTAGTTATTTTTTCCTACTCTGAACACTCTACTGTGCTCAAAGTAAATGCTCCCACAGAGAACACTCTTCTAATGCATAAAAAGCAATTTGAAAGCGCTGTCATTCTTTGGGAGAGAGGTTTCATAGAATCAGTCATTGCCGAGATACCAAAGTTACTGCGAGCAACAAGTCAAATGACAAGCTTAACTATCTGAGGGAAACTTGTTTCTTTTCAACTCAGTGAGCCAGACAGTAAGAGGTTCAACTCTTCATATCCATTTATTATTACAATGAAAGGGATAACATCTTTAATTCCATTTTAAAAAGGTTTATATGTCCATAATAAAGTACTCCCTCATGGGTTTAATTATTACTGTAGATAAGGGATGCCATGGTAAGAGAGCAGGGACAAAGAAAGAGAGAGAAAGTCATTTTTAAAAGACCAAGCACAATTGCTGTGGCCTTTGTGTAATTTTAAATGCTTATCACTTGTGACATCACTTCCTGGAATTTTCAATTCATTTGCTCTATCTTTGTGGTCATCTTCTCTCCAGTGACAATGTAGCTAGAGCAACGAAGATTATTAAGGCGGAAGTGGAACCTTCTGTTATTTTCCCTATGATAACTGTGACTTTTATCTGTGCCATGCTGACTGCTGGTTGTGAGCCTGGTGTTAAGAACAAATTATTATTTAAAACCAGCCACTGTCATAAACTTTGACCAGAATCTACCATGTTGGTGTTATATGTATCACACTGTTGCACAGATCCCTCTTTCTCCTGTTGTAGTCTTGCTCCCTGTAATACAGTATATTACAATATGTTTTACCTTTGACATAATCATTATTTGCCCCTGAGCAAGGCAGTTAACCCACTGTTCCTAGGCCGTCATTGAAAATAAGAATTTGTTCTTAACTGACTTGCCTAGTTAAATAAAGGTCAAATAAAAAAATCACTCAGTATGCACATTCACAAGTCAATTACCTAGCAACTGAAATGGCTAACCAAACCCATGTTATGCTTTATGACTAGTTTTACTCAAAATGTTCTCTAAATGGAGTTTGCGAAATATGCATTACCACATCAAGACCTTTCTACCTTTCCTTGGTAGGTAGCTAGCAAGCTCCGCTCACGTTAGCTCTGGTTGCTGTTCAACATTACTAACGTTAATGTAGCTAGATAGCTAGCTTGGAGGCATAACGTTAGCTAGCTAGCTACATACCATTAGCTGGGTAACATTAGTTGTAGTAGTCATCTAGAAATATCTTATATAGCTAGCTAGCTAGCAAACTAAATAATAAAAAAAATGTGTTCTCAATAGCATTTGAGTAATTTGGGGAATTTGAGTAAGTTATGCCTAGTAGCTAGCTAGCCATCTAGTAATAATCTTAATGGGTTCGCCACTGTTTTTCGTTGATTGTACACGTTGTGTTTTCAATATCTTAAAATATCCTTCTCGGGACATAATAAAATAAATGTGGCTGGTGTCTGGCATGCAGGTGAGCATGAAATGGGAGATATTATTAAAGAGGAAGGACAAGGTAACATTAGTTAGCTGTCAGTGTCACGTTGATTGATCCACCTCTATTCCATTCAAAAATGTATTTATCACAGAGGGTCAGTAACTTTGGCCCCATAATAGTCAGAAACCACAACATAACAGCACCTACCCCCAAACGTAGGTATTTTCCCCCATTTGTTGTTCAATAGTAACATTACATGGAATAAATAAGCAGGTCTAGTAAAGGACAGTAATGAGATAAATGATTGTAACAGGATTGTGTATATGCTTCATTGCAATTTTCAAGGCATCTTTCTTGAACCACTAGATGTTCGCAGTCAAATTGAGATCAACGGTTCAGATACATATTGGTCGATTGTGTCAAGCATTGCGGAGGTGTTGGTAAATCATGCACTATTGAAAAGTGTTGTGCACACACATTTATCTTTTTCAAACAAATCAAACAGCTTGCTTCTACTTGAGACGCAGATGTCTCAAGTAGACACCTGGAAATGCAAATGCGCTACGCTAAATGCTAAATGTACTCGTTAAAACTCAAACGTTCATCAAAATTCACATGCAGGGTATTGAATTAAAGCTACACTCGTTGTGAACCTAGCCAACAAGTCAGATTTTTAAAATGCTTTTCGGCGAAAGCATGAGAAGCTATTATCTGATAGCATGCAACACCCCAAAATGCCTGAATGCGATGTAAACAAAGATATAGCTTAGCCGGCGCTACACAAAACGCAGAAATAAAATATAAAACATTCATTACCTTTGACGAGCTTCTTTCTTGGCACTCCTATATGCCCCATAAACATCACTATTGGGTCTTTTTTTCGTTTAAATCTGTCCATATATACCCAAAATAGCTTTCTATGGAAGCAGTTTTTAAACGCTGCGTCATTTTTTAAAATTAAAAAAGTCGACGATAAACTTTCACAAAACACTTCAAAATACTTTTGTAATCCAACTTTAGGTATTAGTAAACGTTTATAATCTATCAAAATGTTTACAGGGCGATGTATATTCAATAGCTCCTCGTTTTCAAATCAATGGCTGCCAATGTGCACATTCAAAACATCCTGGTGGAGACCGGAAGAAATGGAATCCAGTTAGTTGGATTTACCAAGAAAAAAGTCCCTTGAAAATGACGACAATGGCGACATCGTGTGGAATCTGTAGGAATTGCATGCAGATCCATAATTAATTTTGTGCCCTTTTAACAACCCATGAAAGTGACGCATGGAAATTATTTTTAGCTTTCAGAGAGCAGTTTTTCTTGCGTTTTTTGATGAAACAAACGATCTGTTATAGTCACAGCCGTGATTTAACCAGTTTTAGAAACTTCAGAGTGTTTTCTATCCACACATACTAATCATATGCATATACTATATTCCTGGCATGAGTAGCAGGACGCTGAAAAGTTGCGCGATTTTTAACAGAATGTTCGAAAAAGGAGGGGGTAGGATAAAGAGGTTTTAACAAGTTCGGCAGTCTAAATATTAATGATAAATGAAAATTAAGGAAAATAGGATGCACTCTAAAATGGTAGATTTAATGTATATTAAAATACGTTTACATTTTTTCTGATGTATCACTGTATTAAGAGTATGGGCAAAAGTGATCTAAAACTTTAATGCATAATTAGGTCACCTGGTTTTCATGACATCAGCTTGTCATTAAGGCATGCATGATGTGGAGATGAGATCAAATGATATCAACACACAAGAAAATAAGACAGGTTGCACCCACCAATCAAGTAATGCACAAACAATTGATGAACACTCGGGTAATAAATGACGAGTAAATGATTATTGATGAACACTAAGGTTAAAAGCATGTGATAAAATGACAAGGAACTGATTGCTGATAAACATTCAGGTGATAAAATAACAATGAACAGATTTTTGATAATAAAATAACAATGAACTGATCATTGGTATATAACACTCTGAATAGCGTAGGTAGAAAATATTACACAAAAAAACATATTTAAAGAAAATCCACAATATCTATTTATAAAGAGGGAGGGAGCGAGAGGGCGAAGATAGAGAGGCAGAGATTCCTACACATTGGGCAGGAATGCACATGCCGCCACCACCTCGGGCCAGAAGGGGACTTGCCCCTCCAAGGCCATCGTGCCTTAATTTGCCCATAGGATTGCTCCACCATATTGCGAGCCCTCGTATGTATGGCATTGAACCGCTCCTGGATCCTTCCCTGGGTAGGTTGCCTTAACGAGGTAATGAGTTGGACATAGCTCTCCTGGTATGGAGGCCCAACAAGAAGAAGCCTGGTGCTGGGTAGCTGACGGTCTGGCAGAAGGAACTGTTTTTCAGGACTCTGGTCTAGTGGACTGACCCTGCATAGGCAACAAAGATGTCCAGGAACCTCCCCGTTACATCACAGATGGCCTGTGAAACATGGTGGGGAGGGTTAAGTCTGACCAAATAGGTTCAATATTGTAAAATCAGATTAATTTTGGTAATATCACCCAAGTATCTCACCGGCATCTGGATGGAGTAGAGCTGTTTGTAATTTAAGTAGTCCTGCCTTTCCAGTGCTAGTGACTTGATGCATATGTGGCAACCATCGATGACCCAACTGCGTTGTTGAACACATTGCTTTGATGGTCTTCTTCAGATTGTTCCTGATCTTTCATCCAATCCTATGAACTATTCGGCATACGGTTGGTTTCGGGACACTGAAGGTGCTGTCTACAACCCTATAGGAAAGGCTGTGGGCTAGCCAGTATATGAAGATCAAGACCTCCAGGTGCTTTCCCCAACCATGTACTGAGGCACCCCTCTGCGTCACCGTAGAGCCTCAGGACCGGAACGCAGATATTCAGTCTCCTGTGCGAGACAATGCAACCTACCTGAAATAAGAGATGGGGAATAAACAACACATTTAATTAACAGAATAGCTGATTTCACACACACACATTTAGTTGATTGGTTGATCATCTAGAAACTAAATGGATTCATTACAATTCTGAATTAGAAATAACATTGTAGGCTACTGTACTTAGCTATATCTTGGGTAGTGAAATTAATAAACTCCACACCCTACATTACAGACAAAGTATGCTGGTTGTGCTTTTATTAAAATAATTTGCATTTCAAGCAACATACACTACAGTGATTCTATATTCTATAAATATATAGGTAAAAACTTTGTGGATTTTGTTAGGAGGGGAGCTGATAGAAAATTGAACAGACAGGTGACTAGCCTACCTAGCTAGCAAATTATTAGCCTGCAGTTCTGGCAACAGCAACACCTAAATGGATCTAATACCTGCTATATCACAGCTATATAGAAATGTTGTTACTATTTAAAACAAATTGCTAACTGGTTAATAATAATATGCATATATTAGCAATTTAGGACAGATTTTGATGCAGTTCACTATGGGCACGCAATTCATCCAAAGTGAAAATACTGCCCCCTATCTCTAACAGGTTTTAATCCAACTACACTGTCCAATTTACAGTAGCTATTACAGTGAAAGAATACCACAATATTGTTTGAGGAGAGTGCACAACTATGAACTTAAATATATTAATAAACCAATTAGGCACATTTGAGCAGTCTTGATACAACATTTTGAACAGATATGCAATGGTTCATTGGATCATTCTCAAACTTTGCACATACACTGCTGCCATCTACTGCCCAAAATATAAATTGTGCCGGGGCTGAAATAATACATTATGGCCTTTGTCTTGCATTTCAAGTATGATGGTAAAAATAAAAACATATTTGTTTCTTTGTATTATCTTTTACCAGATCTAATGTGTTATATTATCCTACATTCATTTCACATTTCCACAAACTTCAAAGTGTTTCCTTTAAAATGGTTTCAAGAATATGCATATCGTTGCTTCAGGTCCTGAGCAACAGACAGTTAGATTTGGGTATGTAATTTTAGGCGACAATTGAAAAATAGGTTCAGATCCTTAATCTGTAGCAATGTGTCCAAAATAGGAAATCCAGTTACAAAGCCTACGTAGATGATGAGGGCCATGGGGACTGATATGCCAGGCCCCGAGCTCAGAAGCCTGCATATTTTGACGTGAGACACTGGGGGGATAGATCTGAGAATGTCCTGGTGGGAGCTTCTGTGCAGCAGGTCCCTGGGTAAAACCAGCTCTTAGAAACAGATTCACAGACTGTTTACCACCGGAGACATGGCCGGATGGTCTGTTGTCTCAGAATAGGCCAGTGTTGTAGATTCCAGGAGGAATTGCAGGTTGTCTGGTTCAGTCTCTCGCTGTCCCCAGGGGCCTGGGGGAGTGAGGCCTCCGTTTGACGTCTCTGAAGACTGTCCACATGCACAGAGGCATGCACAGTCCATCTGGGAGAGTGACCACAGGACCGCGTGGCCAGGCCAAGTCCACCTCAGGAAGCTTTTTTTTTAAGGGGGAGATGGGCTCCGTTAATTATCTGTACCAACACTCAGCTAGGCCTCCTCTGGCCAAGTGCCCTGGCTGACAATCACTCTTCCTTCCTCCCCCGCCCCACCGCCTGCCCAGTGGGGATGGTCATTAAGAAAATCACAGTGTCCAGATCCCAGGCAGCATGTTGGGATGAGAGGGTCGGTTGGCATGTTCTTCTATTGCCAGAGAGACTGGCCAAGGAGAGGATGGACCAGGCTTTCAGTCTTGCACCTCTGTAAGAAGAGGATAACTCACTGGCACAGAACGCCAGACAAGCATAATAGCAATGTTTTTAAGGCAGCATTATGAGATGATTGGTTTACAGTTCATTTGGAAGCATGTACAGATGTACCTCAGTGGCGGTGTCATATTTGGGCTTCACCTTCTCTGTGATATGTTCTCCCTGGTCTGATTCAACAAATTCCCATGCAACCCTAATCCTACATTGCAAGATGACATCAAATTCTAACAGAAAAACATTTCTGTGTTAGAAAGCTGGCTGTCAGAAGTAATGCAATGTAAATGTACTTTTAATCTGTCTACATATTTCAAGACCTGGCATATTTATTTTAACTAGGCAAGTCAGTTAAGAACAAATTAATATTTACATTGACAGCCTTGGAACAATGGGTTAACTGCCTTGTTTTCATTGGCAGAACGACAGGTTTTTACCTTGTCAGCTCAGGGAGTCGATCTAGCAACCTTTCGGTTACTGCCGCATATGAGGGTGCAGTGAGATGGGTTGGACGATACTTTTCTCGTCAATCATCTTGAAAAAATATATGCTTAAAAACTAGAAATCAACCACATCGTTAACACAGTGGAACGGTCAAATGCTTTATTATCTAAATGTTGAATGTGTGTGGGCGACGGAGAGACGGAGAGATGGAGAGTGATGCAGGCACTAGAGATGGGGGTGTGAGCATTTGGGTCTGATCAGAGGTGATGTTGTGGATGTGGATGTTTTGTATTGTAAAATGTCAGTGTCATTATCAAATAATGTCACTGTCATCTGTTACAGTTGTTACTCTAACATTTACAAAAATACATATTTAACCTTGTTTATGGAGTGTTTGTACTTTCTGCATCATTACTGTGATGTTCTGTCCTTACTGCCCGTTGTAATCAAATAAGAAGGAAAATATGGTACGTAACAGTCAATGTTGCACCATCTTACACATAATGTGGTCGAAGCTTGGGCTCATGGTGACAAATAGATGAAAAATATCAAAGAAGGAGGCCCTCTTGAGAGCAATGAATTAGATTTTCAAAGGGATGCATATATCAGCAATTTAAAATCAGTTGACCAGGCCAAGCAAAGCCCTTCTCTTACCTTTCATCTCAAGAGCCAGTCCCAGGAAAGAAATTATGGAAGGCTGCTCAATATTCTAATTCTTCAAGGCTGAGAAGTCCATGCTTTTATTTGGATCTGATATGAATATTGATAGCATTGCTCTTAGTGTCTCCAAAGCACAACGGTCTGATCTGGAGGATGTGGAGATAATTGACAACTGTCAGTGTCAGATTTTTTTTAATCAATTAGCTCAGTGAGTGAAGATGACAAGGCTTCTTATCAAACCACATTTCTATCCCTGTGGTTCATTTGGTTTAATTATGTTCTTGTATTTCATTCAAGATACAATGTTTGTTCACATGAAGCGTGTGACTGAAAATGATGTCTTCTCTTGTAGGGATTTTGTATACCTCCCTGACTGTCATACTGATAGAAAGTTAAAATAACATTTTCCATGACTGTTTGGAACTTTGGAAAAATTACTTTTTCATACATAACTGTTTTCACGGGGGCAGCTTGAACACTTGATATGTAATGTAAGACTCAGTGGTAAACCCTCTGTGTGTCTAAATAAAAGACTGCAAAAGACCTGCGAGACAGGATGCATTATTCAAGAAATTAAAGAATAGTTTAATGTAGCTCCAACAGCTACAAAAGCCAGCCTCTATTATGATGTTAATTTAACTGCCTTCCATGCCATGGCAGACACTTTGCCTTATCCATACACGTGACCCGATAGGACAATGGCAATGTATTGTGGACAAAACACCTTTGTATAGTTAGATTTGGTCTGTCTGGGTTCTCGAGTTGTGATTTCTGAGTCAGTAAATAAATAGTTCTAAATAGAAGTCAGAAGGTGAATTTAATGATTTGTGATGCTACATCAATATCAATATTATTGTCCTTGGTTTATGACAAACCTAGAGGAGCACATCCAAGGATGAATCAATGTTCTAGTGATAGCTGTTGTGATTTTCAAACCAGTACATAGAATGCATACCGTCCTGCAAATGTACTGGCATGTTTGCCTGTTCCAAGAGACTAGAAAGAGGCAACTGTGTGTAACATAATGCAATTGAAAAGAAGCAATACATCTGAAACTCCCTCAGTTGGTTATCTTTTCAATCTGAGATTTTTTTTCATCATCAAACGTTATGAAGAACGATGATAGAGATTATCGAGATCTGTCAGTTTAGCTAACGTTTGTGCCTTTTTTGGTCCTCAACCATTTCATGTTGTAATGATATTCCGTGGAATAACTTCACTAACTTGTCAAATCAAATCAAATTTTATTGGTCACATTCACATGGTTAGCAGATGTTAATGCAAGTTTAGCGAAATGCTTGTGCTTCTAGTTCTGACCATGAAGTAATATCTAACAAGTAATTTAGCAATTTCACAACAACTGCCTTAATCACACAAGTGTAAAATAATGAATAGGAATATGTACATATAGGTATATGGATGAGCGATGGCCGAACGGCATAGGCAAGATGCAGTAGATGGTATAGAGTACAGTATATACATATGAGAAGAGTAATGTAGGGTATGTAAACATTGTGTGGCATTGTTTAAAGTGGCTAGTGATACATTTATTACATCCAATTTTTTATTATTATGTGGCTAGAAATTTGAGTCAGTATGTTTGCAGCAGCCACTCAATGTTAGTGATTGCTGTTTAACAGTTTGATAGGTGCCTTCCCCTTCCCCCTGGGAACAAATGAAACAGGATAACAAACTATTTCACAAACAAACTAAGAAACAAAGGACATCAAATATGCTCTATCAATAATGCAACAACCAACTTGTGGTTGTGGGCGGAGCAGTTGCCTTACCAGGCGGTGATACAGCCCGAAAGTATGCTCTCGATTGCGCAACTGTAAAAGTTTGTGAGTGTTTTTGGTGACAAGCCATATTTCTTCTGCCGCCTGAGGTTGAAGAGGCGCTGTTGCACCTTCCTCACCACGCTGTCTGTGTGGGTGGACCATTTCAGTTTGTCCGTGATGCGTACGCCGAGAAACTTAAAACTTTCCACCTTTTCCACTACTGTCTCGTCGATGTGGATGGGGGGTGCTCCCTCTGCTGTTTCCTGAAGTGCACGATAATCTCCTTTGTTTTGTTGAAGTTGAGTGAGAGGTTATTCTCCTGACACCACACTCCGAGTGCCCTCACCTCCTCCCTGTAGGCCATCTCGTCGTTGTTGGTAATCAAGCCTACCACTGTAGTGTCGTCTGCAAACTTTATGATTGAGTTGGAGGTGTGCATGGCCACGCAGTCATGGATGAACAGGGAGTACAGGAGAGGGCACCCTTGTGGGGGAGAACGCATCCGTGTGGGGCCATTGTGTTGAGGATAAGCGGAGCGGGGTGGATATGTTGTTTCCTATCCTCACCACCTGGGGGCGTCCCGTCAGAAAGTCCAGGACCCAGTGGCACAGGGCGGGGTCGAGACCCAGGGTCTCAAGACCCAGGCTTAATGACGAGATTGGAGGGTACTATGGTGTTAAATGCTGAGCTGTCGTCGATGAACAGCATTCTTACATAGGTATTCCTCTTGTCCAGATGGGTTAGTGCAGTGTGCAGTGTGATTGTGATTGCGTCGTCTGTGGACCTATTGGGGGCGGTAAGCAAATTGGAGTGGGTCTAGGGTGACATACAGTACATGATGTGATAACCAACATGCATACATGCACCCTTCTCTGCTATTTACCATATCAATACAAACACTGAGGCAGACCCACAAGAATACCATAACCATCTGCCTTACCTGTGGGAATGCATGAAGAAGCCATTCTTGACTGTGGAATCTTCAGTGAGGAGGCAGACTAGTTGTAGCAGTGGACAGTAGTAAGGAATGTCAAATAATATGCACAAAACGTATGTACAGCATGTACAGAGTATTTACAAAACAATAGCAAGACCCAGGCCTCAACAATTCCTGTCAGCAACCTCAAGGTAGCAACACGTCTGGCCGCAACACAACATGGGATGGCAGATGTTTCCATTAAGGGCTCACCTTGGAATAAACCATTCTGCATCAGTCAAGGTATTATCTATATAGGAGTATTAAATCCATATCAACATATTCAGGTAATGCTGGCATACAATTACCATAAATACACACCTCAATAATAGTGTTAAACCATGCCTAACGCAGTGAATAAACCGAGGTAACCTTTAATCTCTCCCCTGAAATTAGCCAGCAATAGCAAAAACCCAACCACAGGATAATTGGTGCTCTCGAACACACCTCTGATTTACACTCCCCCTACCCGAGCATGGCAGAAGGAACAATCATGATATTTCATCTTTTCAGTTATGAGAAATCAAAGGTAAGTTCTAATATATAGATTAAGATCTTATTACCAAAATATGTATATAGTGTAGCTACCAAGCCATTTCTGGCTATTAATCAAGTTAGAGTAGCTTGTCTAACTATCTTAGCTGGCATGCCTGCTGGCAATGTTGCTAGACTTTAGAAAAACACGCTGTTATTAAATGTACTGAATAAGGCTCATACTCCTTTCAATCTTTTACCTATATTTTAGTAGAGAAGCAGAGAACCATACAATATTTAGTTTCTTTAAAAAAGAGAACCACCAGCTACAGAGGTATGCTTAGATAAGCAGAGAAGTATTTTGTTTTAAATGTAATCTGGCACCTAATGATAATATCATGATATTTGTGTATTATTAATGATGCCATGATATGTGCGTGTATTGATGATGTGTGTTATGATCCCATATTTCGTAACTTGGATGTAATATCCTAGGTGTGTTAGTGCAGTATATTGAGATGTGTGATTTACAACAGTCAGAATAACACCCTCATTAAAATGACAGTTGAACAGCTAAAGAGGTATGCTTAGATATACATTTTTTTAAAACATATAATTAGGCATAATGATTATGCCTCTAGATTACAGGACAAAGCTGTTCCTCACATACAGTACTTCGTGCCCCCTTTAAAATAATGGGTGCATGATTAATACAAAAAAAGCATAAGTGAAACTTGAGGATCAACAAACAAATGGTTTGTATGCCAAAACAGGGACCCAGGGTTCCCGTCTAGAAGCATGTTTCCACTGTGCTCACAGGACACTTTCGTTATTGCATTTTAGCTGACAGCGAGCCCAAAATGACAGTTCCCTTTTACGGCCTCATAGAGAAGTGCAATTCGAAAATAAAAAAAAACACACTTTTCGTTTACAAACAGACACTTTTGTTATTGCAGTTTAGCTGACGGACGGCCCAAAAAGACAATTCCCATAGACGATCCAATTTGAAAATTCCTAAAAAGACACTCGGTATCACCTTTGTGACAAAAATATCCATTGAATTATTAGTAATTGTCTTCAATGTCTATTTTTTTTCCATCACTCACAGCCAAAGTTATTAACATTTAATATTCATCCAACGTCTGTCTTGTTTCTGGATGACCTGATGACGTTGTTGCTGCTCATGCTGCTCCAGTGCTGCTCCAGAGCTAGTGTGCAGGCTTTATCGACTCTGTAAAGCACATGGCTACCACCACTATACAGTGTATGCGAACGTGAGTAGATTACGTTGAAAACAACGCTCAACCATCTTGGACTGTGTCTCCAGTGGTCCCAATTGAATGACTGCTTCTGGCTACAAACAGAATGCTTTCAAAGATAGAGTAGGATCGTGATACAATTTGAGCAAATCATGTTAATAAAGGCCTTATGCCCCTTTCTCTTCAGTATGATTTCATTTGCAAAGCATATTGATTGGACAGCAGGGCAATTCAATTGTAGACAGCAGTTTGAATTTAATTGTGAGGGTTCTTGTCATCATAAATATCCTGAAATTCAGACGTAGAGAATTCTCTAAACCTCCGATCAATATAACTCTCCCTCTCTTCCTCCTTCCCTCCCTCCCTCCCTCCCTACCTCTCAGTCTTCCAGGAATATTCATTCCCACGGAACATGTTAGTCTCAGATAGTAAATAACCTCTCAGTGCTGCTCAGACATGCAGAGTGCTGCTGCTGCAGCTGTGTTTACAGTCAGGAAAGAGGCAGCACTGATTGCTAAAAAAGACCTGCACGTCAATCTAATCCGTCAGTTTAAGCGAGAGATATCTGAGCTGCGTCTCAATCCACCACATTCGCCTCTGTCGGCATTCGGCATATGCGGTAGACGGTGGCCGAGCTACAGAGGTGTTTGTCAGGAAATCCGTTTTCTCACAAAAACGTCTGTAGCTTCCAAGTGGCTTGGCCTACAAACTAATATGACCACTCTATGGAAAGATGAAACTCTCACAAACATGATGTTGTTCTCTGTTTGAATGGAAGTATGGAGGTTGCTTTGTGTCAACAAATAAAGGGGTTTAAATATGTGTCCAGAAAACGACAATATTTCCTGAGCTTTCTTATATCTCCTGAATATAGAACAGACATTTCAATACTTTCTTCTGTCATGACTCTCCTGTGAGGATCTGAAGGATCAGGTTGCAGTGGGTCCACTCTACAGCACCCTCTCTCTCCTGCAGAGGAGAGGGGAGAAGGGTTAATTTGGTCATTTTATGACAGTCATAAATACCTGCAGGAACTCTCTCTCCCACTCTGCAGAAATGGAAGTAAAAAATCAAGTTGTTACAACAGAGAGAGATGTTGTAGTACAGTGACATCCAAGATTGTATAATGAAACAATATTTCTGTAATCCAAACATTTGGAATGGTCCGTGGGTATTTAAAGAACAATCCTATCAACATCAATACGATTTGGTGATGTCATTAAAGGCGGTAGAACAACATAACTGTGTCTCTGAAAGTGTACATTTCCCAGTTGTAAACCTGACATATAAATGTTGTGGAACTTACATTATTAAATATGAAACTAGTTGTGAGAAGATGAAATGTGATGTTAACCTTCTAAAAGCTTTATGCAGTCAGTAACCACGCCTCGTGAGCACAGACGTTATGCCAAACGTAATGGAACCACCCTTTTGCCAGAGTTTATAAAAGGACTCGTGACAAAATTAACATCAGACCAGGAAAATGTGGAGAGTGGATGCACGTTGAAATGGTAGGAATTGAAATCTCTAGAGACCAGTTCATTGCCGGGTTGCAACGGGCATGTAAAATGGGTCTAGCTGTACCCTGAATAATTAACCATTGGACTAGTACAAAGACGGTAAACTGGACGTGTAAAATGGTTAGAGTCAACGTTAGTAAATAAATAATTAAGACCAATTTGTATATCGCTGATTCATAATTTATGCTAGGATTCGTGCAGATATCCAAGAATTTTGCAACATTCAGAATGAGACTGATAAGGTAAATAAGAATTAATGAATTGACTGATGTAAGATATATTTATATCTTTAGAGTTTAGTTGTGAGATAGTAACTCGTTAAATAACTTTTACCGTGGTGCCACAGATTACTACTTAAGTAATTGTTATATGATTAATTTAATCACGTATTTTTTTTAACCTTTAATAAACTAGGCCAGTCAGTTAATGATAGTCATGACGCGACACTTCCTTATGATACATTTTTTTACTGTCTGTTTTATAATTTATGATAAAAATGATATGTCTCTATTTTGGTTTGGTTACGGTGTGATTTGGGTGGGCATTCTATGTTCTTTTTTCTATGTATTGTATTTCTTTGTTTTGGCCGGGTATGGTTCTCAATCAGGGACAACTGTCTATCGTTGTCTCTGATTGGGAACCATACTTAGGTAGCTTTTTTCCACCTATGTTTTGTGGGTAGTTGTTTTTTGTTTAATGTTCTGCTCCTGACAGGACTGTTTCAGTTTCATTTCTCTCTTTGTTATTTTTGTTCTATTGTTCAGTTTTCAATAAAATCATGAACACTTTAACACGCTGCGCTTTGTTCCAATCCTTCTTCATCAGACGACCGTTACAGAACTACCCACCCCAAGCAGACCAAGCAGCGTGGTAAGGAGGAGCAGAGGGTTCAGGATTCGTGGACTTGGGAGGAAATCCTGGACGGGAAAGGACCCTGGAGGTGAATATTGCCGTCCGAAAGAGGAACTGGAGGCAGCGAAAGCTGAGAGGCAGCAATATGAGGCAAGTCAGCGAAGCAGGCACGAGAGGCAGCCCCCCAAAAAATTTGAGGGGTGGCACACGGGGAGATTGGCGGAGTCAGGCTATAGACCTGAGCCAACTCCCCGTGCTTACCGGAGGGAGCTTGGTACTGGTCAGGCAACGTATTATGCGGTAAAGCGCACAGAGTCTCCAGTGCCAGCTCATAGCCCGGTGCGCTATATGCCAGCCCTTCGAAAGTGCCACGCTAGAGTGAGCATCCAGCCAGGGCAGATTGTGGCAGCTCAGCTCGCTTGGTCTCTGGTGCGCTGTTTCGGCCCAGGGTATCCTGCGCATGCTACGCTCCGCCCGTGCGGGGCTAGAGTGGGCATTCAGCCAAGTGGAGAGGTGCAAGTGTCAAGCACTAGATCTCCAGTGCTCTCAAACAGCCCGGTTCATCCTGTGACTCCTCTAGGGACCCGGCCTCCTGTAGGTCTCCCCAGCCTGGTGGGCCCTGTGGCAGCCCCACGCACCAGGTTGTCTCTGCGTCTCCTCCCTCCAGTGACGCCCTCCAGTCCGGAGCCTCCAGAGTCGCCGTCCAGTTAAACAGTCATTCTGCTCTGCACCTTAGACTGTCACTAGCCGACTACCACCCGGTACTCTACCCTGCACCTTAGATACTGCTGCCCTGCAGTATGTACAGAGAGTCATTGAACACTGGTTACTTTAATAATGTTTACATAATGTTTGTTGTTCTGAAATTGTTTCTGTAGTTAGAAACAGGTAAGATGAGCAGTCCTTCAACATTAAATATCCCATTCAATATCTGGGCCTGCTGCAGTGGTAGCTACTGTAGCAGTGTTTATACTATCTAGTCACAGTTCTAGTGGGAGGAAGGTTGAAACGAGACATAATCAATATGGATGTTAAGGGAAGATGGGTGTCTCATTTGTCAGTGGTACACAGAGAACAAACTGAATTCCAATATTGTGCTCTGAATGTGCACTCTGTTAATCGCACCCAATCATAATTAATGGGTGAGCTCAGCAAAAAAAATATTACCAAACAGATGTTTACTCAACATAAGTCAATAATCGCAGAAACCTTCAACTATGCTGCACCCTATAGGGAACGAAGATTAAGCATTAATCCGAGCCAATTGACAGTACATCAAATTGATTACCTTATTATAAGGAGGCATGGTTATTATTGCCATAACTCACTGCCCATTAACAATCTATTGTAGTGCTGACAGAGAGAGGGTGAACATCAGCTAGGCCAGCTCACATGGCAGATACATATTCATCTCATCTATCTGATTATCCCTGTTTCACAGGAAGAGGCATTCAGAAACGAGGGGGTTTTATTCCAACGTCTGAAAATGATTTCCATATTATCTCTGGGGGGTTAAAGTACTGCATGGGAGCTACACTGAACAAAAATATAAAAGCAATATGTAAAGGGTTGGTCCTATGTTTCATGAGCTGAAATAAAAGATCCCAGAAATGTTCCATATGCACAAAAAGCTTATTTCTCTGAAATCTTGTGCACACATTTGTTTATATACCTGTTAGTGAGCATTTCTCATTTGCCAAGATAATCCATCCATCTGACAAGTGTGGCATATCAAGAAGTTGGTTAAACAGCATGATCATTAAACAGGTGCACTTTGTGCTGGGGACAATTAAGACCACACAACAAAATGCCACAGATGTATCAAGTTTTGAGGGAGCATGCCAACTGCAGGAATGTCCGCCAGAGCTGTGCCAGAGAATTGAATGCTCATTTCTCTACCATAACCCACCTCCAACGTTGTTTTAGAGAATTTGGCAGTACGTCCAACCGGCCTCACAACCGCAGACCATGTGTAATCATGCCAGCCTAGGACCTCCACGTTAAGCTTCTTCACCTGCGGGATTGTCTGAGACCCGGACAGCTGATGAAACTGTTGGTTTGCACAACCAAAGAAGTACTGCACAAACTGTCAGAAACCGTCTCAGGGAAGCTCATCTATGTGTTCGTAGTCCTCACCAGACTTCAGTGGGTAAATGCTCACCTTCAAGGGCGCTGGCAAGATGGAAAAGTGTGCTCTTCACCGATGAATCCCGGTTACAACTGTACTAGGCAGATGGCAGACAGTGTGTGTTGCGTCGTGTGGGTGAGCAGTTTGCTGATGTTAACATTGTGAACAGAGTGCCCCATGGTACCGGTGGGGATATGGTATAGGCAGGCATAAGCTACGGACAAAAAACACCATCATTAAATTTGCCGATGACAGTGGTAGGTCTGATCATCGACAACAACGAGACCTCTATAGGGAGGTCAGAGACCTAGCCGTGTTATGCCAAGGCAACAACCTCTCCCTCAACGTAGAGCAGGTTGAGAGCTTCAAGTTCCTTGATGTCCACATCACCAACAAGCTGACATGGTCCAAGCAAGTGAAGCGGGCACGACAAAACCTATTCCCCCTCAGGAGACTGAAAAGATTTGGCATGGGTCCTCAGATCCTCAAAAGGTTCTACAGCTGCACCATTGAGAGCATCACTGCCTGGTATGGCAACTGCTCGGCCTCCGACCACAAGGCACTACAGAGGGCAGTGCGAATGGCCCAGTACAGCTTGGGGCCAAGCTTCCTGCCATTCTGGACCTCTATGCCAGGCGGTGTCAGAGGAAGGCCCTGAAAATTGTCAAAGACTCCAACCCCCCTAGTCATAGACTGTTCTCTGTGCTACCACACGGCAAGCCGTACCGGAGCGCCAAGTCTAGGACAAAAAGGCTTCTCAACAGTTTTTACCCCCAAGCCATAAGACTCCTGAACAGGTAATCCAATGGCTACCCGGAATATTTGTATTGTGTGCCCCCGCCAACACCTCTTTTTACGCTGCTGCTACTCTCTGTTTATCATATATGCATAATCACTTTAACTATACATTCATGTACATACTACCTCAATTGGGCAGACCAACCAGTGCTCCCGCACAGTGGCTAACCGGGCATTCTCCATTGTCTCCCTTCCACCACCGGCCAACTCCTCTTTTACACTACTGCTACTCTCTGTTCATCATATACGCGTGACCATGTACATGTACATACTACCTCAATCAGCCTGACTAACCGGTGTCTGTATGTAGCCTCGCTACTTTTATAGCCTCTCTACTGCATATAGCCTGTCTTTTTACTGTTGTTTTATTCCTTTACTACAGTCAGTCTACAGTCAATCACGGACTACAAGAAGAAATCCAGCCCAGTCACGGACCAGGATGTCCTGCTCCCAGGCAGACTAAATACATTTTTTGCCCGCTTTGAGGACAATACAGTGCCACTGACACGGCCTGCAACGAAAACATGCGGACTCTCCTTCACAGCAGCCGAGGTGAGTAAGACATTTAAACGTGTTAACCCTCGCAAGGCTGCAGGCCCAGACGGCATCCCCAGCCGCGCCCTCAGAGCATGCGCAGACCAGCTGGCCGGTGTGTTTACGGACATATTCAATCAATCCCTATACCAGTCTGCTGTTCCCACATACTTCAAGAGGGCCACCATTGTTCCTGTTCCCAAGAAAGCTAAGGTAGCTGAGCTAAACGACTACTGCCCCGTAGCACTCACTTCCGTCATCATGAAGTGCTTTGAGAGACTAGTCAAGGACCATATCACCTCCACCCTACCCGACACCTTAGACCCACTCCAATTTGCTTACCGCCCAAATAGGTCCACAGACGATGCAATCTCAACCACACTGCACACTGCCCTAACCCATCTGGACAAGAGGAATACCTATGTGAGAATGCTGTTCATCGACTACAGCTCGGCATTCAACACCATAGTACCCTCCAAGCTCGTCATCAAGCTCGAGACCCTGGGTCTCTACCCCGCCCTGTGCAACTGGGTACTGGACTTCCTGACGGGCCACCCCCAGGTGGTGAGGGTAGGCAACAACATCTCCACCCCGCTGATCCTCAACGCTGGGGCCCCACAAGGGTGTGTTCTGAGCCCTCTCCTGTACTCCGTGTTCACCCACGACTGCGTGGCCACGCACGCCTCCAACTCAATAATCAAGTTTGCGGACGACACAACAGTGGTAGGCTTGATTACCAACAACGACGAGACGGCCTACAGGGAGGAGGTGAGGGCCCTCGGAGTGTGGTGTCAGGAAAATAACCTCACACTCAACGTCAACAAATCTAAGGAGATGATTGTGGACTTCAGGAAACAGCAGAGGGAACACCCCCCTATCCACATCGATGGAACAGTAGTGGAGAGGGTAGCAAGTTTTAAGTTCCTCGGCATACACATCACAGACAAACTGAATTGGTCCACTCACACAGACAGCACCGTGAAGAAGGCGCAGCAGCGCCTCTTCAACCTCAGGAGGCTGAACATTTTGGTTTGTCACCAAAAGCACTCACAAACTTCTACAGATGCACAATCGAGAGCATCCTGGTGGGCTGTATCACCGCCTGGTACGGCAACTGCTCCGCCCACAACCGTAAGGCTCTCCAGAGGGTAGTGAGGTCTGCACAACGCATCATCGAGGGCAAACTACCTGCCCTCCAGGACACCTACACCACCCGATGTTACAGGAAGGCCATAAAGATCATCAAGGACATCAACCACCCGAGCCACTGCCTCTTCACCCCGCTATCATCCAGAAGGCGAGGTCAGTACAGGTGCATCAAAGCTGGGACCCGAGAGACTGAAAAACAGCTTCTATCTCAAGGCCATCAGACTGTTAAACAGCCACCACTAACATTGAGTGGCTGCTGCCAACACACTGACACTGACACTGACTCAACTCCAGCCACTTTAATAATGGGAATTGATGGGAAATGATGTAAATATATCACTAGCCACTTTAAACAATGCTACCTTACATAATGTAACTTAACCTCATATAATGTTACTTACCCTACATTACGTATATACTGTACTCTATATCATCGACTGCATCCTTATGTAATACATGTATCACTAGCCACTTTAACTATGCCACTTTGTTTACATACTCACCTCATGTATATACTGTACTCGATACCATCTACTGTATCTTGCCTATGCTGCTCTGTACCATCACTCATTCAAATATCCTTATGTACATATTCTTTATCCCTTTACACTGTGTATAAGACAGTAGTTTTGGAATTGTTAGTTAGATTACTTGTTTGTTATTACTGCATTGTCGGAACTAGAAGCACAAGCATTTCGCTACACTCGCATTAACATCTGCTAACCATGTGTATGTGACAAATAAAATGTGATTTTTTTTTATTTGATTTGATTTTTGGACAGTGATTGAACTGCATCGGTCTCTGTCTTAGAAAGATTACGCCCTGTTTGGTTGGAGTCAATTTTACCCTTAAACAGATTCTCCACATCAAAATTCACATTCTTGGCAAATGTATTTAGTGTGGCATTCTGGATGATGGGACAAAAGGTGGACTTGGGCTTAAAAGGTGTTTTTGAGGGCACAGAAACTGCCTGACTTGGAGAGATGTTTTGCTTGTACCAGGCCTTCAGATGTAGATTCCTGTAGAAACTAAATAGGTCAAACTTTGTATTGAATTCAATAGTTGAGTATATTGGGGCAAAGGACAGTCCTTTAGACAAGACCCTTACACAATCATCAGAAAGGGGTTCTCCAGAAATGTTGATCACTTGTTCTGGTCCTGCTCCGTGTGGTTGGATAGTCTTGATTTTTTCCTCCCCCTCAATGTTGACCTCTTCCGCATCCTCTCCCTCTCTTGTTGAGGAACCTGCGTGACTCCTCTTCCTGATCTAAAAAATCTTGGGAGGAGCTGGCCTCTGAGTGTCTGGGTTGATCCTCAGCGTCACTGCTCGTAAAGTTGAAAGAAACAGATCTAGGCTTCCTCCTCTGCGGATATGATTCTGAATTCTTGCACGCTGATTTTCTCCAGGCAAAGACCTTGCCATCTCTATAGTCTCCTTCATCTCTTCTCAATTTTCTTAGCTTGTCTTGCTTCAATGTCAGAGTGAATGTGTCTACTTTCTCTTTCAAGATTTCATCACATTGTGCTTTGTTAGAATTGTCACTGTGTTCTATGATTTTTCTTTTACTGATTCAATTTCTGTTTGGACTACTTGTCTGTCCTTTTTAGATTATTCTATTAGAAGTAGCATTAGGTCAAAAGAACACTTGTTGAGAATAGCCTCCCATTTATCTATAAAATCAGTTTTACTAGAAACTTAGCTAGAAACTTCACAATACGGAGTCCTCTGGGGATTAGACCTTTCCTCCAATAGTCAGACAAGGTGATAGAATTGAGGTCAAGTTTGGTGCCTTTCTCCATAAGATGTTGGAAGTCTCTGTAAGCCTTGTTTAAGTCCATTCCAGTATTCTCTGTGGCTGTCATCTCAACTAGCAATGAATAGTTGTAATAATCCTTTGGCCCTGTTCATGGGAATAGAAACATCTTGTAGCCTCTTGGGTAAAATCCATAGTTTGAGTTGTAAAATGTTCCCAAAACACAGGAAAAAAATGACTGTGGAGCTGCTTCCTCTAAGCACCACCCAAGTGCTATGCTTAACTAGTTGAAAGAGGAGGAAAGGGAGGTCTACTAAGGTACACAATAGTACATTTTGGTAGATAGAAGGTGCTCTTTGGTAAACAGGGTGAATTGGGCATCAAAAAGGAAAGGAGGACCAAGGCACTCTTCATATAATTAATTAAAATGACTTTATTTGTATGGCATGTTCAAGAGATACAAAGTTTTTTTTTTAAACGATGCGTTTCGGCTGTATGGCCTTCGTCAGGGAGTACAAATAAATAATAGAATATATTCCATAGTACACTAGAACATATCAAACATGAACAACAACAGTGGGTAATGGTTTTCTTCCATTGAAGGAGAGGACCAAAGCGAAGCGTGGTAAGTGTCCATGGTATTTATTTAAACACATAAACTGAACACTCCATACAAAAACAATAAACGTACCGTGAATAACCAAAACCGAAAACAGTACCGTGTGGTGTAAAACAGAGACACGGAAACAATCACTCACAAACAAACAGTGAAACCCAGGCTACCTAAGTATGATTCTCAATCAGAGACAACTAACGACACCTGCCTCTGATTGAGAACCATACCAGGCCGAACACAGAAAAACAACCTAGACACACAAAACATAGAATGCCCACC
This sequence comes from Oncorhynchus mykiss, assembly GCF_057628025.1. Taxonomy (NCBI): domain Eukaryota; kingdom Metazoa; phylum Chordata; class Actinopteri; order Salmoniformes; family Salmonidae; genus Oncorhynchus; species Oncorhynchus mykiss. The sequence goes on along the minus strand of NC_143038.1, from coordinate 57,282,709 downwards.
CAGGTCAAGTCCTGACCAACACTAAAACAAGGAAAACACAAAAGAACTATGGTCAGAACGTGACACAGTGTAAACATAGCTCAGGGAAATTGAGCAAAAACGTTGTTTCTATTGAACATGCCATACAAATAAAGGTATTTTAATTCATTATATGAGGAGTGCCTTGGTTCTCCTACAGTGCCTTGCGAAAGTATTCGGCCCCCTTGAACTTTGCGACCTTTTGCCACATTTCAGGCTTCAAACATAAAGATATAAAACTGTATTTTTTTGTGAAGAATCAACAACAAGTGGGACACAATCATGAAGTGGAACGACATTTATTGGATATTTCAAACTTTTTTAACAAATCAAAAACTGAAAAATTGGGCGTGCAAAATTATTCAGCCCCTTTACTTTCAGTGCAGCAAACTCTCTCCAGAAGTTCAGTGAGGATCTCTGAATGATCCAATGTTGACCTAAATGACTAATGATGATAAATACAATCCACCTGTGTGTAATCAAGTCTCCGTATCAATGCACCTGCACTGTGATAGTCTCAGAGGTCCGTTAAAAGCGCAGAGAGCATCATGAAGAACAAGGAACACACCAGGCAGGTCCGAGATACTGTTGTGAAGTTTAAAGCCGGATTTGGATACAAAAAGATTTCCCAAGCTTTAAACATCCCAAGGAGCACTGTGCAAGCGATAATATTGAAATGGAAGGAGTATCAGACCACTGCAAATCTACCAAGACCTGGCCGTCCCTCTAAACTTTCAGCTCATACAAGGAGAAGACTGATCAGAGATGCAGCCAAGAGGCCCATGATCACTCTGGATGAACTGCAGAGATCTACAGCTGAGGTGGGAGACTCTGTCCATAGGACAACAATCAGTCGTATATTGCACAAATCTGGCCTTTATGGAAGAGTGGCAAGAAGAAAGCCATTTCTTAAAGATATCCATAAAAAGTGCAGTTTAAGGTTTGCCACAAGCCACCTGGGAGACACACCAAACATGTGGAAGAAGGTGCTCTGGTCAGATGAAACCAAAATTGAACTATTTGGCAACAATGCAAAACGTTATGTTTGGCGTAAAAGCAACACAGCTGAACACACCATCCCCACTGTCAAACATGGTGGTGGCAGCATCATGGTTTGGGCCTGCTTTTCTTCAGCAGGGACAGGGAAGATGGTTAAAATTGATGGGAAGATGGATGGAGCCAAATACAGGACCATTCTGGAAGAAAACCTGATGGAGTCTGCAAAAGACCTGAGACTGGGACGGAGATTTGTCTTCCAACAAGACAATGATCCAAAACATAAAGCAACATCTCCAATGGAATGGTTCAAAAATAAACATATCCAGGTGTTAGAATGGCCAAGTCAAAGTCCAGACCTGAATCCAATCGAGAATCTGTGGAAAGAACTGAAAACTGCTGTTCACAAATGCTCTCCATCCAACCTCACTGAGCTCGAGCTGTTTTGCAAGGAGGAATGGGAAAAAATGTCAGTCTCTCGATGTGCAAAACTGATAGAGACATACCCCAAGCGACTTACAGCTGTAATTGCAGCAAAAGGTGACGCTACAAAGTATTAACTTAAGGGGGCTGAATAATTTTGCACGCCCAATTTTTCAGTTTTTGATTTGTTAAAAAAGTGTGAAATATCCAATAAATGTCGTTCCACTTCATTATTGTGTCCCACTTGTTGTTGATTCTTCACAAAAAAATACAGTTTTATATCTTTATGTTTGAAGCCTGAAAAGTTCAAGGGGGCCGAATACTTTCGCAAGGCACTGTATATATAATATATTTGATTTGTTTAACACTTTTTTGGTTACTACGTGATTCCATATGTGCTATTTCATAGTTTTGCTGTCTTCACTATTATTCTACAATGTAGAAAATAGTAAAAATAAAGAAAACCCTTGAATGAATGGGTGTGTCCAAACTTTTGACTGGTACTGTATATACAGTGTATTCGGAAAGTATTCAGACACCTTTTCCACACTTTGTTTACGTTCCTGTCATGGCTGGCTGAAGGACTGGACCAAGGTGCAGCATGGTAAGCGTACATTTGAACTTTATTTAAAATGACGCCGACAAAAAGAAGAACAAAAAAACAACTGTGAAGCTTTGGGCTATGTGCCCTGAACAACTACAAAGTTAACTTCCCACAAAACAGGTGGGGGAAAAGGGTACCTAAGTATGATTCTCAATCAGCGACAACGATATCTGTCCCTGATTGAGAACCATACCAAGCCAAGACATAGAAATAGAAAACATAGAAAAAAGGACATAGAATGCCCACCCTAGTCACACCCTGGCCTAACCAAAATAGAGAATAAAAAGCCTCTCTATGGCCAGGGCGTGACAGTTACAGCCTTATTCTAAAATTTATTAAATTGTTTTTTCCCCTCATCAATCGACACACAATACCCCATAATGACAAAGCAAAAGCATTTTTTGTTTTGTTGTTGTTGCAAGTAAAAATAATAAAAAATGAAATATCACGTTCACACGAATGTAAGTATTCAGACCCTTTAATCACTACTTTGATGAAGCACCTTTGACAGCCTAGTCTTCTTGGGTATGACGCTACAAGTTTCTGTACCTGTATTTGGGGAGTTTCTTTGATTCTTCTCTGCAGATCCTCTCAAGCTCTGTCAGTTTGGATGGGGAGCGTCGCTGCACAGCTATTTTCAGGTCTCTCCAGAAATATTGATTCGTGTTCAAGTCTGGGCTCTGGCTGGGCCACTCAAGGACATTCACAGACTTGTCCCGAAGCCAGTCCTGCATTGTTAGGGTTGTTGTCCACTTCAAAGGTGAACCTTCACCCCAGTCTGAGGTTCTGAGCGCTCTGGAGTGGGTATTCATCAAGGATCTCTCTTTACTTTGCTCCGTTCATCCTTCCCTCAATCCTGGCTGGTCTTCCAGTCCCTGCCACTGAAAAACATCCCCACAAGCATGATGCCGCCACCACCATGCTTCACCGTAGGGATTGTGCCAGGTTTCCTCCATACTTGACGCTTTACATTCAGGCCAAAGAGTTCAATCTTGGTTTCATCAATACAGAGAATTTTGTTTCTCATGGTCTGAGAGTCTGTAGGTGCCTCCAAGCTAGCTGTCATGTGCATTTTACTGAGGAGTGGCTTCTGTCTGACAACTCTACCATAAAGGCCTGGTTGGTGGAAGGTTCATAACAACATACAGGAACTCAAGTCCTTCTGTTCACCTGACTTAGAATTCTTCACAATCAAATGTTGACCGCATTATCTACCAAGAGAATTCTCTTCGTTTATAATCACAGCCGCATATATTCCCCCCCAAGCAGACACATCGATGGCCCTGAACAAACTTTATTGGACTCTATGTAAACTGGAAACCACATATCTTGAGGCTGCATTCATTGTAACTGGGGATTTTAACAAGGCTAATCTGAAAACAAGACTCCCTAAATTCTATCAGCATATCGATTGTGCTACCAGGTCTGGTAAAACCCTGGATCATTATTATTCTAACTTCCGCGACGCATATAAGACCCTCCCACGCCCTCCTTTCAGAAAAGCTGACCACGACTCAATTTTGTTGCTCCCTGACTATAGACAGAGATGTAAACAGGAAGCTCCCGCGCTCAGGTCTGTTCAACGCTGGTTCAACCAATCTGATTCCAGCCTTCAAGATTGCTTCGATCATGTGGATTGGGATATGTTCCGTGATGAATACGCTGATTCGGTGAGCGAGTTTATTAACAAGTGCATCGGCGATGTCGTACCCACAGCAACTATTAAAACATTCCCAAACTAGAAACCGTGGATTGATGGCAGCATTCGCGTGAAACTGAAAGCGTGAACCACTGTTTTTAACCAGGGCAAGGTGATCATAAACATGACCGAATACAAACAGTGTAGCTATTCCCTCCGCAAGGCAATCAAACAAGCTAAGCGTCAGTGTAGAGACAAAGTAGAGTCGCAATTCAACGGCTCAGACACAAGAGGTATGTGGCAGGGTCTACAGTCAATCACGGATTACAAAAAGAAAACCAGCCCCGTCGTGGACCAGGTTGTCTTGCTCCCAGACAGACTAAACAACTTCTTTGCTCACTTTGAGGACAATACAGTGCCACTGACATGGCCCGCTACCATAACCTCTGGACTCTCCTTCACTGCAGCCAACGTGAGTAAAACATTTAAGCGTGTTAACCCTCGCAAGGCTGCAGGCCCTGACTGCATCCCCAGCCGCGTCCTCAGAGCATGCGCAGACCAGCTGGCTGGTGTGTTGACGGACATATTCAATCAAACCTTATCCCAGTCTGCTCTTCCCACATGCTTCAAGAGGGCCACCATTGTTCCTGTTCCCAAGAAAGCTAAGGTAGCTGAGCTAAACGACTACCGCCAGTAGCACTCACTTCCGTCATCATGAAGTGCTTTGAGAGACTAGTCAAGGACCATATCACCTCCACCCTACCTGACACCCTAGACCTACTCCAATTTGCTTACCGCCCCAATAGGTCCACAGACGACGCAATCGCAACCACACTGCACACTGCCCTAACCCATCTGGACAAGAGCATTACCTATGTGAGAAGCTCAGCATTTAACACCATAGTACCCTCCAAACTCGTCATCAAGCTCGAGACCCTGGGTCTCGACCTCGCCCTGTGCAACTGGGTACTGGACTTCCTGACGGGCCGCCGCAGGTTGTGGTAGCAAGTTTTAAATTCCTCGGCGTACACATCATGGACAAACTATTTTGGTCCAACCACACAGACAGTGTGAAGAGGCTCAGCAGCGCCTCTTCAACCTCAGGAGGTTGTCACCAAAAGCACTCACAAACTTTTACAGATGCACAATCGAGAGCATCCTATCGGGCTGTATCACTGCCTGGTACGGCAACTGCTCCACCCACAACCGTAAGGCTCTCCAGAGCGTAGTGAGGTCTGCACAACGCATCACTTGGGGCAAACTACCTGCCCTCCAGGACAACAACCACCCGAGCCACTGCCTGTTCACCCCGCTATCATCCAGAAGGCGAGGTCAGTACAGGGTCATCAAAGCTGGGATCGAGAGACTGAGAAACAGCTTCTATCTCAAGGCCATCAGACTGTTAAACAGCCGTCACTAACATTGAGTGCCTGCTGCCAACATACTGACTCAACTCCAGCCACATTCTGTTAAGGATATGGCAGACATATGCCCCCTTTGGAGAGATTGGGTACCCCTAGTAAACTGAAAAAAAAATCTGTCAAAAATTGCTAATATATGCAAATAAATAATTATTATTGGATAGAAAACACTCTAAAGATTCTAAAACCGTTGGAATTATGTCTGTAAGTATAGCAGAACTCACAGGGCAGGCATTCTTCCAAACTAGTTTTTGTGGCCATGAAAGTTGGAGCAACTTTGACGTCATGGCCCCCACCCTTCCCAACCAGTTATGATTCTGGGGACACTTTCTATCTCTTCCGCTAGATGTCCTCTTTCAGTAGAGCTTTGAATCGTTCACACCCTATGGGAGTGAAATTAGTGCGTGCCACGAGAGAATAGGCTGTGCGTAGGGGCGCGAATTGGTCCCAGCCATTCCTTTGTTCCAGCACTCAAGAGAAGGGCAGACGATGGCCGATTGAATTGAAGTTTGTTTTGCGTGTCTAAAACATCATAAAGCTTGCTTCTGCACTTAGTTTGACCTGTTTAGTCGACATATAATATGTAATTTTGAAGTTTTGATGCGCAACTTTTCCGGACCAGAGGACGTTTTGGGTGCATTTCAGCTGATGTTATTAGCAGTAGCTAATACAAAGACGCAAGACTTGAAACCAAACGATGTATTGGGTAAGTATGAAGCCTTCCAGAACATTCTGAACGAAGACCATCGAAGGTAAGGGAATATTTATGCTTAAATCTGTGTTTCTGTTGACTCCAACATTACATAGAAATGTAACTTGGAACTGAGCGCTGTCTCAGCATATTGAATAGTGTGCGATTTCTGTAACGTTAAAAATAAATCTAACAAAGCGGTTGCATAAAGAAGCAGTGTATCTTTCTAACTATATGTAGAACATGTATATTTAGTCAAAGTTTATGATGTCTATTTACGTTATCTTGCCGCGCTACATAGATTTCCTGCGGGCATTTTTGAGTAATTTCTGAACGTGAACTCACTGTAAATGGACATTTATGGATATAAATGGCATATTATTGAAAAAAAAAATGGACTGTGTAACATGTCATATTACTGTCATCTGATGAAGATTTTCAAAAGGTTAGTGAGCGATTTATTTTTTAATCCTGCGTTTGTTGATTGCATGTTTTGGCTATTCAAATGAGCTGTGTCTGGTGGTGGTTTTACATATATATGTGCTATGTTTTTGCCGTAAAACATTTTAGAAATCTGACTTGCTTATCTTGATGAACAAGGTGTTTATCTTTCATTTGAGCTATTGGACTTGTTAATGTGTGGAGGTTAAATATTTTTAAGAATATTTTTGCGTTCCATGCGCCACCGTTTCAGCTGAACGTGGGAGGGTTGATCCCCAATTGGGAACCAATATCTTAGACAGGCATTGGAAAAAATGTATCACTAGCCACTTTTAAACAATGCCACTTAATATAATGTTTACATACCCTACATTACTCTTCTCATATGTATATACTGTACTCTGTACCATCTACTGCATCTTGCCATCTTTATGTAATACATGTATCACTAGCCACTTTAAACAATGCCACTTAATATAATGTTTACATAACCTACATTACTCTTCTCATATTTATATACTGTACTCTATACCATCTACTGCATCTTTATGTAATACATGTATCACTAGCCACTTTAAACAATGCCACTTTTATATGTTGACATACCCTACATTACTCATCTCATATGTATATACTGTACTCAATACCATCTACTGCATCTTGCCTATGCCGTTCTGTACCATCACTCATTCATATATCTTTATGTACATATTCTTCATCCCTTTACACTTGTGTGTTTAAGGTAGTTGTTGTGAATTGCTAGGTTAGATTTCTCGTTGTTTATTACTTCATTGTCGGAACTAGAAGCACAAGTATTTCGCTACACTCGCATTAACATCTGCTAACCATGTGTATGTGACAAATAAAATTTGATTTGATTTAATTTGAGGTTCTCGCATCTCCACAGAGGAACTGTGGAGCTCTGTCAGAGTGACCATTGGGTTCTTGGTTCCCTCCCTGACCAAGGCCCTTCTCCCTCAATTGCTCAGTTTGGCCACGCAGCTAGGAAGAGTCTTGGTGGTTCCAAACTTATTCCATTTAAGAATGATGGAGGCCACTGTTTTCTTGGGGAGCGTGGCCAATTTCCTTTTCCCATGCCCCATGTCATTCCTTCTCTCAATATTTCTGCTCTGCATGATCTCTGAAGAGAAACCAGACCCATGACCATTAATTCATGAAAGATACCAGCAGAATTTAGCTTGTCATGTTTCCCTTATACTTTCCCCAACCAAGTTGCCTTTTTAGGAGCACTGGTCGGCTTCAACATGGATGTAGTGGATATCTGACAGACATCCCAGGCTAGACCATCATCATCATCACCTTCATTCTGGTAGTAACAGGCAGGTGTGCTCATTAGAATACATGCTGTGATTATTATTGATTTTAAGAATGGATTTAAAATGTTATCTGGCCCAAATAGTTTTACCTCCTGGTCTCTGATTGCTGGTTCCCCCCAGTCCCATCCTCAGCCCCAGCTCCACCACTCATCCCTAGCCCCATCCTCAGCCTGCATTCCTAGCTGCAGCTCCATTCCATTCCATTCCTTTCCTGTCCCATCTCTTGTGCTGGCTGACAGGCAGCCAACCCAAGCTGACAGGTGGCCAGGCGGTGTCACAGGCTCACCACAGAGATCCCTGGCTGTCTCTACTCATTTCCTCCATTCTGCTCTCTGACCTTAACTCCCGCCTCTGCCTTTCCCTTCATATTCCATTGGAGTTTGTTTTGGATTATGTCAAATATTGACCTACATTGTGATGGATGTGTTGTTTTATTCACATACTGAAAAAACAAATGTCTGTCACGCCCTGGCCATAGAGAGGCTTTTATTCTCTATTTTGGGTAGGCCAGGGTGTGACTAGGGTGGGCATTCTGGTTTCTTTATTTCTATGTTTTCTGCTTCAATGTTTTGGCCGGGTAGGGTTCTCAATCAGGGACAGCTGTCTAATCGTTGTCTCTGATTGGGAATCATACTTAAGCAGCCTTTTTTCCTTTGTATTTTGTGAGTAATTTACTTTGTTAGTGGCACTATAGTCTAGTAAGCTTCACGGTCGTTTCTTTGTTTCTTGTGTTGTTGGCGACATTTATATAAATAAAGGAACGACGACGTCCGTGACAATGTCTCTTTGTTTTCTGTGTGCTTGTGTGCGTGCATAGTGATTGAATATGTATTTTTTAGATCCAAACTCCGTAATAACTGAAACATTATCTTTTGTTTTCTGTGTTGAATGGCCTCTGAATTAACTCAATAGTGCGTGCTTTGAATTCAGGAAAATATAGTGGCATTTTCTCCTTTGGTGAGATCTCATGAGGTTTCCAAACATTTCCTTGTTAGATTGTTTCATTTAATTTCAACATCACCTACTTCACTTCCAACTGAAAAGCAACTCATTATGTCTTCTCTTTTGTACAGAATCAGACAGGGTAATTTTGGTTATCAACACTCAATGACCAATATCACGCACCCAAAAAAAGTTACTACTATGAAAAACAACACCATAGTTTTAATTTCTAAATGAATACAAACAGCAAGTGGGCGTCAGTGTATGAAAAGGCTGTGATAAGGTGTTAAACTTTTTTTTTTAGCTTTGTCAAAGCAGACAAACACTTAGACATCAAACAGTGCTGCTGTGCCTCAGCATGCCTCCATTCAATTCCTACCTTTCAGAGCGCTAGGCTACATTCCTGTGCATTTCATTGTTTCTGCTCTGGAATGAGACACTCTCCCCTGCCTCACTGTAATTGCTTTTCATGTAGATGGAGATTGGTCGGAAGATCAGCTGAAGATGAGAGGTAGGAAATATGCCATCCATCCCTGTACATGCACACGCCATTAGTGATTAGACTGTTGCCAAGTAAGTCTTTCTAATGAGGGCTAAAATGACTGAAAAAATTCAGAGATTATAATGCATGGCACTAGTGGAACCGGGACGAGATGAGACGAGGTCCCTGGAAAAAAAACACCTATGTCCCTTTGTGTCCAAGAGAGACAGTTAAATGACCCTAAATCAGACTTAATTTGATGTTTGATCTCTCTCACCCCTGAAGCGTAATAGCCATGAATATGTGATCTTTTCAGTATAGGACATGATGAAAGTATCTTGCTGGCCCAGGCTGTACAACGGTGCGCCGTTAGCAGGGACATTCATACAGCCATGAATGTGATGGATGCACTCCAGCTCTTGGCCTGACACATCTCTAGAGGGAAGAAACACATACTTAGCTTTTTTCCATTGTCATTTTAGAGATGTATCTGTTTTGAAAACTATACTTTGGTCATATTGCCATCTTTCACAGACAAAGGGTCTCCTTAATGGACATCTCATTGCCCCCTCTTATCTCTTCTAATGCATCACTTTCTCTAAAACAGGACGAAATGCTGGGAATATACTGAGTTTGATGTCTGTGCCATGTTTTAATTGCATCTCTGCATTACAACTCCTGGGAGGGATCGTGGCCTCGCTAATGGCACTACTCATCAGCGCCTGTGAATGCAATTAGCCGAGTTAACGAATACCCTCATCTCTGAGCTGACCTGTGTGTTTGGGTGTCATCAGATGCATTAAGGATCTGAGCAGCTCTCATTTGTTAACTTGGAGGAGGTGCAGACTGTTGGCTCTAATGCTTGTTTATGCCCAAACATTACCATTAAAAAGCACAGCTTTTTAAACTAAGGATGATGTTCTCTGCTGGTCTAATTCATTAAACACATTAGTGCGACAGCAGGAAAACGTTGGTCACCTTTGAATGTTTTCCCCATTACTCTTAAGTGATGGGAAAAATGAAGAGGGGATCTTTGTTTTTTGCTGCTGTACTTAGAAGCCATCAGAAGATGAGGGTGATCTAACACAAATACACACCCACATACTGACTCATGGCACATACACACACACACACACACACACACACACACACACACACACACACACACACACACACACACACACACACACACACACACACACACACACACACACACACACACACACAAACTGAACACTTACAGTAACCTGTCAGTAAAGCACTCTTGTTTGCAAATTGCAATATGAACACATAAAAACTATTTTGCCAACTGCAATATGTTGATGCATTTATCTTTATCAATTCCTTTCAGGCTGTGGTCAAAGCAGGTGCACTCTCTTCAGTACCTTTTTCTTACCTTAACCCACTCTCCATCTTTATTTTATATGCACAATCTCAAGCTTCTAAACAAATACAATCTTCCTGTCTTTTTTTGCACTCCTCACTAACTCCCTCTTTCCTCCTGTGATGCATGCTCATATTCACTCTACACCTCTCTCTCTCTCTCTCTCTCTCTCTCTCTCTCTCTCTCAGTTCCTCTCTGGGAGAATATTTAACCTTGGACAAGATCGGGGAGCAGATGGTGGGCCCTTATGTGCGTCCAGCACAGTCCACAGCTAATGAAGTGATGTCTCCATAAACACCTGACAGAGGGTCAGGCCAGCACAGCCTTGGAGAGGACCAGCTCCGGCTGCACTGAGCAGCCCTCAGCAGGCCGGGGTAATGAGCTTTCGCTCTCCAACATTGCACCCTACTGTACCGCCATCCAGGACAGCCCTCCAATCTGCCTAACACACATACACACACCACTTTCTCAGTCCCTGTTTCTGTTACTGTAAATAAACCCACACAGTCACACACATGCACACATGCACATACACACCACAAAATTAGCAACTGGTCATGGCAAATACCATATGGTGCATACCACATGGCAACCCATGGAATCCCCATTCTTCAGTATACAGTGCCTTGCGAAAGTATTCGGCCCCCTTGAACTTTGCGACCTTTTGCCACATTTCAGGCTTCAAACATAAAGATATAAGACTGTATTTTTTTGTGAAGAATCAACAACAAGTGGGACACAATCATGAAGTGGAACGACATTTATTGGATATTTCAAACTTTTTTAACAAATAAAAAACGGAAAAATTGGGCGTGCAAAATTATTCAGCCCCTTTACTTTCAGTGCAGCAAACTCTCTCCAGAAGTTCAGTGAGGATCTCTGAATGATCCAATGTTGACCTAAATGACTAATGATGATAAATACAATCCACTTGTGTGTAATCAAGTCTCCGTATAAATGCACTGTGATAGTCTCAGAGGTCCGTTAAATTAGAGCATCATGAAGAACAAGGAACACACCAGGCAGGTCCGAGATACTGTTGTGGAGAAGTTTAAAGCCGGATTTGGATACAAAAAGATTTCCCAAGCTTTAAACATCCCAAGGAGCACTGTGCAAGTGATAATATTGAAATGGAAGGAGTATCAGACCACTGCAAATCTACCAAGACATGGCCGTCCCTCTAAACTTTCAGCTCATACAAGGAGAAGACTGATCAGAGATGCAGCCAAGAGGCCCATGATCACTCTGGATGAACTGCAGAGATCTACAGCTGAGGTGGGAGACTCTGTCCATAGGACAACAATCAGTCGTATATTGCACAAATCTGGCCTTTATGGAAGAGTGGCAAGAAGAAAGCCATTTCTTAAAGATATCCATAAAAAGTGCAGTTTAAGGTTTGCCACAAGCCACCTGGGAGACACACCAAACATGTGGAAGAAGGTGCTCTGGTCAGATGAAACCAAAATTGAACTTTTTGGCAACAATGCAAAACGTTATGTTTGGCGTAAAAGCAACACAGCTGAACACACCATCCCCACTGTCAAACATGGTGGTGGCAGCATCATGGTTTGGGCCTGCTTTTCTTCAGCAGGGACAGGGAAGATGGTTAAAATTGATGGGAAGATGGATGGAGCCAAATACAGGACCATTCTGGAAGAAAACCTGATGGAGTCTGCAAAAGACCTGAGTCTGGGACGGAGATTTGTCTTCCAACAAGACAATGATCCAAAACATAAAGCAAAATCTCCAATGGAATGGTTCAAAAATAAACATATCCAGGTGTTAGAATGGCCAAGTCAAAGTCCAGACCTGAATCCAATCGAGAATCTGTGGAAAGAACTGAAAACTGCTGTTCAGAAATGCTCTCCATCCAACCTCACTGAGCTCGAGCTGTTTTGCAAGGAGGAATGGGAAAAATGTCAGTCTCTCGATGTGCAAAACTGATAGAGACATACCCCAAGCGACTTACAGCTGTAATCTCAGCAAAAGGTGGCGCTACAAAGTATTAACTTAAGGGGGCTGAATAATTTTGCACGCCCAATTTTTCAGTTTTTTATTTGTTAAAAAAGTTTGAAATATCCAATAAATGTCGTTCCACTTCATGATTGTGTCCCACTTGTTGTTGATTCTTCACAAAAAAATACAGTTTTATATCTTTATGTTTGAAGCCTGAAATGTGGCAAAAGGTCGCAAAGTTCAAGGGGGCCGAATACTTTCGCAAGGCACTGTATATTGTATGAGTAACATATAGCATTTAGGGAACATGGTAGACAGTGTGCTGATCCTGTAATATTCTGTTGGCCATACAATCCTCTCAAGAGGTCTAATAGAATAGACATCCAGTGTTGTTTTGCTTATGATGAGTCAGAGCCATTCCTACGACCCATCCTTTTTACAATCTTCTCACTTGTTTCTTGAAATGTGATAGCTATCACGATAGCACATTGGTAATAGTAAGTGACAAATTATTATTTTAATTAACCTTTATTTAACAAACATCAAAGGTAAGCAGGTTTGGCCTTGGTTAATGCCATGAATGCGAGACCAAAGTGTAGCTGTAGATATATCAATTCCCCAGTAGGAGATGGTGCCCAGACACTTTTTTCTTCTTCTGATGCACTCATTGATTGTTGAGAGATCACTTAAAAACAAAATAGAGACATTGCTTCTTTCAAAGTCATTCCAACGTGTAAGTTTAACAGAGCAAATTAAATGTTACCATACTTTATCACTCATATCATCAGTAACAGCCAAAATAATAAAAACACTTGAGTAAATGAAGGATACAAAGTATATTGAAAGCAGGTGATTCCACCCTGTGTGGTTCCTGAGTTAATTAACTCTACAGGATTGGTGTCCCCATACGGTTCAGCTAACGTGTGCTAATGTGATTAGCATGTTGTAAGTAACAGCAAACTTTCCAGGACATAGACATGTCTTAAATAGGCAGAATGCTTAAATTATTGTTAATCTAACTGCACTGTCCAATTTACAATAGCTATTACAGGTAAAAAAAATACCATGCTATTGTCTGAGGAGAGTGCACAACAACAAAGAATGTATCACGGCAACTGGTTTGATACATTCACCTGGTTTGATACATTCACATTCAAATAACGTACTTACATTCAGTAATCTTGCTCTGATTTCTCATCCTGAGGGTCCCAGAGATAAAATGTAGTATAGTTTTTTTGAAAAAATCTATTCTCATATTCAAATGTCGGAACTGGGTTCTGCAGTTTGAAACTCTGCTGTCTCTTATACAAAAACCCAGCCTAAAATCCCAAAGAGCAAGCAATGCAGATGGAGAAGCATGGTGGCTAGGAAAAACTCCCTAGAAAGGCAGGAACCTAGGAAGAAACCTAGAGAGGAACCAGGCCCTGAGGGGTGGCCAGTCCTCTTATGGCTGTGCTGGAGGGAAATTATAAAAGTACATGGCCATTAAGGCCAGACTGTTCTTCAATATGTTCAAACGTTCATAGATGACCAGCAGGGTCAAATAATAGTCACAGGTCAGCACCTCAGGAGTAAATGTCAATTAGCTTTTAATAGCAGAGCATTCAGAGGTCAACACAGTAGGTGTGGTAGAGAGAGAGAGCGAGCGAGAGGGAGAGAGAGAAAGTGACAGAGAGAGAGAGCGAGGCTAGAAACAGGTCCAGGACCAGGACAAGGCAGGACGTCTGGTGAACAGGTCCAGGTTTCATAGCCTCATCCAGAACAGCAGAAACTGCATCAGCAGCACGACCAGGTGGACTGGGGACGGGGACAGACAGGAGTCCTCAGGCTAGGTAGTGCTGAGGCATGGTCCTAGGGCTCAGGTCCTCTGGGAGGGGGGGGAGAGAGAAAGAGAGACGGGAGATTTAGAGGGAGCATAACTAAGATCACACAGGACACCAGATAACACAGGAGAATTACACCAAATAACACAGGAGAATTACACCAAATAAGACAGACTGACCGTAGCCACCAGTACATAGACTATTGCAGCATAGATACTGGTTCTAAGACGGCGGGGGTCAGGGGACACTGTGGCCCTGTCCAAAGTTACCCCCGGAGAGGGCCAATCAGGCACCACCACCGCACAAGTCTGAGGGGGCGCAAATCGAATAGGAAGATCACCTCAGTGGCTCAACCCAGTATAGTGAAAAAGCCTGGCACGACGTGATGCACCCTTCCTAGGGACGGCATGGGAGAGCTCGAGCAAGCCAGTGACTCAGCCTTCGTAATAGGGTCAGACGCATAGAATCCCAGTGGAGGGAGAGGAGCTGGCCAGGCAGACAGTAAGGGTGGTTCGTCACTCCAGTGCCTTGACGTTCACCTTCACACCCCTGGGCCAGACTACACTCAATCATAGGACCAACTGAAGAGAGGAGTATTTAGTAAAGACTTAAAGATTGAGACAGAATTTGCGTCTCTCACATGGATCAGCAGACCATTCCATAAAAAAGGAGCTCTGTAGGCGAAAGCCCTGCCTCCAGCTGTTTGCTAAGAAATTCTAGGAACAATAAGGAGGCCTGCTTCTTGTGAACATAGCACATGTATGGCAGGACCAAATCAGAGAGTTAGGTAAGAACAAGTCCATGTAGTGCTTTGTACTGTAGGTTAGCAGTAAAACCTTGAAATCAGCTTTAGCCTTAACATTAGCCAGTTTAAGGAGGTCAGGGTAGTACGTTTGTGAGTTAGTGGTATCTCTCCAATTTAATTGAGAGAGGCTAGCACTGGAGTAATATGATAGAATTTTGGGGTTCAGTCAAGATTCTAGCAGCTGTATTTAACACGAGCTGAAGTTTATTTAATACCTTATCTGGATAGCCGGAGAGTAGAGCATTACAGTAATCTAATCTTGAAATGGCAAAAGAATGGATTAGCTTTTCTGCATAATTTTTGTACAAACATTTTTCGATTTTTGCTATGTTATGTACAAGGAAAAACGCTGCTCTTTAAATGTTTTTTGAAATGTTCGTCAAAAGAGAGATCACGGTCCAGAGTAATGCCAAGGTCCTTCACAGTTTTATTTGAGACGACTGTACAACTATTAAGATTCATTGTCAGATCCGACAGCAGATCTCTTTGTTTCTTGGGACCCACTGTAGAACTAGGATCTCCAACTCAATCAAAAATGTAAGTTAAAGAATGGGATTAAGCCAGTGGCTCAGATGGAACAATCCAAGCAGTAGATATATTTTCTTTAAATGTTGATATTTGGTTGCGTTTTTCAGCCAAACACAATTCAATATAACTTTTGTAATACATGAAATAGCTTTACATTAAAGCTAGAGTCATTAATCAAAACATTAACAAAGCAGGCACCACACATCTGTTTTGGTTAATAAAAAAAAATACAGCTACATTGTTTACAAACATTGGAGTAAAACAAGCTTATATGTTGGGTTCTAATGAGGTAAATATGAATTTGTTCTTTACTGAGTTGCCTAGTTAAATAATAAATAAAAAATTTTTTTTTAATTTACGGGGGCCTCCTGTGTGGTGTAGTGGTTAAGGGCGCTGTACTGCAGCGCCAGCTGTGCCACCAGAGACCCTGGGTTTGCGCCCAGGCTCTGTCGCAACCGGCTGCGACCGGGAGGTCCATGGGACGATGCACAATTGGCCTAGTGTCGTCCTGGTTAGGGAGGGCTTGGCCGGTAGGTATATCCTTGTCTCATCGCGCACCAGCAACTCCTGTGGCGGGCCGGGCGCAGTGCACGCAAACCAAGGTTGCCAGGTGCACAGTGTTTCCTCCGACACATTGGTGTGGCTGGCTTCCGGGTTGGATGCGTGCTGTGTTAAGAAGCAGTGTGGCTTGGTTGGGTTGTGTATCTGAGGATGCATGACTTTCAACCTTCGTCTCTCCCGAGCCCGTACTGCAGTTGTAGCAATGAGACAAGATAGTAGCTACTAAAACAATTGGACACCATGAAATTGGGGAGAGGAAGAGGTAAATAAAAAAATATAAAGAAATGTTTATGAGATGTCTCCCATGGAGACATGTACACCACATACCCCCCTCCGAGTGGTACAGCATAAAGACAATTGCTCTCCCATACCCTGCAATAATTACCTTAAAGTGATACTCCAGGACTTTTTAAAATAATTTCAGCCATTAGTTTTGAAAGTTGTGCCCCGTTTTTGCTGTACTACGTCATCCAATTGTGTGTTACATCATCTATTTCATATGATATGTGCTACATCATCTATTTCATATGATATGTGCTACATCATCTATTTCATATGATATGTGCTACATCATCTATTTCATATGATATGTGCTACATCATCTATTTCATATGATATGTGCTACATCATCTATTTCATATGATATGTGCTACATCATCTATTTCATATGATATGTGCTACATCATCTATTTCATATGATATGTGCTACATCATCTATTTCATATGATATGTGCTACATCATCTATTTCATATGATATGTGCTACATCATCTATTTCATATGATATGTGCTACATCATCTATTTCATATGATATGTTACGCCAGGCAAATTATTATTATTATTGTTATTAACATCATTTTTGGGGACATTCCTATGATATGTTACAAATTCAATTCGTACAAAATGTTATGAATTTGCTGTCCTTAAGATCCCAGACTGCATCTTTAATACCAGTAGAAGGCATTTTTGCATTGTTAGTCGAATAAAAAATCTAAGGCTTTTAAAATATCCAGAAATGTGCACTGGCGTGGTTGCCAGGCTTCCCCAAAAAATTCACCAAGAAAAAAAATCTAAACATATAAAATTGTTTATCTTTTGTCTCTCTGTGTTTCATACTTTTCCTTCAATTTACAAGAGGCTGAATGTATCTCACCAGTGAAAGTATCAGAGCGAGCGAAATAATGCCTCTCTGTCTCTGAATGTGTAGCCCATCTGTCTGGTCAAAAAGATAATGTACTGTATATTGTTGCTGCCATTAGCATTGAATGCAAGGGAATCCAGCAAGAATTTGGCCTCCCTTGATAAAAATAAGTAAATAAATACAATAATAGCCATTTAGCGTTGAGCTAAACTGAGTGAGCTCAGCTGTGAATGTGAAGCTGTGTAATGTTTTATTGGTATGTAACTGTTATGAAAGTTTTATTGTCAATTTTGTTTTATATTTAAACCCTACTTTAAACGTGTACATGACACTGCAACAAAATTTCCCCATGGGGACAATAAAGTCAGTAAGTAAGTAGGTAATGGTCCTGGGGCACCAAAAAAAAGTATCAAGGGAAGCCAGTTTGGATTTGACTTCATACCAATCATATCACATCAATCCAAATGTAATTTGACAGAAAAATAACTTGAATTGTTGCATCTCATTGTGTTGTTGTTCTCCGGTGGCTATCTAGTTAAAATGGTTCCTTTCCTAAATTAGCCATGGACGGAGATGGGAATTTGGACTTGAGGTCTTGCTAAGATGTAGTAGGCTAAAGTTAACTAGCTGGCTAATCATTGCGCATGAAAGGACGTTAGGCTAGCAAGCAAGCATTTTAGCCGGGTAGCCTAGGACAACAAACACTAAAAGTGTGTACTGTATGACAGAGTCATAGACCGTTTCGGCAACATGAAAGAGAGGAGGATTTAATGATGTTGATGTTCTGCTATTAGATGAAGCACAGTGATAAAACATTTATCTGTTGTATAAATAATACAAATATCTGACAATGTATTTCCATTTGAATTTTGCTGTAATTTGAAATGGTTGAAAACACAGTGATAACACATTGGAAATTCAACTAACTTTTGGCTGTCTTTATGAGTGCTTGAATATTTATTTTACCTTTATTTAATTAGGCAACTCAGTTAATAACAAATTCTTATTTTCAGTGATGGCCTAGGAACAGTGGGTTAACTGCCTGTTCAGGGGCAGAAAGACAGATTTGTACCTTGTCAGCTCAGGGATTTGAATTTACAACCTTTCGGTCCAATGCTCTAACCACTAGGCTACCCTGCCGCCCAAGCAGAGAATTTGGTTGTATTCTCATTGATTATTGTCTCAAACAAATATTACCCAATTATCCACATAGAAATTATGTGGTGTGCCCAGTGGGATAGCATTACATAAGACCAAATGAAGAGCTCTTCACATTGACCATTAAGGACCTGTAGTAGACCCTCCTGTCCAATCCATGATCTCCTTTGACTGCCACCAGAGAGAAACCGCTTTGTCTGCTCCATTCGTCATGGTGAGATTTGAAGTCACTTGCACTAATGTAGTCCCTCCGTCAACAAACACAAGTGGGAGCATTACATGTGGGGAAGCTCCTCTGACATGCTTGATCTGTAAATAGTTTTTTAATCTGATATGGTTTGAATTTGATCTTCCAATTCCGGACAATATTCTGTCCATTTGTCTCAGAGCCATAGAAAAATGAATACCTTCAATCAAAAGCTAAACTGATAATGCTGAGTTTATTTATAGCAGTCATTTTAAGGGGATTCTGTTTATTCTCATCAATTCACCCTTATATGATTTACATAGTCCCCGAGAGATTTATATCTAAACCGAGGTCCATTTCTATCTACATTCAATTTCTCTGTTTTCACATTTCGCCACTTTTCATGTTTTATGGTCTCCAGTTCGTCATTGTGGAATATCACAGGACACTCCCTCTAGTATATCCTTTCATCTCACATGAGAAGCAAAAGCAACATCACAGGCAGTTCGCTACTCAGCTAATGACTGCCTCATTCTCTGCCTATAGATTTACTGTAAATGGAAACGTTAACGACAGACCAGGAATCTCTTCTCCCATAATTAACACAGACAGGACCACAGCTTCCTCTTATCTTATTGGTGTGCTGTGGCTGGTCTCCTGAGTGGCTCTGCCATCTAAGGCACTGCATCTCAGTGTGTGAGGTGTCACTACAGACACCCTGGTTCGAATCCAGGCTGGATTGGGAATCCCATAGCGCGGCCCAGTGTCATCTGGGTTTCAAATTAAATTTTATTAGTCACGTGCCAAATACAACAGGTGTGGACCTTCCAATGAAATGCTTACTTACGAGCCCCTAACCAACAGTGCAGTTAAAAATATATATGAATAAGATATAAAAGTAACAAGTAATTAAAGAGCAGCAGTAAAAAATAACAATATACAGTATACAGGGGGATGCAGGTGCGTGGGCACCGGATAGTTGAGGTAGTATGTACATGTAGATAGAGTTATTCAAGTGACAATGCATAGATGACAATAGAGAGTGGCAGTGGTGTGAAGAGGGGAGGGGGGGGGGGGGAATGCAAATAGTCTGGTTTGCCATTTGACTAGATGTTCAGGAGTCTTATGGCTTGGGGAAGAAGGCTGTTTAGAAGCCTCTTGGACGTAGAATTGGCGCTCCGATACCGCTTGTCAGGCGGTAGCAGAGAGAACAGTCTATGACTAGGGTGGCTGGGGTCTTTGACAATTTTTAGCGTCTCCCTCTGACACTGCCTGGTATAGAGGTCCTGGATGGCAGGAAGCTTGGCCCCAGTGGTTTACTGGGCCATTCGCACTACCCTCTGTAGAGGCCTTGCGGTCGGAGGCTGAGCAGTTGCCATACCAGGCAGTAATACAACCAGTCAGGTTGCTCACGATGGTGCAGCTGTAGAACCTTTTGAGGATGTGAGGACCCATGCCAAATCTTTTCAGTCTCCTAAAGGGGAATAGGTTTGTCGTGCCCGCGTCACGACTGTCTTGGTGTGCTTGAACCATGTTAGTTTGTTGGTAATGTGGACACCAAGGTCCTTGAAGCTCTCAACCTGCTCCACTGCAGCCCCGTCGATGAGAATGGGGGCGTTCTTGGCCCTAAATAAATAAAAAAAATACAGTATTAACCCCTCGTTCCACTTTTCTCTCCTCAGGCCGGTGGTGGCTGGCCCGCTCCAGGAGGCTGAAGTGCGGGATGTTAGTGCGGGATGTTCCTCCGCCCCCTTTGGACATCGAGGGGGTCCCGGCGTACTCCGTTCGTTCCATCTTGGATTTGAGACGTCGGGCCTTCAGTACCTCGTGGACTGGGAGGGGTACGGTCTGGAGGAGAGATGCTGGGTTCCGGTGGAGGACATATTAGATCCTTCCATGCTGCGAGAATTCCACCGTCTCCATCCGGATCGCCCTGCACCTCGCCCTCCGGGTTGTCCCCGACGCCGGTGTCGACGGGCAGCCGTTCTTCAGAGGGGGTACTTCTGCCGAAGTCTAAGCCTCTCCTTGTTCGGGCAGTGCTCGGTGGTCGACGTCACCGGTCTTCTAGCCATCATTGATCCATTTTCCATTGGTTTTGCTTGTCTTCCTACACACCTGGTTTCAATCCCATTCATTACCTGTTGTGTATTTAGCCCTCTGTTTCCCCTCATGTCTTTGTCAGAGATTTTTTGTTATTTCAGTGTTGTGGTGTTTTGTATTGGTGTGCAATCAGGTCCTCGTACCCACTTTGTTTTAATTGTTACATTTAGTGTTGGAGTTATGTTTCGTCTATTGTTATTAAAATAACTCCATTACACTTAGTTTGATTCTCCTGCGCCTGACTTCCCTGCCACCTATACACACGACTCTGACAGATTGACTGACCTTCGTGTCGTTTCTCTTTGCTTATTTGAGTTGTTCTTGCCTTAATATGGATTGGTCATTTACCAAATTGGGCTATCTTCTGTATACCAACCCTACCTTGTCACAACACAACTGATTGTCTCAAACGCATTAAGAAGGAAAGAAATTCCACAAATTAACTTTTAACTTGTTATGGCTGCAATCCCGCTAATGGGATCGATATGACAACTACCAGTGAAAATAGAGGCCACCAAATTCAAACCACAGAAATCTCATAATTTCATTTCCTAAAACACACATGTGTCTAATATCATTTTAAAGTTAATTTTGTTGTTAATCCCACCAAAGTGTCCGATTTCAAATATGCTTTTCAGCAAAAGCACTACAAACGATTATGTTATGTCTCCACCAAACCACAATAAGCACAGCCATTTTCCAGCAAAATATAGCATTCACAAAAAGCAGAAAGAGATAAAATTAATCACTGACCTTGAATTATCTTCATCAGATGACACTCATAGGACTTCATGTTACACAATACATCCATGTTTTATTTGATAAAGTTCATATATCAAAAAATCTGAGGTTACATTGGGGTATTAGATTCACTAGTTCCAAAAACATCAAGTGAGTTTGCATAGCCACATCATTTCAACAGAAATACTCATCATAAATGCAGATGATAATACAAGTTATACACATGGAATTATAGATATACCTCTCCTTAATGCAACCGCTGTGTCAGATTTCAAAAAAAGTTTACGGAAAAAGCAACCCATGCAATAATCTGAGACGGAGCTCAGAACAGTAGCCAAATTAGCCGCCATGTTGGAGTCAACAGAAACCAGAAAATACATGATAAATGTTTCCATACCTTTGATGAACTTCATCAGAATGCAGTCCTAGCAATCCCAAGTCCACAATAAATGCTTGATTTGTTCGAAAATGTCCATTATGTCCAATTAGCTACTTTGGTTAGCGCGTTTGGTAAACAATTCCAAAGTCACAAAGCGCGTCCACTATAACGTGACAAAATGTCCAAAAGTTCCGTAACAGTCAGTAGAAACATGTCAAACGATGTACTGAAACAATCTTTAGAATTTTGTTTACATATATCTTGAATAACTTTCCAACCGGATAATTATAATAACGTCAGATGACCGGTGGAACGCAGGTCCTTCCCCTGTGAACGCGCATGGTGAAAGCACAGTCAACTCGTGGCAGTGGTGACTATTTCCTGTCTCATTCAACCCCCCTTCACATTAGAGTCATCAGACAAAGTTATATTGACTGTTGACATCTAGTGGAATGCGTAGGAAGTGAAAACACATCCATATCTCGCTGTAATTTCAATGAGAGCTTGGTTGAAAATCTGCCACCCCCAGAAAAAATACAAACAGGAAGTGGAATTTCTCAGGTTTTTGCCTGCAATATGAGTTCTGTTATACTCACAGACATTATTCAAACGGTTTTAGAAACTTCAGTGTTTTCTATCCAATACTAATAATGATATGCATTAATTAGCAACTGAGACTGAGGAGCTGGCCGTTTACAATGGGCACCTTTTCATCCAAGCTACTCAATACTGCCCCTGCAGACATAAAAAGACAAGGCACACCTGTTAATTGAAATGCGTTCCCAGCAAAGGGTGGCTACTTTGAAGAATCTAAAATATATTTAGATTTGTTTAACACTTTTTTGGTTACTACATGATTTCATATGTGTTATTTCGTAGTTTAGAAGTATTCACTATTATTCTACATAGTAGAAACTTTTGAGTGAGTAGGTGTGTCTAAACGTTTGACTGGTACTGTATATGAGTGTTTAATTTGACAAATGTTCACATTTTTCTTCCATTTTAGGACTTTACACTGTAGTTTGGGTAGATTGTTGAAAAAAGTGACAATTCAATCCATTTTAATCCCAGTTTGTTACACAACAAAATGTGGAAAAAGTAAAGGGTGTGAGTACTTTCTGACTGCATTGCTTGCAGAGGAGCAACACAATCCATAAATACTGTCTACAACTGAACATCTTGTCTCACACTCCCTCAAAACAGCAACTGTTCACATTCGAATCCCAATAATTTGGATGTGTGTACTTCTGTTTTCTCCTAGAGTAACCATTGTCTTTCTCTCCACTCACTCCTCTTATTTTTTATCTGTTTATTTACTTCATATTGCTATCTTACCACCTGTCTATCTCTGTTTTGTGGCCAACCTTATTTCTTACTCCCCTAACTTGACTCCCCCCCCCCCCCCCCCCCCCCCACTAACTTTGCTGTGCCAGCACTTATATAGTGAAATAGCTGAGGGGGGAAACATGGCCCCAGATGAGAGCAGTCAATATTTCATATCTATACCTGGAAGGAGACACAGAGGGCTGGCTGAATTCAAATAGGGTAAGACTTATGACACACATACACAGATATAGTTTTAACAGTCTTGCCAATGGGAAATACTGCAGGATGTTCAGCAACAGATGGGGGCTAGGAATCAATTAATTTTAAGATTTGCAAAGTAAACACAGTGGCAAAGATGATAAACGCTACAACTATGGAAACAAAATTGAATGTGAGGACAACAATAAATGTGTGCCTACATTAGCATAAATATAATTGTTTGACTTCACATCTTTAAATGTGTTGTGTGCACCCCCGTGTAGCCTAGGTGTCATTGAACATGTAAACACTATTATTTGTGAATAATATCAGTTTTGCTCAGTGATTAGGTTTGGCCTGTAATTATACAGTATCCTTTTCAAAGGTGTGTTGTAATGAATGCCAACGGTTCTGGATGAAAAGGGTCTTCCCTGCTTTGCTGCCAAGACCTATTTTCTCCCTGAACTCAACCAGCCATTCAGCCCAAGAACGACTGAGATTACTATGACTTTCTTATATTGAATTCCATGGCCCACAGAATAACTCCGCAATCAGTTCACATCTCTAACCATAGTCTTCTCAGGTACATCTGCTCTCAAACAACCTCATGTGAATAGATACTCTATTCAGGGTTTAAATATTAGTTACACATAAGATGCCTGCAGCGCATCCTGGGAATCACCTGGTGCAACCGTGTGACTAAGACCAAATGCAAGAGTATGGAGGCCATGGTCAGCCAACACAAACTGCGCTGGCTTGGGCATGTCATTGGAATGTCTCAGGAGCACTTGCCACGTAAGATCCTGTATGGCCAGCTATACCGTGGCCGGCGGTCTGCAGGGGGGCAGATGAAGCGCTACAAGGACAAGCTAAAAACGTTACTGAAGAGGTGCAACATCAAACCCACAGACCTAGAGGAGGATGCTGCCAACTGTTCCACCTGGCGGCAGCTCTGCCAGAGCAGTGTGCAGAGGTGGGAGGAGGAGAGGAGCACAAAGAGACAGCAAAAACAGCTCAGGTGACATACAACCATGCCTGACCCCGCCAACACATTCTGCATATGCCCCACCTGCAATTAATTTTGTAGATCTCAGATTGGACTCTACAGTCACCAAATAATTCACTGTAAACTCAGAAGAGGAAGTCATCATTGGATATGATGGATTACCATAAGCAGTCCCTGCAGCTGAAAAACATTCCCACAGCATGATGCTGCCACCACCATGCTTCCCCGCAAGGATGGTGCCAGGTTTTGTCCAGACATCACTCTTGGCATTCAGGCCAAAGAGTTCAATCTTGTTTTCATCAGAACAGAGAATCTTGTTTTTCATGGTCTGAGAGTCTTTAGGTGCCTTTTGTCAAACTCCAAGCAGGCTGTCATGTGCCTTTTACTGAGTAGTGGCTTCTGTCTGACCACTCTACCATAAAGTTTAGTTTTTAATACAGTTGCAATATGTAAAAAAATATCTTTTTTTTTGCGTTGTCATTATGGGGTATTGTGTGGAGATTGCTGAAAATAAATATTGAATCCATTTTAGAATAAGGCTGAACGCAACAAAATGTGTAAAAAGTCAAGGGGTCTGAATACTTTCCGAAGGTACATAGTGAAAACATGTTTTTAGATTTTTGAAAATGTATTTTGAAAATGAATAATACAGAAATATCAAAGTTACATAATTATCTAATTTGATATTTCTGCATTTCATTTTCAAAATACATTTAAACCAATCTAAAAACATTTTTTCACTATTTCATTATGGGGTTTTGTGTGTAGGTGAAAAAAAAAACAATTTCATTGATTTTGAATTCAGGCTGTAACACAACAAAATGTGGAATACGTCAAGGGGTGTGAATACTTTCTGATGACACTGTGCATTGCCTTCGGAGAGTATTCAGACCCCTTGACTTTTTCCACATTTTGTTACATTACAGCCTTATTCTAAAATGTATTAAATATTTTTTTTCAGCAATCTACACACAATACCCCATCATAGCAAATTTCAAACATGAATGCAACACAATGCGCTTCACAGGAAAAAAACAATAAACAACAAAAATAAAATCTAAAATATTTACTACACAAAGAGACATAAGAGAATAAAAAAAGGAATGACAATTTCAAACTGAAAGACTAAAAAACAGCCTAAGGAAAAGCCAAGCTAGAAAAGCGTGTTTTAAGATCCCTTTTAAATATGTCCACAATTTCGGCCCCCCTCAGGTTCTCTGACAGGCTATTCCAGAGGCAGGGGACATAAAGTTACTAAAGACTGCATCTCCATGCCTCTTGGTCCTAGGCTTTGGGATAGTTAAAAGGCCAGTGCCAGAGGACCTGAGGGACCAACTGGGTACATAACTCAAAAGCATGTCTGATATGTATTGGGGGTGCACAATTGTGGATTGATTTTAAAACCAATAGAAGAATCTTACAATTAATTCTAAAACTCACAGGCAGGCTGTGCAGAGACTTTAAAATCGGTGTAATGTGTGCTCTCCATCTGGTCTTGGTCAGTACCCATGCTGCAGCATTCTGTATGTTTTGCAGTTGACCAATGACTTTCTTGGGTAGACCAGACAGGAGAGCATTACAGTAGTCAAGCCTGCTTCTAATAAAAGCAAGGATGAGTCTCTTTCTATCAGCCTGATAGAGAAACGGCCACACCTTGGCAATGTTCCTCAGGTGGTAAAAGCTATTTTGGTCACATTCCCAATGTGTTTCGAAATTGAATTCAGAATCTAATTTGACACCAACCTGGTGTTTTCTCCTTATTGCCAATAAA
The DNA here is from genome assembly GCF_057628025.1 of Oncorhynchus mykiss. NCBI lineage: Eukaryota > Metazoa > Chordata > Actinopteri > Salmoniformes > Salmonidae > Oncorhynchus > Oncorhynchus mykiss. Next base: position 57,256,652 of record NC_143038.1, on the reverse strand, counting down.
TAAAAATGTGCGGCCAGATTCTCTCTCTGTGCTTTGGCTCCAATAATAAGTACCTCAGTCTTGTCTTGATTGGAGGAAGTTGTGAGCCATCCAAGTATTTAAATCACTAATACAGTCTAATAATTTATCTGTGGAGCTAAAATCCTCTAGTAACACAGAAATGTAAAGTCATGTATCGTCTGTGTAGCAGTAAAAATCAATGTTGTGCTTTCTAATTACACTGCCAAGGGAAAACATATATAAACTGAACAATATGGACCCAAAATCAAACCTTGTGGAACGCCACATGTGATATCTATTTTCTCTGAGTTATGTTCACCAAGGAAGACAAAAAACTCTTGACCAGTTAAATAGGTCCTAAGCCAATTTAGAACTGTCTCTAAGAGCTTTCCACACCTGAAATGTGCAACATTACCAATTATTATTTTCAAAATTCTTCAAACTCTGTCAAATTGGTTGTTGATCATTGCTAGACAACCATTTTCAGGTTTTGCCTTAAACTATAATTTGACCACTCAGGCACATTCACTGTCTTCTTGGTAAGCAACTCCAGTGTAGATTTGGCCATGTGTTTTAGGTTATTGTCCTGCTGAAAAGTTCATTCATCTCCCAGTGTCTGGTTGAAAGTAGACTGAACCAGGTTTTCCTCTAGGATTTTGACTGTGCTTAGCTCCATTCCATTTTTTGTATCCTGATAAACTCCCCAGTCCTTAACAATTACAAGCATACGCATAACATGATTCAGCCACCACTATGCTTGAAAATATGGAGAGTGGTACCTGGTAATGTGTTTTACTGGAATTGCGCCAAACACAAACACCTTATATTCAGAACCAGAAGTTAATTGCTTTGCCACATTTTTTGCAGTATTACTTTAGTGCCTTGTTGCAAGCAGGATGCATGTTTTGGAATAGTTGCATTCAGTACAGGCGTCCTTCTTTTCACTCTGCCACTTAGGTTAGTATTGAGGAGTAATTATAATTTTGTTGATGTATTTTCAGTTTTCTCCTATCACAGCCATTAAACTCAGTTTTAAAGTCACCATTGACCTCATGGTGAAATCACTGCAACTGCAACTGAGTTAAGAAGAAGGACACTTGCATCTTTGTAGTGACTGGGTGTATTGATACACCATCCAAAGTGTAATTTATAACTTCCCCATGTCTTCTTTTTTATTTTTTACCTATCTACCAATTGGTGCCCTACTTTGCGAGGCATTGGAAAACCTCCCTGGTCTTCGTGGTTGAATCTGTGTTTGAAATTCACTGCTCAACTGAGGGACCTTACAGATAATTGTACATAGATGAGGTAGTCATTCAAAAATCATGTTAAGCACTGTTGTTGCACACATAGTGAGTCCATGCAACAATGTGGATCAACACATTTGGAGCTTGGTGTTAGATATGATATTGTACGCCTACACCATACTGTACATGCCGGCCCCCGAACGTTTCCAATAACAACATTACAATACAACATTATATAGTTATAAAACTAAATTTCAGCACCAGCCGCGAGGCCCTGGATGAGGTGGTAGCTGTTGGCTGTTTGAGCAGTGTTTGATCTCTGCAGAGACATTCTCTTGGCTCCTCTGTCGGGCCTCTACAGTTGGGCACAGAGTCGTTTCATTCCGGTTGCCTGCATTTGTTTGTATAATGCCACGCTTGGCTTTCGCATAGACATAATTAAATCAAGCCTAATCCACTATTTATGCATTGTGCCTCTGAATTATTCACACTGCAGTTTTGTGCGTTATTGCATTTTTGTAGAGTCAGTAAGAAGTTGTGAGGCTGCCGTTATTGAACAGAACCCCCCTCAAGATGACATATTTTATTCATTAATATAGCCCCATACAAGAGTACACAATGCATTCTTGTAAATGCGGTGTTTGCATTTTTGTTTAAACAACTAGGAATTCATATAAGTCAAACATCAATTGCATAATGAGTACAATTACAGTATCCTGCCTCCAGAGAGAGTATTACAATATATTTTTATGAAAAGTTTAAAGAACATAACATTCTTTAGAAATGACTATTAAAACACACACATGCACAGAAGCTGACACACACACACACACACACACACACACACACACACACACACACACACACACACACACACACACACACACACACACTTACGGCCTTGTTCCGTACAACCTGTCCTCCCTCGCTACACCAATCCCCAAATGCCCTGAATGCTTCTGTAAGGCTTCTCAGCACTCACTGTACATACCAAAGAACAAAAGGACCATCACAAGAAACACAATGTTATTAATTTATTTTCAGGAAAGTCTGCATAAATGGAATGACTACTGTTCATGCACACTCATATGTTCAACGTCCTCTCAAGGGGCCTCTATTAAACAAGTATAAATTCCACTGACATTTGCCTCCCATTGTGTGTGAAATACATTGGATCCGTAGCCGTGCTAGCCATTTCCTCCACGTGACTTGGAGACGCTGTGAAGTGGAAACTGACTAGAGAGGTTAATTAAGCGGAGTAGATTCTGACGTTACAGTTCAAATGAAAATAAAATGATATCAACAGTCATCCATCACAGTCAGGGGCTCTATGCACCTGTCATGCAATCATTGTATATTGAAAGTGCAGTCAAAAGGTCAGGGAGATACAGGCGGCTCCTGGTCCTCATCCCCCACCTTCTGTATGGAGTACATCCCGCAGACACAGATCATTATTTATGTCCCACAGTCATGGCTACCCTGAGATAAAAGCTGACCTATTACCTAATGATTTCTTCTGGGTGTTTGGGTGTAGAAGACAGTCTTATGCACAGAGAGGATTCTGTTGCTCTGTTGTGTTGAAATATGTGCAGAGAATATCGGAACGGTTCACAACAATATATCACATTATCTAATCAGTGTTAGATTGAAGAATTGGATCATGGGTGAAATTGCTTTGTTCATAATATCTTTCTTGTCTATTAAGAGGGAATGTGTTTGTTTATTTTAGTTTAATTAATCACTGAATAATCTGACTATTTGTGACAAAAGATCTCAATCCATTATGTTTGTGTTATTGGTAACTTGACATTCCTCTTGTGTAATAATCAATACAACTCAGCTCCATTACTGTGCAATAATAATTTAACTACTCAGTGACTATGTAACAGCATGTAAATGCGACAGTAATTAGTGTTTCTATTCACCTATAAGAACAAATGTTAATATGCAGGTTGGGATCAAGGGAAGCAATTTAATATGACAAACTGTACATTGTTAGATTACAGTATTCCCTAAAACGTCATTGTATTGGAGTCATACTGATGTCAGTAAAGAAATGTAAGTTTTAGGTTAATGCTCGGAGAGAAAGCGGAGAAACTCTGCACTGTAACAGAAAAAGCAGAGAAGCAATAAAAATAAAATAAAATATGGAGAATCAAATTTGTTTGAGACAGCCGCAGTCTGTAGAGTCTATGGTATGGTGCTCATAACTTATTTCCCATTTTAAAAGAGAACTGGGACCCATTTGGTGAGATTTGTTTAATAATTCAGCATGGCCTTAAACCGATTCACTTCAAGTGCCCAGATGGTATTTTTATTAGGCAAATGCTTGATACTCAAGTGGAATAATTTAATTGCGTTCCAAAACTGGCAGAGTACCTCCAAGCCACAGAATTTACTGAGTAGAGAATCAGTCTGTCCCTGCTTTGGGGTAGTAATTCAGAAAAACAATAATTTTCATGAATATTACCGTGTTTGTTCTGTGGGGTGAGACTGTCAGCTCTGTAGGCCTGTGTTAGAGCCATTAGATCATCGTGGGCACAGCAGAGGGCCTGACAGGGAGGTGGTACACTGGGGTTCCATAACACTGATAATGTCAGACTCTCAATACTTGCTCATCAAGACGGTGGTGAGGATCTAGAAAATCAGAGCCTAATATCCCTTTCACACACAGACCAAAATCCCACTAATTTACCATGCCTACATTTTTATACTAGATTTTTGGTATATTTGAAAGGGGTAGGTAAACAACATGGAAAAAATAAAAGCCACCTAAAGACCTAGTCATGATTCCTGCATTTTCACAGACACTGTAACCAAAATACAGGTATCAGGTCTGTGGGAATGGTTCTCTGCACTTTTGCAGGTAACTTCTTTAACACTTCTATTGTTTAACACCTCCTAATTTGAACTGCAAACAGACCCCATTGTTTAACAACACCCCCACACCTCCCAATTTGCCAGTTACCCATTGATAAGTATAAAATAGTTATTTAAATGTGGCCTTTATTTAACTAGGCAAGTCAGTTACACATTTGTATTTACAATGTTGGCCTAACCCGGACGACACTTGGCCAATTGTGCAATCCCCTATCAACCCCAATCACGGCCGGATGTGATTCAGCCTGAATTTGAACCAGAGACTGTAGTGACGCCCCTTGCACTGAGATGCAGTGCCTTAGACTGCCGCACCAAGAGTTATACCTGCTAATGAGTTGGTAAATAAGGGGCTATTTGAAAGGGGTCCCTGTTAAGGATATGGCAGACATCTGCCCCCTTTGGAGAGATTGGGTACCCCTAGTAAACTGAAAAAAAAATCTGTCAAAAATTGCTAATATATGCAAATAAAAATTATTATTGGATAGAAAACACTCTAAAGATTCTAAAACCGTTGGAATTTTGTCTGTAAGTATAGCAGAACTCACAGGGCAGGCATTCTTCCAAACTAGTTTTTGTGGCCATGAAAGTTGGAGCAACTTTGACGTCATGGCCCCCACCCTTCCCAAACAGTTATGATTCTGGGGAGACTTTCTATCTCTTCCGCTAGATGTCCTCTTTCAGTAGAGCTTTGAATCGTTCAAATCCCGCGAGAATTGACCCTATGGGAGTGAAATTAGTGCGTGCCACGAGAAAATAGGCTGTGCGTAGGGGCGCGAATTGGTCCCAGCCATTCCTTTGTTCCAGCACTCAAGAGAAGGGCAGACGATGGCCGATTGAATTGAAGTTTGTTTTGCGTGTCTAAAACATCATAAAGCTTGCTTCTGCACTTAGTTTGACCTGTTTAGTCGACATATAATATGTAATTTTGAAGTTTTGATGCGCAACTTTTCCGGACCAGAGGACGTTTTGGGTGCATTTCAGCTGATGTTATTAGCAGTAGCTAATACAAAGACGCAAGACTTGAAACCAAATGATGTATTGGGTAAGTATGAAGCCTTCCAGAACATTCTGAACGAAGACCATCGAAGGTAAGGGAATATTTATGCTTAAATCTGTGTTTCTGTTGACTCCAACATTACGTAGAAATGTAGCTTGGAACTGAGCGCCGTCTCAGCATATTGAATAGTGTGCGATTTCTGTAACGTTACAAATAAATCTAACAAAGCTGTTGCATAAAGAAGCAGTGTATCTTTCTAACTATATGTAGAACATGTATATTTAGTCAAAGTTTATGATGTCTATTTACGTTATCTTGCCGCGCTACCTAGATTTCCTGCGGGCATTTTTGAGTAATTTCTGAACGTGAACTCATTGTAAATGGACATTTATGGATATAAATGGCATATTATCCAGGGGTCCAGGACAGCGTCTGAGTATGCTCTGGATTTACAGACGGTGGCTGCGTTCACTGGCTGGAACGGCCAGGCGCTGTTGACGGTTTTCCTCAGCTGGCTACAGGTGGAGGTCCAGACCGAACTGGCCTGTCGCGAAGAGGACCTCATGCTGGACCAGCTGATTGGCCATGGCAATCCGCCTGGATAATCTCCTGCGCGCCCATCGTCGCCCATCCTTTGAGTTTGGTCTCTCCCAGGAACCTCTAGCGAGACTGAGCCAATTGGAGGTGGGCAAGACGCACCTTCCCCAGAGGAACGTCAACGCCGCTGTCAACAGGGTCTCTGCTCCTACTGCGGGGAGTTGGACCACCCCTGGAATACCTATCCTAGGAGAACCAGGCGAGGAAGTGACAGGCCGAGGAATGCTCCTGCACCTTCCCAGGTAGGCATGGACGTGCCTTGCTCCTCTCTGTCCACCCAGCCCGTCCTCCTTCCTGTCACCTTCCCGGACTAGCCTGGCCCCCCACTGAGTCCTGCCCTAGTGGCAAATTCCGAGTCCGGTCTGTGGCCTTATCATTATGCATTCCTCTAGTCCCTTTACAGCCCCCTATCCCAGTCCATGCCCTAGACAACTGGTGTGCCAGACCACAATTCCCATTTCCCTCACAGTTGCTCACAACCACCATGAACGCATCATTTTCCTCATCTTAGACTTTCCTGCACACCTTGTAGTTTTTGGTTTCCCCTGGTTACAGTTGCATAACACCAGGAAATTGCGGACAGAGAGGAGGTTGTTTCGATGGTCGCAGGAGTGTCAGGGGAGGTGTCTCTCTGTGCCACCTCCGTGGAAAGTTTGGACCAGGCCACCCATATCCTTATCCCGGAGGCATACCGGGGCCTACAGGTGGCTTTTTCGAAGACTTGTGCCACGTTCCTGCCCCCTCTTCACCCATGTGACTACACTATCAACATATTGCCTGGTTCTACTGCGGTCTCCTCCCCTGTATCGATTACCAGACACTGAATAAGGCAACTGTTAAATTAAGTTATCCCCTGCCTCTCATACCCACTGTGATCGAACAGATGCATGGTGCTCAGTACTTTACCAAATTGGATTTACGCAGTGCCTACAACCTGGTGCGCATCAGAGAGCGAGATGAATGGAAGACCGCCTTCATCACCAGCACCCGACACTACGAATACAGGGTAATGCAGGTCCATTTTGGAGGTGCTGATAGGGCATCACCTGTACATCAAGGCTGAGAAGTGCCTTTTCTTACAGCAGGTGGTCTCCATTATTCCCCTGTCCCACATTGTGGCTCCTGTCGTGTGGAATGTGGATGTGGACATCTGTCAAGCCCTGCGACAGGAGCCCTTACCTGCCCACTGTTCTGAGGGGCGTACCTACGTGCCCTCTGATGTGCGGGACCATCTCCTCGCCTGGGCACACACAGCACCTGTGTCGGGGCACCCGGGTATAGCCCGTACTATCGACTGTCTCTCCGTCAAGTACTGGTGGCCCACCTTGGCACAGGACGTCCGGGTTTACGTCTCTTCCTGTGCCACCTGCGCACAGAGCAAGACACAGAGACACCTCCCTTATGGCAAAGTCCACCCGCTGCCGGTTCCACAACGACCATGGTCCCATCTCTCCGTGGACTTTGTCACAGACCTTCCCCCCTCGGAGGGGCACACCACCATCCTGGTCATTGTGGACCGGTTTTCCAAAGCCTGTCATTTGATTCCTCTGCCTGGTCTCCCTACGGCCTTGCAGACCACGGATAATCTCTTCTCTCACGTCTTCTGGCACTACGGGATCCTAGAAGACATCATGTCTGACCGTGGTCCTCAGTTCCCCTCTTGTGTCTGGAAGGCCTTCATGGAACGACTGGGAGTCACGGCCAACCTCACCTCCAGGTATTGTCCCCAATCAAATGGACAGGTGGAAAGTGGAAATCCAAAACTGGGTAGTTACCTTTGTAGTTACTGTCAGGACCGGCTGGGGGAGTGGGCTGCGTTTTTGCTTGGGCAGAATAGGCACAAAACTCCATCCGTCACACCTCCACTGACCTCACACCCTTTCAGTGTGTTCTAGGCTATCAGCCGGCCCTGGCACCGGAGTCCGATCAAGGCTCCTACGCTGGAGGATTGAGGTATGGAACACAGAGCACACCCGTCTCCAGTGCATCGTCCTCCGGCTGAATGCGCAGGCCGATCGTTTGTGGGGCCGTTGAAAGTCCTGAGGAGAGTCAATGAGGTGACGTACAGCTCCCGGTCAATTACCGTAATCTCACCCTCATTTCATGTATCTCTCCTCAGGCCGGTGGCAGCTGGTCCCTTGGCTAGTGCTGGACCCCACCCCCCCCCCTCCCTTGGACATCGAGGGGGCCCCGGCGTACTCTGTCCGCAGCCTGTTGGACTCACAACATTGTGGGGGGTCTCTCCAGTACCTGGTCGACTGGGAGGGGTACGGTCCCGAAGAGTGGTGCTGGGTTCGGGATGTCCTGGACCATTCTCTCATTTGGGACTTCCACAGGCATCATCCCGTCCGACCTGCACAGCGTCTCTGGGGTAGTCCCCAAGGGGGGGGAGCCTCACCCTTCACTCATCAACCCCGGACTTGTCTTTACACACCTGGTTCCAATCCCCATTCTATCACTGTATATATACTCCCTCTGTCATTTGGCTTTATCGGTCATTGTAAATGTTGCTTGTTTTCCTGAGAGGAATCTCTCCTACTAAACTCAATTCCTCATCAGTCCATGGAGCCTTAACAGGTGCATGTTTATCAATGATCAGAAGAAGCAATTCCATAAATTCACCATAAGCATTCCTGTTTCTTCTACAGATGTTATATCCCTGTATTGTTTCTGTATCAAAGGAATTACCTAAGTGAGTCTCAGAAATGGCTAATGTATGAATGTCATCTGATGTTAGCAAGCTATTGATTTCATGAACCTTATTTTCTAAGGCTGCATATATTAACATGGGCTATTTTCAGCCCTTTCCTGGGTAGCGTCTCAGAGAAAGACATACATTTATTTCCTGAGTACTTTATTATTTTGCACTTTGGGTTTCGTCACGCTTTTATATAATTAGTGCTGTAATAAATTCAGTAGTAATAAACCTGCGACTGCATCCTGCCTTCTCCTTTCTACACTTGTGACAGCTTTGAAGGCTTCCTCATAGCACCAAAAATAATTTCTGGGATTGTAAAACATTTTCAATGTAAACTAAAACCAAAACCAGATATAAAGTATGTAGAAAAGATAATGAAGCAATATATTATTAAGACCATCTTTGTATCAAAGCACAAGGTGAGACCCAAATGCAGACACAGGAGGCATATGGTTGGAGTCTGTTCATTAATCCAAAGGGGTAGGCAAGAGAATGATCGTGGACAGGCAAAGAGGTCAAAACCAGATCAGTCCAGGAGGTACAGAGGTGGCAGACAGGCTCGTGGTCAAGGCAGGTAGAATGGTCAGGCAGGCAGGTACAAAGTCCAGAAACAGGCAAGGGTCAAAACCGGGAGGACTAGAAAAAGGAGAATGCAAAAAGCAGGAGAACGGGAGAAATGCTGGTTGACTTGGAAACATATAAGACGAACTGGCACAGAGAGACAGGATACACAGGGGAAAACAAGCGACACCTGGAGGAGGTGGAGACAATAACGAGGACAGGTGAAACTGATCAGGGTGTGACACTTTGAGAACTAACAATCATCAAAATAAATACTAGACAGTCAGGGAGAATCTGAAATTTCAAAAATGTCATGGCATGGTGCCCCCATTGATTTTGTTGTAATGTTTGAGTCACTCAGATAGCATAAGAACAAGGCATAAGACATGACAAAATGTGTATGATTGCAGTTCATTTGCTTTAAAAATAAACATTCCTTCATCCCAATGGCAAAATTTGAAGAATTGCAGGAAAATAGCTTTGAAATTTAAATTTCTCTCTCACCCCCATGACAGCATTAATTTGTCTCTGCAGCCAACTAAAACTAACTTTGCCACTGCTGCTGAAAAACATCCTAGGAGTAACACTGAATTCATTATATTTTAATTCAGAGGAGAGGTTAGCATGGTCTATTCACAGAAAGTATTTTTTCCTGTCAACAGTCCTGTTCTGTCCAGGAAGTGGAAACTATGAGGTGACGTTACTTATTAAAATCATTGTTTAAAGAACAAGCCAGTGGATTTTAAGACCTTCAACGGTTATTGAGCAGCCATCCTGCCAGGCCTGGCTGGGCATAATGAAAACACAGCCACAATGCCCTATAGAGACATGGAATAATATATGGGACCAAAACCCCCTCCCACTAGACAGCCATAAACACATGGTTTTAACTTGTTTGTTTTAACATAAAGACCAGGTGCAACTACAGTTTTGCTAGCTATGCAAACAGCAGATTATCATTATACTTACCAAGGGACAAAATTACTGGAGGACATTTATGACACATTTTGGGATGCTCATTGATAACATAAATAAAGAAACAAAGTGAACGGCAGAGTCAGGGCCAGAAACTACCCTGCAATGATTGACGCAGAGGCACTGTCATATACCTTTTGATGGGATTAAATTGTCACGACCTCTTGGATATGAAAATCTAGGCACCCAACAGAGGCTTTACGAAATGTCAGCATTATTAAAATGTGGACCGAGCTAAGACTCAGCTTGGCAACACCTTCTATAGTCTCCAGTGTTATGTTATGAGTCTCAATAATACTATGAAGGATACAGTGACTTCAGAAAGTATTCATACCCCTTGACTTATTCCACATTTTGTTGTGTTACAGTCTGAATTCAAAATTGATTAAGTATATTTTTTCTCAGATACATACACACAATACCCTATAATGACAAAGTTAAAAAAAATTTTTAGAAATGTTTGCAATTTATAGAAAATTAAATACAGAAATATCTAATTTACATAAGTATTCACACACCAGAGTCAAGTATTTGTAGAAGCACCGTGGACAGAGATTACAGCTTTGTGTCTTTCTGGTTAAATCTCTTAAAGCTTTCCACACCTGGATTGTGCACAATTTCCCTGTTATTCTTTTAAAAATTCTTCAGGCTCTGTCAAATTGGTTGTTGATCCATTGCTAGACAACCGTTTCCAGGTCTTGACATAGATTTCCAAGTAGATTTAAGTCAAAACTGTAATTCGGCCACTCAGGAACGTTCACTTTCTTCTTGGTAAGAAGCTCCAGTGTAGATGTGGCCTTGTGTTTTAGGTTATTGTCCTGCTGAAAGGTGAATTAATCTCCCAGTGTCTGGTGGAAAGTAGACTGAATCTGGATTTCCACTAGGATTTTCCTTTAGGATTATTTTTTTTCCTGAAAAACTATCCAGTCCTTAACGATTACAAGCATACCCATGAAATGATGCAGCCACCACTACGATTGAAAATATGGAGAGTGCTACTCAGTAATGTGTTGTATTGGATTTGCCCCAAACATAACAATTTATATTAAGGACAAGTGAATTGCTTTGTCACATTTTTTTCAGTATTACATAATTCCATGTTGACATTATGGGGTATTGGGTGTAGGCCAGTTGCAAAAATAGTCTACATTTAATCAATTTTAAATTCAAGCTGTAACACAACATAATGTGGATACTTTCTGAAGGTGCTACAGAATTGTCTATTCCTTAGAGATCCAAATTCACAGCCTAGTTGTTTATTTAGAGGGACATTGTACAGGTTGATTTTGACGAGACGTGGTATTTTCGGTATCAATGTCTTACGCTGCAGCAATCACAACAAATATCTAACAGAAATGAAAGGGAAGTGAGAGGTGATTTGCTGCAGCTACACACTCTTTCTGTGGGGAGTGAAGACTGATAAGGAAGAGCAGTAGGCTACAGCTTTTTCCTGGTAGAGTAAGGAGAGAGAGCGTAAGAAGAGAGAGAGAGAGAGAGAGAGAGAGAGAGAGAGAGAGAGAGAGGGTGAGAGGATGAATGGGTGAAAGGATACACTATTTACGTCAGGTTAGAAATGGAGACAAGAGAAAATAGAGAAAAGGTAGGGTTAAGTATGAGAAATGCATTCAAAAAACATAATACCATTATCACATCAAGTAATAAGAGATCTGCACATCTAACACATCTCAATAATGATGAAAAAGAAAAATCAGCATTTTATAGAATAATCTGCATTTTAACAATTTAGGCCACAACCATTTGCGATTCAATGGTTATAGCCTTGTAGATTGGCATGTCAATGGACATACAGTTTACAGATTACTGTGGTGATTTATATGAGGATGGGGGTGCCCTTAATATAGTAATTACAGTAATCATGTTAACTGCATATGTTCTCCTATTGGTCTGTTTGAATTAATTGTTGCTACGGCTTTGAAATGGTGATGTATTTCCTGGAACAAAGAGGGAAAGATGGGGAGATTCTCAAAAAACATTCTCGACTTGACTCCTCCAAGACGTGGAAACCAATAAATGGTTGAGGAGTGTCAATTTGTTAGTAGGTGAACGGAAGTGTCCCCCCCTCGATAGACACTTTTCGTCGAGGATAGTCATGTATATCCTACATGAGTTCTTCGCAGAAAAGCTTTGATATCTGCGATATGGTACATCGTTGTATATATAAAATGTCTGCCACAACTAGAGAAATTTATTTTTACCACTTTGCTAATATTTTGAGATAGTTTGCCTGATGATGCACTAGTTGACAATGAGAAGAAGCGCATTTGTTTCAACATTACCTTTTTCAAAAGGAGGTGAGGAGAGGATTTAGCAAAACCTGGGTGAATCTTCCAGGGCTCGGTTGTGGCTCGTTTTCTGTCCATTGTTTGTAATTCGTTAAGGTTAGTGTTCTGAGTATTTATTGACCCTGCCCTAGTCAAAGAACCCTGATGGTTACATGTTACTCTGCAGGGTACCTATACACCCCCCTCTGCCTAAGAACAATGCATCCAATTGCAGACACAAAAATCAAATCAAAGTTTATTTGTCACGTGCGCTAAATACAACAGGTGTAGTAGACCTTACAGTGAAATGCTTACTTACAGGCTCTAACCAATAGTGTAAAAAAGGTATTAGGTGAACAATAGGTGGGTAAAGGAATAAAACAACAGTAAAAAGACAGGCTATATGCAGTAGCGAGGCTATAAAAATAGCAATGCTACATACAGACACCGTTTAGTCAGGCTGATTGAGGTAGTATGTACATGTAGATATGGTTAAAGTGACTATGCATATATGATGAACAGAGAGTAGCAGTAGCGTAAAAGAGGGGATGGCGGGATACAATGCAGATAGCCCGGTTAGCCACTGTTCGGGAGCACTGGTTGGTCGGCCCAATTGAGGGAGTATGTACGTTGATGCTTTGAGGGTACTATGGTGTTGAACGCTGAGCTGTAGTCAATGAATAGCAAAAAAAAAACTATGTTTGGTAAATACTAGGTATATGGATGATGGTCATGCTTAGGCAAACAAACTAGGAAGGGTAATAAGTGGCTACAGTTTACACTTTTTAAATTATTCAATGAAATGTTGTTTTTAGAAAAGGGGCATTTACCCTACAATTCAGTCTTTCTACAAACAGCTGTCTCTGGAATTTTCAGTAGCCTGTATTCATATGTCTGCCCTATAGAATTATTAATTAGAATACTTAGTAATTTAATAGGATCTCACTATAGATCAAGAGAATAGGAGGTAACTGAGGTGTGAAACAGACTCCCACGTGGTGATGGACACATGAAAGTATAAGGGTCGATGGCTTCACTCAGTGTGCCAGTTTCAAGTAAGAATAATATAGCCTTTTACGAAACACTATTCTCTGTTACACAGTACGTGGACATTTCGTCCTTGTACAAATGTAGCCTTCAACTTGTCTATAAACGAATCAAGTTATAATTAATCAAATGAGAAAAATGGTCAAGCTTTTACAGTGACAACACAGTGCATTCTGTGCGGTAGGAGGGGTTCTAGTGACGTTGGCACCCAATAAGTGCGCTGGCTCCCTGGTACAGAGCAGCATCAGCATCGCTCTCCTCTCAGCGGCAGTTTTGCGCTAGACAAGTCGGAACAATTTCTCACATATAGCTTCTTATTGCACTCACAACTTTGCATCTAAGAAGAGAGCTCCGGGAATTAATACCATTTATTCGAGGAAGGCGAGTCGGTCAATACGCTGTCCCTTGATCTTACAGCGCTCTGGCAAAGATGCATTTTGTATCGGTTGTTATACTGACGTGCACCTTACTTGTGGAAACATCTTGGGTAAGATATATTTATTTTCGAAATACGGTGGAAGTAGCCTACTGCACTGCTGTGCCTGCTTGGCATGCACGAGCTTTTGCAGCGCTGTGCATGTGGCGCTGAATTGTGGTCAGCGACTTTTCCCTACAGTAACATGCTGCGTTTAAAGAGCGTATAATGTCATGATAATTTCAGACGATACTTCAAAATGATTTTGTAGTCACCACTCATTTCGGGTTTGGTCACAAAAAAAAGCTACATTCCTGTTGAATGACAGGTGCCTGAATAAACCAACCAACTATTCATTTTGAGTGCCTTTTCTAATAATTTACTTTAGTCTACTGAACTGCAGTAGCCTATTAGTGAGTTATAGCATTGCATAGCATGCCGAAGCCTTTGGTTTCATAAACTGTATAGTAGGCTATAGGAGGCCACGAACTTCATGCACGTTTACGGACTGCCATATTCCCTTGGATTAAATCACCACTAGCCTATTGCTAGCATGTTAGAGCCTCGACATAATATCAAATTCACTATATCTCATCATTTGATTTCACTGAAATTGAAAAACTGAAATGATTTTTTCCTGAAATAGTCTACTCATGCCTGAAATAAACATATTCATTTGTCTCCTGGATAGCATCTTTGTTTTTGTGGTAGAATAAACAAATGTGACATTTTGAATAGATTGTCTATTTTTACTATACATCATTTATACTATGAACATGATCTATGAGTATTTTTTGTTGTCCATCATTATCATATACAACACTTTAAAAAGGTGACCAATGAACCCACTGGTATCTGGTGTTTTTGATTCCATTGTAAATGTTGTCATCCATTTAAACAGCAAGCGGTGGACTATAGATAATTAGCAACATCAGTCTCTAGTCTGTCTGTCGAAGGTTCAATATCAGTTTCAAAGCCTGCAAGATCATCCTGTGACTCTCTGGCCACAAGTCAATTTTCCAATGCTTATATGCTGTCTTTTTTTCTACCCAGGGGACCAAGGCAGGCCAACCTCCTAAACCCCCATGCAGACCAGGCTTCTCTGAGAGCTTCTACACTGTGTTTGTCTCGAGGGATCTACTGCGAGGCCAGAGCATTCTCAAAGGTAAGCACTGTGGTTGCGGAGGCCCTGGATCTCATTTATTGACTGGTGTTTCCCCCTCTTCTCCGGAGATACATTCCAACCAGAGGGTGATTGAGTGTGTGTGTGGGAGGAAATATATTATGGTATGCGGTATTCCATCATGACTTAAGAAGGTCAGTGCACACTCTGTGGTAGAACAACGCAGATCTGGTGGAACACGCAGAACAATCATCCATGTGTTGATGCAGTTAAAGTTGGATGGAATTTACACTGTGTTTTGAATCTACATGATAATTGTGTCTGATTTGATAAGAGGATTGTAATAGGCTCTTTTTGAAATATAAAAATATATTCGTATCACATGAACTGCATTTTCAAGCCAACATAAAAGTGTTCCCGTTGAAAACATTGAATTTCTCCTTTCATAAAGGATCACTTAAACAGCAGACTTACCAAAGCAGGCTCATTTAAATCACAAATCTATCTCCTTTCTGTGTTTGCTTCTGGAAGCTCACAGCTTTTATTTTATTCCCTGTATTCAATGTAATACATTTTCCCTTTTATTCTCTCTATTTTTCAGAGGAATTCAATTCTCTTTTCGTGCGCTCCATTTCTTTTCAGCGCATCACATCTATTGTGAGGTTCCTCTCCAGCAATGTAGAATTTGTAGAGCTTGGCTCATATGTTTGTCTTGAAGTAGCTTATAAAATTGCGGTAACAAACCTCACTGGCAGATTCTTTTATCATTGTATAATTGATCATTCTATTTGCATGCATTGCATATTCATCTTAGAATAGTACATTTTACTTTGATTAAATTAAAACATCCTGGTTAGGTGTAGTACAGTAAGAGCTTTATGAACTCAGCAGGGTTTAGAGATGAGGGCAGGATTAAGGTACTCCTAAAACAGACCTTATCCGCTATGACTCTTCACAGTGGCTCAACACTACAGAAAGATGAGCACCACTTTCCCTTGACACTTATCCTTTCTGCAGGCTATTTATTGTTGTTGTTGATTGAAACGTTATTTTCTAGGTGGTAACAATGCTCTTGTTTTAATGTTTGTTGGGACATGTCAACTGCTTTAAACAAAAGCAATTTAATTATTGCGGAGGTTATTTAGGAGGCAGACAAGGACATCACATCCTGTCAATAGGGAGATACTTTGCCTGGAGGCTTGGGGTTGAAGGGACCTGCCTGTCTGGAAATTGGCTGAGGTGTCCACAGTGACCCATGCCAAAAACAATGTTGACAGAATCTGATGCATTTGGACAGGTAACAACATAGAGGGCCCTGGTGTTTGTGTAGTGTGTGTGAGAGTGTGTGCGTGTGTGTGTGTGTGTGTGTTTGAGAGAGAAACACTGCTGCCTGCACCTTTCAACAAAAATCATACACCACTCCAGTTCTAGATCATTTTGATTATTTGGTCTATATTGTACAGCCTCCATTGCTTCAATACCGATATTAACTCTGTATCCTCTCACTCTGTTGCTTCGTGAACACCAATCTTTGTGCCGTGCTGTTCTCCCTACTGGCCACTCAGGAATATCGGCTGGAGGAGCTTAAGTCCTCCTGCTATTATTAATACACCGCGGCTGTCCTGACTGACGGTTTGTTTCCTCCATGACACAAGGCAACAGGGAAAAATGGAGGAATACTAACAATTCTGTGTACAGTATGTAACCCAGAACTTTCACGGAAATGAATTGGTGAGGCAGAGAAGAGGGAGGGGCTGAGGTGCTACATTTGTATGGTTGGTGGACAAATGAAGCTATAGTAGTGATAGGCGCAGCATCCCAGCATCACAGCCAGGTGCAGCCTGACATTGGCTTCTATGCTGTTCGATGGACAGTAAACCTCAGCCATTTCCATGTTCTAATCCCACACCATCCAGTCTTTAAGGTGGTGGGGAGGAAGAGCTGTTAGACAATGTTTGTCATATTGACTGTTTGGAGGGAGTGTGGGTGGATGTTAGACCATAGCCTAATGGCACAAATGGTACTTTTATCTTGTTAGCACCCACCTCAGTGCCTTTTCACATCCCTGGCCTTAATGGGTAGGTGCTTGTACACCCACATCTGTTTAGTTTACATAAAAATATTTATGGATGCAAAGATGATCATTATGTTCTCCCAACAATATTGTGATGACAGTACTGTTCTAGCTGAGATTATCCAGTCACACCTCCTCCTTCCAAATATATCCCTATAAATTAAACAGGTTTTTATTGGTTTTATGGCAACACTAAATACCTTTATTGTTTATCATTACATACATTTATTGGCTGCCCTAACTTTAACAGAGTGAATTAACACATGCTTCCATGGATCTGATTGTCTTTGTATGGGAGGAGTTGGAGATTATATGGCAGTGTGCCTAGAGAGGCATTGTCACGCCCTGGCCATAGATAGGCTTTTATTCTCTATTTTGGGTAGGCCAGGGTGTGACTAGGGTGGGCATTCTAGTTTCTTTATTTCTATGTTTTCTGTTTTTATGTTTTGGCCAGGTATGATTTTCAATCAGGGACAGCTGTCTTTTGTTGTCTCTGATTGGGAATCATACTTAGGCAGCTTTTTTTCCTTTGTATTTTGTGGGTAGTTGTCTTTGTTAGTGGCCTGTATATCCCTAGTAAGCGTCTGTCTTTTGTTGTTGTTGTTGTTGTTGTTGTTGTTGTTGTTGTTGTTTCTTGTTTTGTTGGCGACATTTATAATAAATAGAAATGTACCCTCACCATGCTGCACCTTGGTCCAGTCATTTCCACGCTCGTGACAGGCATGGTGCTCATTCCATCCAGATCCCTGCTGTGGCCAGATAGGCCATGAAAAGGGATATTCCGGTGATTGCACATCACAGTGTAAACCATCACCTCAGTCTCAGAGCCGGAACAGACACCTAGGAACGTAGGCAGAGAGGAGGGGCAGAGTACAAAATAAATTGATTTGAACTGCAGTTTCTTCAGGGTTGTGGCCCTTAAAGTCACTGTCAGTACGTATTCAAAAAAACATCTGTGATGAGTTTCATCCCTCGCCCTTCACCATCCACCACCATCCAAAAGCAACAGAACTTATCTCCTGTACCACGGGGGAGTTGGTTGAGTGCAAATTTTTGTTTTCTGTGATGGCTAAATGTGTCAATCAAAGGTACAATGTAACTTTAAACTGAATAGTAATGTTGCTTTGGGATGCTTTTGATTATCTCTAAAGTAATGGAATCCAGGCACCTAATAAAAGCATACAACATAGAGAGAGGTTCAGGAGGGAAACAATACAATGACAACTTGGTCTTCAGGGTGACAGTACCACAAGTGAAGTGTCAGTTATGTGAATCAGGGAATCTTTCATTGATGCTTTTGCTTTGTGAACTGCAAAACATACTTCAATCCCCTTTCTAACAGAATGGACTTGTTTTGATGTCTAAACTTTCTGTATTCTTTCTTTGTATCTTCAATGAATCTGAACCCTCACTGCTCTATCTGGTGAGAAACATGAGATTTGATCCCTCCCTTTTTTTCTTACGTGTGTTACCACTACCCTTCTTTCTTTTTTTGCTTCTTTTTTTCACTCAACTCATTTTCTTTCAATATTTGCTCTTTGCAGTTCAGCAGAAGATAAACAGGTGGTTTGACGACTTCTCCTGAATTTACTCTTTGTTAGATGTCAATAGACACTATCAGTATTACAACTCATTCATATTATTGGGAGTTAGGCAAAATGTGTTTACATTTGAAGTCGGAAGTTTACATACACCTTAGCCAAATACATTTAAACTCAGTTTTCTGAATTCCTGACATTTAATCCTAGGAAAAGTTCCCTGTCTTAGTAGCATAGGGAATTATTTATTTCATCTTTTATTTTGTTCATCACATTCACAGTTGGTCTGAAGTTTACATACACTCAATTAGTATTTGGTAGCATTGCCTTCAAATTGTTTAACTTTGGTCAAACGTTTTGGGTAGCCTTCCATAAGCTTCCCACAATAAGTTGGGTGAATTTTGGCCCATTACTCCTGACAGTGCTGGTGTAACTGAGTCAGGTTTGTAGGCCTCCTTGCTCGCACATGCTTTTTCAGTTCTGCCCACAAATGTTCTATAGGATTGAGGTCAGGGCTTTGTGATGGCCACTCCAGTACCTCAATTTTGTTGTCCTTAAGCCATTTTGCCACAACTTTGAAAGTATGCTTGGGGTCATTGTCGATTTGTAAAACCCATTTGCTACCAAGCTTTAACTTCCTGACTGAACATCTTGAGATGTTGCTTCAGTATATCCACATCATTTTCCTCCCTCATGCTGCCATCTATTTTGTGAAGTGCACCAGTCCCTCCTGCAGCAAAATCCTCCCACAACATGATGCCTCCACCCCCGTGCTTCACTTTTGGGATGGTGTTCTTCAGCTTGCAAGCCTCCCCCTTCTTCCTCCAAACTTATTGATGGTCATTGTGGCCAAACAGTTCAAATCAAAATCAAATAAAATGTATTTATATAGCCCTTCGTACATCAGCTGATATCTCAAAGTGCTGTACAGAAACCCAGCCTAAAACCCCAAACAGCAAGCAATGCAGGTGTAGAAGCACGGTGGCTAGGAAAAACTCCCTAGAAAGGCCAAAACCTAGGAAGAAACCTAGAGAGGAACCAGGCTATGTGGGGTTCCCAGTCCTCTTCTGGCTGTGCCAGGTGGAGATTATAACAGAACATGGCCAAGATGTTCAAATGTTCATAAATGACCAGCATGGTCGAATAATAATAAGGCAGAACAGTTGAAACTGGAGCAGCAGCACGGTCAGGTGGACTGGGGACAGCAAGGAGTCATCATGTCAGGTAGTCCTGGGGCATGGTCCTAGTGCTCAGGTCCTCCGAGAGAGAGAAAGAAAGAGAGAAGGAGAGAATTAGAGAACGCACACTTAGATTCACACAGGACACCGAATAGGACAGGAGAAGTACTCCAGATATAACAAACTGACCCTAGCCCCCCCCGACACATAAACTACTGCAGCATAAATACTGGAGGCTGAGACAGGAGGGGTCAGGAGACACTGTGGCCCCATCCGAGGACACCCCCGGACAGGGCCAAACAGGAAGGATATAACCCCACCCACTTTGCCAAAGCACAGCCCCCCACCACTAGAGGGATATCTTCAACCACCAACTTACCATCCTGAGACGAGGCTGAGTATAACCATCAAAGACCTCCGCCACGGCACAACCCAAGGGGGGGGGGGGGGGGGGGCGCCAACCCAGACAGGATGACCACAGTTCTATTTTTGTTATTTGTTTTTGTTGTTATTTTCTATTTTTTTTTTATTCAGACCTGAGAACATTTCTCCAAAAAGTACGACCTTTGTCCCCATGTGCAGTTGCAAACCGTAGTCTGGCTTTTTTATTGGCGGTTCTTGAGCAGTGGCTTTTTCATTGCTGAGCAGCCTTTCAGGTTATGGCGATATAGGACTCGTTTTTACTGTGGATACAGATACTTTTGTACCTGTTTCCTCCAGCATCTTCACAAGGTCCTTTGCTGTTATTCAGGGATTGATTTGCACTTTTCGCACCAAAGTACGTTCATGTCTAGGACACAGAACGCGACTCCTTCCTGAGCGGTATGACGGCTGCGTGGTCCCATGGTGTTTATACTTGCGTACTATTGTTTGTACAGATGAACGTGGTACCTTTAGGCGTTTGGAAATTGCTCCTAAGGATGAACCAGACTTGTGGAGGTCTCAAATTTTTTTTCTGAGGTCTTGGCTTTTGATTGTCCCATGATGTCAAAGCCAAAGCGAAGCTTCTAAAACCATGACATCATTTTCTGGAAATGTCCAAGCTGTTTAAAGGCACAGTCAACTTAGTGTATGTAAACTTCTGACCCACTGGAATTGTGATAATCTGTGCAATAATCTGTCTGTAAACAATTGTTGGAATAATTACTTGTGTCATGCACAAAGTAGATGTCCTAACCAACTTGCCAAAACTGTTTTAATGATTCCAACCTAAGTGTATTTAAACTTCCCGATTTCAACTGTATATTAACTTTACCATAAACTAGATGCCTTCAACTATCAGCACTTTACTGTCAACTCACAACTTTAAGAAGTGGTTTATGTGAAATGACACGTGATCCCAATCAGACAACATTTAAAAATATCTGACACATAAAGTAATATCTTGGTTAAAACAGCCTGTCTGGTGTTTGCTCTGCTCGACAGAACCTCAGACACCTTGCCTAGCTTCTCTCCAAGTCAGGAAGAGCTGCTCTCATAAGTATGTCCAAACCCAAGGAAAGGGATTATGATTTCAGGTGTTTGATAAGCAGGATACCATTTTCCCTGTCTCTCTTGTCCTCCTCGTCTTTCATCTCTCCACACAGGACACAGAGTCTGTGGTGAGCTGATAGAATACAAGTAGTGAAGATGAGCTACATCGTTTCTCTTTATCTCCTCTTCCCTTCACACACAACACGAAGAATGGCCCTATATCCCTCAATGCCCCTAGATCATGACATCCACCGCCAGCCCATTCCATTACCCCAGCCACATAAGGTACAGTAAAATGCTTTCCATTTAATGTCGGTCGTCCCCCGCTATGGTGGTTGAGGTACTGCAAAGTATTGTTGGAAGGATAGCTAACTTTCAGCAGAAATAGTGGATGTTGTCACGAGAACTATATACCAAAAATGGTACAGTGACTAGTGGGGTTCTTCTTGCGAATCACCATAGTCATATATGGAATTCGGCAATGCTTTGTAGTGTATGAAGGATAGATTCAAAATTAATCTGTGTACGACTGCCAATCTTTTTCTCAGTAGATAAAAAAAACATGAATCGATTGCTCAGTTCAGCAGGTAGTAGTTGCTCTAAAGTACGGAAGCCTCTATTGTCTGTAGGGTTGCAAAGCTACCAGTAATTTACTGGTATCTTCAGTAATTTTGGTAATTTAGCCTAAACAGAAAATATGGCAATCTATCGTAACTTCGGCAATTTATACTTGAATAACTTGTATATAAAATGTATTTAAAAAAATATAGTTCTGCCCATATTGTCCATGAGTTTCTAGTAGATAGACCATATGGTTCAAGAGAAAATAGCCTAATTAATGAAAAAAGCATTTAATCAACAATGGTATTATTTTCAATGAACTCTGCAACTTACCTTTTTACCTATTTACCTTTTTCACAACTGCCACCAGTTTGACTCCAAAACAATAACAGTAAATATATATTGACATATAAAAAATAAAATAAAAAGTGTGTAAAAAATATAAAGGATATTTCATGCTCAAACCCTCATTAAACACCAAACACTAAGTTGATGGTTTATATTTAGGATAATGTTTTGCCGCTTTGGCATTCAATTTTTTATTTAAAAAAACAATTTAATTATTTAATATATTTACATGTGATAAAGCCACACAGAGGGCCAGAGGCACACTACATGACCAGACGTATGTAGACACTTGCTCGTCGAACATCTCATTCCTAAATCATGGGCATCAATATCAAATCAAATCAAATCAAATGTATTTATATAGCCCTTTGTACATCAGCTGATATCTCAAAGTGCTGTACAGAAACCCAGCCTAAAACCCCAAACAGCAAGCAATGCAGGTGTAGAAGCACGGTGGCTAGGAAAAACTCCCTAGAAAGGCACCTAGAGAGGAACCAGGCTATGTTGGTGGCCAGTCCTCTTCTGGCTGTGCCGGGTGGAGATTATAACAGAACATGGCCAAGATGTTCAAATGTTCATAAATGACCAGCATGGTCGAATAATAATAAGGCAGAACAGTTAAAACTGGAGCAGCAGCACGGACAGGTGGACTGGGGACAGCAAGGAGTCATCATGTCAGGTAGTCCTGGGGCATGGTCCTAGGGCTCAGGTCCTCCGAGAGAGAGAAAGAAAGAGAGAAAGAGAGAATTAGAGAAAGCACACTTAAATTCACACAGGACACCGAATAGGACAGGAGAAGTACTCCAGATATAACAAACTGACGCTAGCCCCCCGACACATAAACTACTGCAGCATAAATACTGGAGGCTGAGACAGGAGGGGTCAGGAGACACTGTGGCCCCATCCGAGGACACCCCCGGACAGGGCCAAACAGGAAGGATATAACCCCACCCACTTTGCCAAAGCACAGCCCCCACACCACTAGAGGGATATCTTCAACCACCAACTTACCATCCTGAGACGAGGCTGAGTATAGCCCACAAAGATCTCCGCCATGGCACAACCCAAGGGGGGGCGCCAACCCAGACAGGATGACCACATCAGTGAATCAACCCACTCAGGTGACGCACCCCTTCCAGGGACGGCATGAGAGAGCCCCAGTAAGCCAGTGACTCAGCCCCTGTAATAGGGTTAGAGGCAGAGAATCCCGGTGGAAAGAGGGGAACCGGCCAGGCAGAGACAGCAAGGGCGGTTCGTTGCTCCAGAGCCTTTCCGTTCACCTTCCCACTCCTGGGCCAGACTACACTCAATCATATGACCCACTGAAGAGATAAGTCTTCAGTAAAGACTTAAAGGTTGAGACCGAGTTTGCGTCTCTGACATGGGTAGGCAGACCGTTCCATAAAAATTGAGCTCTATAGGAGAAAGCCCTGCCTCCAGCTGTTTGCTTAGAAATTCTAGGGACAATTAGGAGGCCTGCGTCTTGTGACCGTAGCGTACGTGTAGGTATGTACGGCAGGACCAAATCAGAGAGATAGGTAGGAGCAAGCCCATGTAATGCTTTGTAGGTTAGCAGTAAAACCTTGAAATCAGCCCTTGCGTTGACAGGAAGCCAGTGTAGGGAGGCTAGGAACTCGATAGTTAGTGTTTTTTTTTTACATTATTTTTTAAATCCTCAATCTACCTGTAATGAAAAATAAAAAACAGGTTAATAAAAATGTTTGCAAATTTTATTTTAAAAAGTATAAATAATGAAATGTCACATTTACATAAGTATTCAGACCCTTTATTCAGTACTTTGTTGAAGCACCTTTGGCAGCGTTGAGTCTTCTTGGGTATGACGCTACAAGTTTCTCTCATTCATCTCTGCAGATCCTCTCAAGCTCTGTCAGGTTGGATGGGGAGCGTTGCTGCACAGCTATTTTCAGGTCTCTCGAGAGATGTATGTTAGATCGGTTCAAGTCCGGGCTCTGGCTGGGCCACTCAAGGACACTCAGAGAATTGTCCTGAAGCCACTCTTGTACTGTACTTTGCTCTGTTCATTTTTCCCTTGATGCGAACTAATCTCCCAGTCCGTGCAGCTGAAAAACAATCCCACATGATGCTGCCACCACCACGCTTCACTGTAGGGATGGTGCCAGGTTTCCTCCAGACGTGATGCTTGGCATATAGGCCAAAGAATTCAATCTTGGTTTCATCAGACCAAAGAATCTCGTTTCTCATGGTCTGAGAGTCCTTTAGGTTCCTTTTGGCAAACTCCAAGCGGGCTGTCATTCGCCTTTTACTGAGGAGTGGCTTCCGTCTGGCCACTCTACCATAAAGGCCTGATTGGTGGTGTGCTGCAGAGATGGTTGTCCTTCTGGAAGGTTATCCCATCTACGCAGAGGACCTCTAGAGCTCTGTCAGAGTGACCATCGGGTTCTTGGTCACCTCCCTGCTCTTCTCCCCCGATTGCTCAATTTGGCTGGGCGGCCAGCTCTAGGAAGAGTCTTGGTGGTTCCAAACTTCTTCCATTTAAGAATGATGGAGGCCACTGTGTTTTTGGGACCTTCAATGCTGCAGAAATGTTTTGGTACCCTTCCCCAGGTCTGTGCCTCGACACAGTACTGTCTCGGAGCTCTTTGGACAATTCCTTCGACCTCATAACTTGGTTTTTGCTCTGACATGCACTGTCAACTGTGGGACTTTATATAGACAGGTGTATGCCTTTCCAAATCATGTCCAATCAATTGAATTTACCACAGGTGGACTCCAATCAAGTTGTAGAAACATCAAGGATGAGCAATGGAAACAGGATGCACCAATTTCGAGTCTCATAGCAAAGGGTCTGAATACTTATGTAAATAAAGTATTTCTGTTTTTTATTTTGTATACATTTCAAAACATTTCTAAAACCTTGTTTTCACTTTATCCTTATGGTGTATTGTGTCAAGATTGATGAGGGAAAAATGATTTAATCAATTTTAGAATAAGGCTGTAACGTAACAAAATGTTGAAAAAGGGAATGGTTCTGAATACTTTCCGAATGCACTGTATACAGTGTAAATACAGACACCTGTAATAATCTGTAGTACCCAAAATGGCCACTTGATGTCTTGTGATAGATTACATAAAATTCTTGAAAGATACAAAAATTCTGAGACCTTACTGGTAAATGTCAAAAGCTTCAAGTAATATACCCTCCCTTTACAACCCTTATTCTCTGGGTTTTCCCATCACTTACAAGCAGATTAAAGTTAAGAGTATGTTTCTAACCCAACTACTCTCCCTTCATATAGCTAGGTCAGCAGGAGCCTTAGCTCAAGAGTAAAAACATGTTGCTTTGTTTTATCATGGACACTTGCTGCAATCCATTTCCAAGCCCTGTGCCTCAGTAGTCCACCGGGGAAGGTTATGCAATAGATCTACATGTATAGAAAATTAGTAGATGAGCCAAAGGTGTCCCAAAATCTGACCTTCAGAATGATATTATCAGATGTTAGATAAGACAGGAAAAGGAAAGGGAGACAGAGCACATAGTCCCAGCCAGGATATTCATTTTGGGGAACAGAGGCGGTTGAAGTTCACTGCTTTAGTGTGCGATACAGCATAGATTGGGAATTTCTGTTAAAATGCTATGGAAAAGCAACCAATGTCAAGGATAGTTGCACCCAGCCATATAATCCCCATGTAACCCCTGGTCTCTTCCAGAGAGAGCAATTTGTGCAGTTTGCATCATTAATCAATATATTTTCTTAATCAGCCACCCTCTTAATCAATATGCTTTAGTGCATTACATTTTCATGCTCTCTAATGATTTGAGACCCTGATATCTTTTGTTGTGTTACAGAAACAACTGATTTTCGTTGTAGGAAACCTCCGTTTCACCTCTTAACCGTATGTGTAAACCGACATCAACCAGTTCATTACCAAGGATTTCCCCCTCCCCTAAGCCCCAGGATTTACATGCATCTGAATACAAATCAGGGTTTTGTGTTCAAGTGAGGTTTAGCTGACTTTAGACGATTCATTCACTTGTTATCTTATTTGGTTGGATCTTTCCTATAGTTAGATTTGTTAGGTTATTAAGTGGATTATGATTTAAATTATTAATAGGAGCAACACATTAAGTAGTACTAGAAGTCTACCATCATGACTAGGCATTATACAAGGTGAAATGTGTATCCTGGGAGCCTTTTACTTGAGATACCTCTTGAAAAAACATTTGGATTATGTTTTACGCTCACTTTCACCTTTTATAGCAGTAGTCTTTCAATGATACTTATTTGCATGGTTTGAGTATCCTCTCAAGCTTTGAGATTAAATATGAAAACAAATGATATCTGCATGCTTTTCTTCTTGTCTTCCTTCCACCTACCTGCGTGTTTGTGCCAGTGTGTTAACCCTGACCTCTCTCAGCTGCAGCCTTCATGGTTACAAGCCCTCTGGTATTGCTTTAATTACTGTGTGGACTGAGTGGAGTGGATTAGTTCTGTAGGTCCGTCTCAGCCTGGGGGAGGAGGGATGTGATTCAGCCCAAAGTGGCTCCATTCACTCACCTCCTCTCCTCAAGAAAACAGGGAGAGGAGGGGGAGGAGGATACCAATACTTTGTTGGTATTCATGAGGAAATGCTGTTTTCCTTTGCCAAACAGAAATAGTGTTTATTCTCGAACACAAATACCGTGAACTACAGTACATGGCTCATTTATGAAAGCGTCTGAAACGTTTAGGCAGAGCTTTCCCTCTTTGTCGTTTCTCTACATCATCAGAATGTTCCAATGTGCATTAGTTTGACTCACTCACTATGGTGCTACAGATGCATAGTGCATACTGTCTGTGTATGTTATCACATATTATGATTCTAAAATATGCTAACATCTGTACATTCATGTAAAAGTTTTTTTTTTGGAGAGCTACATCTGTTCAATGAGTAATGCGCAAAATATATGCCCTCCTACATAAATGTCAGTCAGCCCGTCCATTTAGTATAGGCACATCATCATCCTTGTCATTACTCACCATGAATAATCATCATCTGAAGCAGTTAGTCTGAATGACGCTGTTACATTAAGGAGCTTATGAACAGTGGTGTAAAGTACTTAAGTAAAAATACTTAGCAGGACAGGAAAATTGTCTAATTCAGGTACTTGTCAAGAGAACATCCCTGGTCATCCTTACTGCCTCTGATCTGGCAGACTCACTAAACATAAATGCTTTGTTTGTAAATTATGTCTGACTGTTGAAGTGTGTCCCTGGCTAAATTAGAGGGAAAAAAACAAGAAAACTGTGCCATCTGGGATGCTTAATATAAGGAATTTGAAATTATTTATACTTTTACTTTTGATACTTAGGTATTTTTAAAACCAAATACTTTTAGACTTTTACTCAAGTAGTATTTTACTGGGTGACTTTCACTTCTACTTGAGTCATTTTCTTTTAAGGTATCTTTACTTTTACTCAAGTATGACAATTATGTACTTTTTCCACCCCTGCTTATGGATTGGGACCATTTCACTTCTCCTCACGCTTCTTCCATCCTTATCTTTCTCTCTCTTCCTCTTTCTTCCTCTCTCCTGAGTCAGGGACTTTTTTATTTACCTTTATTTAACTAGGCAAGTCAGTTAAGAACAAATTCTTATTTTCAATGACGGCCTTAGGCGGCGTCTCACTTCATCGATGAGTTATAGTGAAGCATTTTAACTTGGTGCTGCCACTTTACCCCCAGGTTCCCCAACATTCATTTCCCGAGTCACCATCACTGGAAGAGCTGAAAAACATAGTACAATCAAAGTTATTTACGCCATGCTGCGCCCAACTCCTATATCCCTCAAAGCCGCAGCTACACACATCTCTAGGGCCACTGTGTACTGTAGGCCACATCTATTTCTGTAACCACAGGGTTTGTATCTTCGTAATTAAAAGACTTCACTGTGTGCTCTAAAGTTGAACATCACAGAGGTCCCTAGCCACAGAAATAGCTGTGTTTAGTTTATTGTTATCTCATTCAACCATGTTATTCTGTATCTCTAGTCATGGTATTTATGTTCCTATGCTCTTATCTCTTTCATTTTTTTGTTTGTTCCCCGCAAATCTTGGCAATCAGACTGTATTCTGTGTTTGTTGGTGTACAGTATAACTGACTGTGTGTCTGTGTGTTTTATGTTATGTCTGTTATGTGTGTGTGTGTTTCCCAGCTAGCACATTTGGTTCTTTGGAAGTTGTGGGAACATACGTTTTTTGATTGCCCATTGGTTCTGGGAACAAAGCCACATGTTTCCTGACTGTTTTTCTAAACAACAATTTCACTTGTTCTGTGGACATTCATTTTTAGGTTGCAGGGAGGTTCTGATAACGTTTTACTGGGGAAGTTTTATTAACATTTTATGAAAATGGAAGTTATTTGAAGGTGAATAAATAACGTTCCTAGAACAATCTCTAAATGTTGAGAATGTTTTGAACGAAACGTAAGGTGGAGGTTTTTGAATAACTTCCTTAAAACTGTCACTGGGTGTTTCACTAAGACTTTTAATAACACTGGTAGGTTAGCTGTTTTGAACTCTAATCACAGATTAGATTTTTATTCATTTTACTAGGCAAGTCAGTTAAGAACAAATTCTTATTTTCAATGACAGCCTAGGAGCAGCCTTGCTCAGGGGCAGAATGACAGATTTGTACCTTGTCAGCTCGGGGATTTGAACTTGCAACCTTTGGTTACTAGTCCAACACTCTAACAACTAGGCTACACTGCCACCCCGGTAGATCAGATAGGACACATGGAAATTAATTTGATTAGGCATTAATCATGCAAACACATTTTTTATTATTATTGTGGAATGGCATTTTAGTCTATTCAAACATCTCACGTTTCAAATTAAACAAGCACACATTAAGATCAGGTGTGGCCAATTAGGGGCGGGGCCAACACACCTTAACTGAGACAGAGGAAAGAGAGAGCTTTGTTGACTCTGAGAACGAAATGTATGTTTTTCTTTATAACATTCTTAGAACGTTACTAAGGTTTTATTGTATTTTTTAAGGACAGCTTTCTTAATGTTCTGAGAACATTACTTTAAATAGAACCACGAGGAAACCTGCAGAAATCGTTATGACGAAGTACTGAAATTCCCACAGAAGAACGTTGTTTTTTAATGTTCTTGGAGCAATTTGAGAACATGACTTTAAAAAGAACCATGAGGAAACCAGTAGGAATCATTATGCAGAAATATTCTAATTCCCACAGAAGAACGTTGTTTCTTAACGTTCTCTAAACTATTTGAAAACATTCCCAATGTCAAACCAGTTGTAAAACATTACTAGAACATTGCCAAAATTGAAATTAAATGTAACCATGGTTGAAGTTTTAGGAAACATTCTGTTAAAGTAATGAAAATACCAAGAAAATATTGGGTTTTTTTTGTTAATGAGCTGAGAATGTTCCAAAAACCAACCAACTATCCTGCACCATTACCAGAAAGTTTTGGGAAAGTTGTATGTAATATAACCATAGAACAACCACGCTCTCAGAAAGTTATGCGCTAACATTAGCTGGGTTGTTTGTGTGTCTGTCATGGTCTTTATCTGTAGTGTTAAGTAACTTCTCTACTGTAGCCTGGGTCTGTGGTGGGGTGGCTGAGTAACATTAGCCACAGGATGAGGAGGCACTGCTCCACCCAGAGGGTGATTATTTTAAGTGCAGAAATTAAGGGATTACAAGCCAGCCAAGTAATCCAGCTGTCAATCTCATGGCTCGTTACCAAGGGGGGGGGGGGGGGGATTGATTGATTGATTGATTGGTTTGGTGGCTTTTCTGTGTGGGCTTTGAGATTACCTTATTAAGCTTTTACTTCCTGGACTTTGGCGTGGGAGAAAGAAATCACAAGCTTGTCAATCAAACAGCAAACCTGTTTCAAGGTCCTTTGCAATTCCCATATTAATTAACACCAACGATTAGTTAATTTAATTGAAGTTGCCTCGAGCTGTAATTTGCTTTCCAGCAGTATGAGTCCATGAAAGTACAGTAATTATACAAAACACTTCAAAATGGAACATAGATCTATCTACCTGTTAAAAGCATAATTGACAAAGAATGTACTTTTCTTCAACCGTGTTTTTTTTAAACAATGTTATTATGGTAAATCTGCAGCTTCAGGAAGATGTAGCTCATTGGTATAATGCTCACTACACTATGACTGGGCTTTACGATACGAGATGGCTGATGCCAACTTAGAAACACAATCATCTCCAATGGTTTCTCTTTGCTAGATCAATACTGAATGCAAACCAGTGATGGAACGGGGGGGTGGTGGGGGGGGGGGGGGGGGGAAATCGATACAGTTACATATCAGGATATTATTTTTGACGATATATCATATTGTATAGTTTTGACAATATCACAATAATATTTTTTGCGCTAGTTGGCTGTACTTTGTACCCAAACTCCATTATTTTTAATTCATAGTATGTTCTCCATCTTCTTTCTAAATAGGGAGACCATTTTCTTTCAGCACTTATTTCCACATGGCTCTCTCTTGTCATTCTGCAGCAGACATATGATAAGCAATATGTTTGGAAAATCAAATCACAATAAAATCACAGTATCGGATCGAAATACATATACACTGAGTGTACAACACATTAGGAACACCTTTCTAATATTGAGTTGCACCCACTTTTTCCCCCAGAACAGCCTCCATTCGTCGGGGTATAAACTCTACAAGGTGTCGAAAGCGTTCCACAGGAAAGCGGGCCCATGTTGACGCCAAAGCTTGAGAAAAATGAAGAAACCTGCACACTGCTCTTTGTAGTATCGCTGCTCTTTAATAAGCTTTACAGTTGAAGTCGGAAGTTTACATACACTTAGGTCGGAGTCAACCGAATCGTTTCTAGTCATCTCTCCTCCTTCTTGGCTTTTTCTTCTCTTGACTTTATATTGCGATGGGCAACTTTCATAAATTAGGTGCATTGACCTTGTTTGTCTTTCAGTCACACACGTGGGTACAACCAATGAGGAGATGGCACGTGGGTACCTGCTTCTATAGACCAATGAGGAGATGGAAGAGGCAGGACTTGCAGCGCGATCTGCGTCACAAATAGAACTGACTTCTATTTTAGCCCAACGAGCAGAAAGTCGCTGACACACGCGCGAGCAGTGTGGGTGCAATAATATAGATTTCTACATTTATATTGCATCGCTCGCTCACGTGACGCGAGCGGTGTCGTCAGCCTGTTAGCCCTAAATCCCTAGAAATAGCGTTTGACCTTGTGGGGACTAACAAATTGTCCCAGTTGGTCAAATGTTTGTTTATCATTCACAAGTATAGTTAAACACAGTCCACACACACACACCACACACACACAAACACCCACTGGGTGGAGAGATAATAACAAATTCTCATTAATTCTCTTTGTTTGTTTGGGTTAGAATTGTTCCAACCCCATGATTCTATCACTGACGGCCATGCTCCCATGTGAAGCTATTACCTTTACTAAATTAGAGCCAAATAAAGCATGGCTGACTGATGTACTGTATACAGTGCCTTCGGGAAGTATTCAGATCCGTTGACTTTTTACACATTTTGTTAGGTTACAGACTTATTCTAAAATTGATTAAATCATTTTTGTTGTTACACACAATACCCCATAATGACAAAGCAAAAACTAGTTACATTTTGTATTTTTTTTTATTTAAAAAAGTATAATATCACATTTACATGCTGCAGATTTTGCAGGTTTTCCTACCTACAAAGCATGTAGAGGTCTGTAATTTTTGACATAGGTACACTTCAACTGTGAGAGACGGAATCTAAAACAAAAATCCAGAAAATCACATTGTATGATTTTTAAGTAATTCATTTGCATTTTATTGCATGACGTAAGTATTTGATCACCTACCAACCAGTAAGAATGCCGGCTCTCACAGACTTGTTAGTTTTTTTTCTCCACTCATTACCTGTATTAACTGCACCTGTTTGAACCTGTATAAAAGACACCTGTCCACACACTCAATCAAACTGAATACAACCTCTCCACAATGGCCAAGACCAGAGAGCTGTGTAAGGACATCAGGGATAAAATTGTAGACCTGCACAAGGCTGGGATGAGCTACAGGACAATAGGCAAGCAGCTTGGTGAGAAGGCAACAACTGTTGGCGCAGTTATTAGAAAATGGAAGAAGTTCAAGATGACGGTCAATCACCCTCGGTCTGGGGCTCCATGCAAGATCTCACCTTGTGGGGCATCAATGATCATGAGGAAGGGGAGGGATCAGCCCAGAACTACACGTCAAGACCTGGTCAATGACGTGAAGAGAGCTGGGACACAGTCTCAAAGAAAACCATTAGTAACACACTACGCCGTCATGGATTAAAATCCTGCAGCGCACGCAAGGTCCCCCTGCTCAAGCCAGCGCATGTCCAGGCCCGTCTGAAGTTTGCCAATGACCATCTGGATGATCCAGAGGAGGAATGGGAGAAGGTCATGTGGTCTGATGAGACAAAAATAGAGCTTTTTGGTCTAAACTCCACTCGCCGTGTTTGGAGGAAGAAGAAGGATGAGTACAATGGGACCATGTATCGCAAGATGTTGGCCAATAACCTCCTTCCCTCAGTAAAAGCATTGAAGATGGGTCGTGGCTGGGTCTTCCACCATGACAACGACCCGAAACACACAGCCAGGGCAACTAAGGAGTGGCTCCGTAAGAAGCATCTCAAGGTCCTGGAGTGGCCTAGCCAGTCTCCAGACCTGTACCCAATAGAAAATCTTTGGAGGGAGCTGAAAGTCTGTATTGCCCAGCGACAGCCTCGAAACCTGAAGGATCTGGAAAAGGTCTGTAGGGAGGAGTGGGCCAAAATCCCTGCTGCAGTTTGTGCAAACCTGGTCAAGAACTACAGGAAATGTATGATCTCTGTAATTGCAAACAAAGGTTTCTGTACCAAATATTAAGTTCTGCTTTTCTGATGTATCAAATACTCATGTCATGCAATAAAATGCTAATTAATTACTTAAAAATCATACAATGTGATTTTCTGGATTTTTGTTTTAGATTCCGTCTCTCAATTTTTGAATAAAAACTACAGACATGCTTTGTAAGTAGGAAAACCTGCAAAATCGGCAGTGTATCAAATACTTGTTCTCCCCACTGGACTGTGGGGAGACCATTTACTTAGTACTGTGAGACCATTTACTTAGTACTGTGATGAAGCACCTTTGGCAGCGATTACTGCCTCGAGTCTTCTTGGGTATGACGCTACAACTTGGCACACCCGTATTTGGGGAGTTTCTCCCATTCTTCTCTGCCGATCCTTTCAAGCTCTGTCAGGTTGGATGGGGAGTGTTGCTGCTCAGCTATTTACAGGTCTCTCCAGAGATGCTTGATCGGGTTCAAGTCTGGGCTCTGGCTGGACCACTCAAGGACATTCAGAGACTTGTCCTGAAGCCACTCCTGCGCTGGGCGCTGTCTTCGCCCCAGTCTGAGGTTGTTTTACTCCATGTGTCTTGGTATGTGTCGAACTGCTTTGCTTTATCTTGGCCAGGTCGCAACTGTAAATGAGAACTTGTTCTCAACTTGCCTACCTGGTTAAATAAAGGTGAAATAAATGGGGTATTGTTTGTAGATTGCTGAGGATTTTTTTTTATTTAATCCATTTTAGAACAAGGCTGTAACGTAACAAAATGTGGAAAAAGTCAAGAGGTCTGAATACTTACCGAGGGCACTGTATACTTAAACACTTTGCCTGACCCATTTCACGCACACTGCAATACATACACAGAGGTTACACATGGGATCAGTGGACCTTTGGAATACTGTAACAATGTTAAATATCCCTTTATACTGTGTAGCTTTGTCCTCCAAATTGGCTTCTTCTGTGTGATCACCTGCTAGTTTCCCTCCATATTGTTGCTAACAACCAAACAGCAACTCTGCAAAGTAAGATGTGTTTCTGATTGTGGCTCCTATTCGCTGGTGCGTCTTGACATATGTGACCGACCGGCTCAAATCTGTCTTATGTGGATAAAAGTAGATTATTACATACACTGCATTTTGAGGAACAAACAGCTCTGGGATACGAATAATAACATCAAAACGTAAACTCACCCCATTCCGTACAAATGTGCACAACCGCATCATTAAAACAAGGCTACAAAGAAAACTAATGGGACTGTAGCGACTGTGTTGACTTCAAAATCGGGGGTGTGAACTAGGTTTCTATTCAAGCGTTGATCGACATGGTAATGGCTCTATAATATTGGAAAAAAGTTGAAAAACTGACCCTCCGTTACATCTTGACGTGTCATGTCGTAACGTACAGCACTCATAAAGCAGCTAGTTCTGTCTTACAATCTCTCTCCACCAGGTGTAGCACTTCTCTCATTCTTTAAAAACAAGAAATGGACAGTGACGGGGGTAAGGGGGGATACCTTGTCATTTTTTGTGTCATCATTGCATGCGATCATCATTCTCAAAGCCGCTCTTTACTTCTAAGATCACTTTAGCACCGCCCTAAAAACCCGATTCAAATTTGACACAAACCTTCAAATAGGTATGTAATGACACATTATATAAACTCTTTATAGTGTTTTATTTATATTTTAGAGGCAATACGGTGATAAGTTGGACAGATCGAGTGAAAAAAAAACATTTTCCCACACAACATCTCTCCTTCTCACTATCACACATTAGTTTCGCTTCCACACCTGCCATTTTTTTAAAAACCCGACGGGGCCCATTGCCTGCTTGAATTGTGCAGGTCATGTAATTGATTCTGTTGGAAAGGGGAAAAATTGTGCTTTACAATGGTATTGACATTACAGTTGATCTGGAAGTATTACGTTTTTGGGGCGCTAAAATAAGGGCAATTATATGGACCAAGGCGATGTACGAGTTTACGTGGGTTTACGTTACACGTAATGTTAGCTAGGGAGCCAGCCAGCTAGCTAACATTAGGCTCTAACTAGCCAAGCAAACTGCTCTGGGATACAAATAATAACATCATACACGCAACGTTAGCAAGGAGCCAGCCAGCTAACGTCAGCAAGCTAGCTAACAGTACACTTTAGCTTAAGACATGTAAACAACGTGTAAGATCATACACGTCACGTAACTTTAGCTAGCGATCCAGCCAGGTAATGTTAGCTAGTTAAACAACAATGAACAAAGTGCCAACTCATGACGTTATTACACCTTGCATGAATCTGCTGGTAGTGGTAGCTAACTAACCATGTTCAATGTTAGCTGGCTAACATTACGCTCTAACTACCGAAGCAAACGGCTCTGAGATACGAATAATAACATCATACACATAACGTTAGCTAGCCAGCCAGCTAGCTAACATTAGGCTCCAACTAGCCAAGCAAACGGCTCTGGGATACGAATAATAACATCATACACGTAACGTTAGCAAGGAACCAGCCAGCTAACGTCAGCTAGCTAGCTAACAGTACACTTTAGCTTGAAATTAAAACCACTTACTGTCAAAATTAGAAACATGTCAAATCTGAAAATGTAGCTAGCTAGACTATCTTACCCACATACATCGTCATGCATGATGCCTTGCCATGGTTGCCCTTAGTTTGAAGATAATCCTGAGACAGGTATTTTCTCCATCTCTTTAGCTATCATAATCTAATTCCACTGATTTCAAAACTCGATCCTCCAGAAAGTGGAGATCAGCACTTATGCAGCTCCACTACACGATAAATTTTAAAAAGCCGTGTTCGACAGGATTACCAACACAGACTGACCAGCTCAAATAGACAGAAGCCCTCTATATGGCAGACCAATCTGAACTCCTTTCTCGGCATGTCCAGCCCACTCATTATCTCAGCGAATCATGGCTAGTGGGAAGGTTGCTGTCTATTTCTGTGTTTTAACCAACTAGGCTCATAATTTACAGATATAAGTTTGTTATTAAGGCACATGAAAGTTCACAAAAACTAATTTTGATGAAGAAAATAAAGTTAACTTTCAAATGGCTCTCCGGTGAAGTAGTGACCCATGACATACGCCTAGTATCCTGAAACAAGTCACATATTTGCATTTGGTAGGCATACACTTTCCGCAAACACCCATGAGCTGATTCTAGCAATGGGCCAAGGACAGACAGATATCCTCCAAAAACATCATTACCGTGCCAAAGATGCCCCCATTCCCACTGAGGTACATGTATTTATCGGATGTGCTAGAAGGTAGGTAGAAGCTTTCTTTAATGTTCTTAGGCTTGACATTTGGTATTCTCGTCTTTATTTAGTAAATCCTGTCAATTGTTAAACACACAGACAAACATACACATGTTTCTAGGGTATGGTAGCTACCCCATGACAGAAATATTGGAGAAAATCAATACAACCCTCCACAATGCTGGCACTACAACACAGACTGACACTGACTGGTTGCATCGATCACATCTTCAGAAGAATCACATATGTTTTTATTTTCTGCTTCAAGCACTGCTTCAATCTACTCTCCCTCTCACCCCCTCTTTCTCTCTCACTCTCCCGTTCTCAACATTGTATAACCATGATAGCTCAGGGAATCTGAGGGGCACGTAGGGGGGGCCTGGCACTGTTTGCTCTCTGTGTAGCAACCCAACAATGAGAGGGGGCAGTCTGGGTTTGTGTTGCCTCTGGGAATACAACCATTCTTATTGCCATAAACTGCTATTTGGTCAGTGAAAAAATACCCACAGGCGGTCATGTCCTTGTTTCACCATAATTACAGCTACTGAACCACAGGGCAGTGGTGAAGAGAGGAATAGTTTTTGTGTAGTGTATTTGAGTACTGAAATGGAGAGTGATTTTATGTGTAACCTCTTTTCATATGATTGCATGTGAACAACACCTCAGTTTAGCATGTGAAGCATGTTTTTCGATGCACAACATAGAAATGTCACCTGTATATGGTAGAGAAGAGAAACTGAGTGATTGACACACTAGTGCTCAGGTTTGCCATATTGTTTCCAGTTGAAGTCTGCTTTCAGGCAGCTTTCTTGTGATTTGGTATGCATCAACTGTTATTCTCACCAGAGGGAATGGGGAGTCTTAGTATTTCATTATGAAGAAAATAGTTTATCTTGCTAGTTGAATGATGCCTCCTGCCCTCAGGCTTATAGGCCTGTTGTGCAGAATTCACCTGTTCTGAATATTAATAACCAACTACTCCTTCCTGACAACCTAATGGGTTTGTGATGTTCTACTATTGTGATTCACAAATTGACGTGTGTGTTACAGTAATTTGCTATTCTACCGGTCCTCTATTTATACTGTGGAGGTATTCTGTGATCCCTTGACCTTATTTTGTGTTGGACTGTCATTTTGAACTGATTGGTCTTCATGAGCCAGGGTCAGGGCCTCTGCTCATTACTCTAGAGCTAAAAATGATCTTGGCAACCACACAAACATCTCCACAGCCTCACAGGCCTGGAGGTGCTGCTTCTCTATTATGTGTGGAGGAGAGAATGCATCTGTGTTCTCACATTTCTGTGTGTGGCAAATGCATAGTCAGTTTCATATCATTTAGTGACTCTAGTGACTCCCCAGCTTGAGTTTTTTTTTAATGAGCGTGATGTCAGAATGCACTCACTGTTCTAAAATGTGATCTGTTACGCAACAGGACAGTTTCAACTTGTCAATTT
Source organism: Oncorhynchus mykiss (assembly GCF_057628025.1). Classification (NCBI taxonomy): domain Eukaryota; kingdom Metazoa; phylum Chordata; class Actinopteri; order Salmoniformes; family Salmonidae; genus Oncorhynchus; species Oncorhynchus mykiss. The sequence continues at coordinate 57,219,048 of NC_143038.1, read as the reverse complement.
CAAACAGTTTGGAAGTAATTCACAGCTGTTGTGGACAATTTATGTTTGCAGCTTTGCTGAGCTGGACAAACTTCTCTTTTCGAGGAGAGCCCAAGCAGGAGAGCCCAAGCACTTCCCCAGCTATGGAGCATAATGTGTTTACAGTTTTATTAACAGGTTTTCAAGTACTGGTAACAAATTATGCATTCCGATTCTTGCATAGATTCTATTGGACACATATGATGTAAAATAATTTTCTATTTAATTTATTTTGTCATCAAACAAAGTTAACCTCCCACAAACACAGGTGGGAAAAAGGGTACCTAAGTATGATTCCCAATCAGAGACAACGATAGACAGCTGTCCATGATTGAGAACCATACCCGGCCAAATAAACTCTAGAAACACAAAACATAGAATGCCCACCCCAACTCACTCCCTGACCAAACCAAAATAGAGACATAAAAAGGATCTCTAAGGTCAGGGCGTGAACCCCCCCCCCCCCCCCCAAAGGTGCGGACTCCGGCCGCAAAACCTATAGGGGAGGGTCTGGGTGGGCATCTATCCGCGGCGGCAATTCAGGTGCGGGACGCAGACCCCGCTCCAACGCTGGCTCACCCCACTTTGGTGGCACCTCTGGTGCGGGGACCCTCGCCGCCGACTTCGGACTGGGGACCCTCGTAGTGGGCCCCGGACTGGGGACCCTTGTTGCGGGCCCCGGACAGGCGACCGTCGTCGCTGGAGGCTCCGGGCCAGAGGCCGTCGCAGGCACAGGACTCACCATGCTGGGGAGACATACAGGAGGCCTCTTCCTTGGCGGAGGCACCGGATACACTGGGCCGTGGAGGCGCACTGGCGGTCTTGAGGGCAGAGCTGGCACCACTCGTTCTGGCTGGATACCCGCTTCCACCTGGTAAATGCGGGACGCTGGCACCGAGCACACCGGCCTGTAAATGCTCATTCTCGACACAGTGCGCATCACCCCATAGCACGGGGCCTGACCAGTCACATGTTCGCCATGGTAAGCACAGGGAGTTGGCTCAGGTCTCCAACCTGACTCAGCCACACTACCCGTGTGCCCCCCCTAAAACAATTTTTGGGGCTGCGTCTCGGGCTTCCTTGCCAGCCGTGTTCCCTCATAATGTTGCTGCTCCGCCTTAGTTGCCTCCAGTTCCTCCCGTGGATGGCGATACTCCCCAGCCTGCCTCCAGGGTCCCTTACCATCCAGGATCTCCTCCCATGTCCAGGACTCCTCTTTACTATGCTGCTTGGTCCTTTGGTGGTGGGAAGTTCTGTCACAGCCGTTGGAAAAAGAGGACCAAGGTGCAGCGTGGTGAGCGTACATACTTTTAATAGTAGATGTCGCCGACAAAACAATAAACAATACAGAAACAAACCGTGCAGCTTAAGGCTATGTGCCATCAAACAAAGTTAACCTCTCACAAACACAGGTGGGGAATAGGGTACCTAAGTATGGTTCCCAATAAGAGACAATGATAGACAGCTGTCCCTGATTGAGAACCATACCCGGCCAAAACATAGAAATAGAAAATTATAGAAACACAAAACATAGAATGCCCACCCCAACTCATGCCCTGACCAAACCAAAATAGAGGTCAGGGCGTGACAAAAGTGTTAAACAAATCAAAATATATTTTATTTTTGAGATTCTTCAAGTAGCCACCCTTTGCCTAGACAACAGCTTTGCACACTCTTGGCATTCTCTCAACCAGCTTCATGAGGTAGTCACCTGGAATGCATTTCAATAAACAGGTGTGCCTTCTTAAAAGTTAATTTGTGGAATTTCTTGCCTTAATGCATTTGAGCCAATCAGTTGTGTTGTGACAAGGAAGTGGTGGTATAGAGAAGATAGCCCTATATGATAAAAGACCAAGTCCATATTATGGCAAGAACAGCTCAAATAAGCAAAGATAAACAACAGTCCATCATTAATTTAAGTATTTTGAAAGTTTCTTCAAGTGTAGTCACAAAAAACATAAAGCGCTATGAAAGAACTGGCTCGCATGAGGACCGCCACAGGACAGGAAGACCCCGAGTTACCTCTGCTGCAGAGGATAGGTTCATTAGAGTTACCAGCCTCAGAAACCCAATGAAGTGCTTCACAGAGTTCAAGTAACAAACACATATCAACATCAACTGTTCAGTGGAGGCTGTGTGAATCAGGCCTTCATGGTCAAGTTGCTACAAGTAACCACTACTAAAGGACACCAATAAGAAGAGACTTGCTTGGGCCAAGAAACACATGCAATGGACATTAGATCGGTGGAAATCTGTCCTTTGGTTTGAGTCCAAATTTGAGATTTATTTGTGAGGCAGAGTAGGTGAACGGATGATCTCCACATGTGTGGTTCCCATCGTGAAAGCATAGAGGAAGATGGTGTTGGGGTGCTTTGCTGGTGACACTAATGACACTGTCTGTGATATATTTAGAATTCAAGGCACACTTAACCAGCATGGCTACCTCAGCATTCTGCAGCGATACGCCATCCTATCTGGTTTGTGCTTAGTGTGTGTCACGTTCTGACCTTAGTTCTTTTGTTATGCCTTTGTTTTAGTATGGTCAGGGCATGAGTTGGGTGTGTAGTCTATGTTCCTTTTTCTATGTTGTGGTTTTGTGTTTGGCATGGTATGGTTCTCAATCAGAGGCAGGTGTCATTCGTTGTCTCTGATTGAGAATCATACTTAGGTAGCCTTTTCCCACCTGTGTGGTGTGGGTGATTATTTTCTGTTTAGTGTGTTTTGCACCTGATGGAGCTGTTTCGGTTGTGCTTTTTGTTTCTTTGTTTGATAGTGTTCAGTTTAAATAAATAACATGAACAAGTACCACGCTGCGCTTTGTCCTCACCTTCTTCCACCGACGACCGTTACAGTGACTATATAATTTGTTTTTCAACAGGACAATGACCCAACACACCTCCAGGCTGTCTAAGGGCTATTTGACTAAGAATGAGTGTGATGGAGTGCTGCATCAAATGACCTGGTCTTTACAATCACCCAACTTCAACCCAATTGAGATGGTTTGGGATGAGTTGGACCACAGATGTTGGCTGTGAATGAAAAACAGCCAACAAGTGCTCAGCATATGTGGGGACTCCTTCAAGACTGTTGAGAAATTCCTCATGAAGCTGGTTGAGAGAATTCCAAGAGTGTGCAAAGCTGTCATCAAGGCAAAGGGTGGCCACTTTGAAGAATCTAAAATATATTTTTATTTGTTTAACACTTTTTTTTTGTTACTACATGATTCCATATGTGTTATTTCATAGTTCTGATGTATTCACTATTATTCAACAATGTAGAAAATTGTAAAAATAAAGACAAACCCTTGAATGAGTAGGTGTGTCAACTTTTGACTGGCACTGTATATGTTTCTATGTTTAGTTTATACTGTATACACTGAGTTTGCAAAACATTAAGAACACCTGCTCTTTCCATGACAGACTGACCAGGTGAATCCAGGTGAAAACTAGGATCCCTTATTTATGTCACTTGTTAAATCCACTTCAATCAGTGTAGATGAAGGGGAGGAGACAGGTTAAATAATGATTTTTAAGCTTTGAGACAATTGAGACATGGATTGTGTGTGTTTGCCTTTGAGGGTGAATGGGTAAGACAAAATAAGTGCCTTTGAACGGGGTAGTAGATGCTGGGTCTTTCATGCTCAGCAGTTTCCCATGTGTATCAAGAATGGCCCACCACCGAAAGGACATCTAGCCAACTTGACACAACCTTGGGAAGCATTGGAGTCAACATGGGCCAGCATCCCTGTAGAACGCTTTCAACACCTTGTAGAATCCGTGCCCTGAAAAATTGAGGCGGTTCTGAGAGCAACAGGAAGGTGTTCTTAATGTTTTGTCCTCTCTGTGTATTTTTTCCCTATAATAAATTGCCTAAGTGAATTATTAAGTCACAAAAATTTGCCAGGGAGTTTGGTTGTAATTGTTATATTTTTATCACAACACTGAATTGATTCATGAAGTTCACATGGGAAGTGAATGTGTTCCGTGACAGCTGCTATGTGCGGTACAGTATTGTCAGTCTGTTTTTCCTCCAGCTATGCAGATGTTCTCCTCTCATGATGCTATAACCCATGGTTATTCTTGTTCATGTGTGTGAAAATCATCCAAATTTATAGTGTGATATTCAAATATTCCTCCAAATTCTAAGCCTTTTTACATGTACTGTCACGCTGCATATATCTGAACATTTTACAGTTTGAGAGCCTTTCGTTTAATTTGCCCCCACCATAGGATACCTGTTTGCGTGCCCACGCCCACGCCTACACCCACATTCCAGCTCTCCTCCGAAACACACACATGCATGCACGCACCCACACACATGTAGGCAGTAGACTGTGAGTCACAGGGCTATATTGGCCTATACAAGAGAGATCATTCCATTTGTTGGTGTAATGCTATAAAGGAAGGCATCGTCAGGATGGGGTCACGCGTATCACTGGCCTTGAGCTCTCTCCTCTCCTCTCCAGGCCCCTGGGCACCCTCTCATCCTCTGATTTTATTTTGGTCCTTTTTTTCCCTTTGCAAGACTTTTAGATCCAATTTGCAGTCCTCTCCGTTCTCTCTCTCTGTGGATCTGGCAGCCTGTGGCTGTGTGTGAACTTATTTTCACTCTCTGTAGACTTTATCTGGTGTTCAGTGAGTGAGCATGGGGAAAAATATGTCTGCTCTTCTTTTCCATTGTGTTTTCATGCAGATTTGTTATGAAATGTTTTTTTTCTTCTGAGAAATCCTTCCCATTGTAGCTCAAACACATAACTCAAAGATGTGTTGACCTCACAATCTGAATTATAAACACACTCAAGGCTGGAATCAAAGCAACATGAATTTATATTTATTATTTAATTATTATTTATCAGGATTATTTATTTACCTACTCAGCACCCTCAACTACCAAACTGGCAAATCTACATTGCATTTCTTGAACTTGTTGCACATTTACTTATATTGCAGAGTATGTTCATAAGCATGTCAGGTTTAGACTATTATTTGTAAATCGAAAACCTTGGGGAATCAAACAGGCACTCCTCTGAATTCAAATGCTATTCCCCACTGACGGGTGATATACAGTTTAGTACTGTACAATCTCAGATTAGACAATTTTATTTTGAGGTTTTACACTGTGTGAATTCATTCCGGTATTACCTTTATGTTATGAGCATTTATAAACTGGTTGGTTCGAGCCCTGAATGCTGATTGGCTGAAAGCAATGGTATATGAGACCGTATACCACGGAAATGACAAAAGATACATTTTTACTGTTACATTTGTAACCAGTTTATAATAGCAATAAGGTACCCCGGGGGTTTGTGGTATATGGCCAATATACCACGGCTAAGGGCTGTATCCAGGCACTCTTCGTTGCCTCGTGCATTAGAACAGCCCTTAGCCGTGGTATATTGACCATATACCACATCCCTTCGGGCCTTATTGCTTAAATAACCAATGAAAGCAAAAGGCAGTTGATGACATTGTGCAGAGTGGAACATGTACATGATTCACCAAGGTCGTATCACTGTGTGTGTAACTGCATTTGTGGTGTGTTGGCTGTGGGAGAATAGGGTGAATAAGATAGGAGAGGTTTTGCTCCCTGCCAGCCCGTGAGACGACGATGCACTGCAGATGAGCCGTCTGTCCGTTCAGATGAAGAACATTGTGCTGTAAATTATGTTCTAGGATACTCCTAGACGGTATTGATGTCATAAGAAGGAATTCCCCTCGACCACATGCAAAAATGGTGGAAAATAAACAATATTTCCCATTGACCCCCATTGTAAAAGAACCAACTTCGCTGTAAAAAATGCCGAAAAGCTGCTGTGTTGTTCAATGTGCAGGTAACCTGGTCAAAATTCCTGACCTACGGTTTGCAATGCTCCCATGTAGGGAAATAGAGCCTGTAAGAAGAGCCCTGTGACTTTAGGCTATTCAGTGTGGAAGAGTGGGAATTTTTTGGTCCTGGTGTCTCCTGACTGCATATGGTTTTGTCGCACCTGGACTATTGTTAAGTAGTGTGGTCAGGTGCCACAAAGAAGGACTTGGGAAAATTGGTTCAGAACAGGGCAGCACGGCTGGCCCTTAAAAGTACACGGAGAGCTAACATTAATGATATGCATGTCAACCTCTCATGGCTCAAAGTGGAAGACAAATTGATATCATCATTACTTGTTTTCGTAAGAATTGTTGATAAGCTGAAGGTACCGAGCTGTCAGTTTAAAATACTAGCACACAGCTCGGACACCCATGCGTACCCCACAAGACATGCCACCAGAGGTCTCTTGACAGTCCCTAAATCCAGAACAGACTATTGGAGGTGCACAGTACTACATAGAGCCATGACTACATGTAACTCTATTCCACATCAGGTAACTGAGGCAAGCAGTATAATCAGATTTAAAAAGCAGGTAAAAATACACCTAGGAACAGACACATGCATACACACACATGATAACATACGCACTATACACACACTTACACATGGATTTTGTGTTGTAGATATGTGGTAATGGAGTATGGGCCTGAGGGCACACACTTAGTGTGTTGTTAGTTCTGTAGTGAATGTATTGTAATGTTTTTAAAATTGTAACTGCCTTAATTTTTCCGGACCCCAGCAGGCCCAATTTTATATTTGAGATTCTTGAAAAAGCCACCCTTTGCCTTTACGACAGCTTTGCACACTCTTGGCATTCTCTCAACCAACTTCACCTGGAATGCTTTTCCAACAGTCTTGAAGGAGTTCCCACATATGCTGAACACTTGTTGGCTGCTTTTCCTTTACTCTGCGGTCTGACTCATCCCAAACCATCTCAATTTGATTGGGGTCGGGGGATTGTAGACAGAGGCAGCTAGGGCAGCTAGGGTAGCTACCCCACGTGAAGTCATCTCATGCAGCACTCCATCACTCTCCTTCTTGGTAAAATAGCCCTTACACAGCCTGGAGGTGTGTTGGGTCATTGTCCTGTTGAAAAACAAATTATAGTCCCACTAATCCCAAACCACATGGGATGGCGTATCGCTGCAGAATGCTGAGGTAGCCGTGCTTTTTAAGTGTGCCTTGAATTCTAAATAAATCACAGACAGTGTCACCAGTAAAGCACCCCCACACCATAACACCTCCTCCTCCATGCTTTACGGTGGGAACCACACATGCGGAGAGCATCCGTTCACCCACACCGCGTTTCACTAAGACACAGTGGTTGGAACCAAAACTTTCCAATTTGGACTCCAGACCAAAGGACAACTTTCCACCAGTCTAATGTCCATTGCTCATGTTTCTTGGCCCAAGTCTCTTCTTCTTAATGGTGTCCTTTAGTTGTGGTTTCTTTGCAGCAATTGGTGCACGAAGGCCTGACTCAAACAGTCTCCTCTGAACAGTTGATGTTGAGATGTGTCTGTTACTTGAACTCTGTGAAGCATTGATTTATTTGTTCAAATTAAAAACAAACTGGAATTCCCAATCCCGATTGAGGAAAATACACATGATTTAAGCAATAGGAGTATCTTAGTGAGAATGTGTCTCAGGTCAGAAATCAAGGAAGCCCACCCACATGAAAGACAGAGAACCACAGATGCTCTGGGTTCACTTCACTTTGTCTGGAGCTGAACAAACCGGTTGTTTGACTGGTACCAACTAGAGACATGTTTCACATGGGGTTTTCAACTTTCAACAGCTTGTGTCACAAACCTTTACCCTTTCTATACCCACCTCGGCAAACCAGGCATTTTCCATCCATCACCGCCTCCATATATTGTAGTGCATAAGGTAAAATGAAACCATGGGAATTTGTTCACTTGGCTGCTTGGCCCCCTGGCCCTGTACAGATCTCTGATGAATGCAGGGTGTGTTCCGGCACTGACTCCCTCAGCGGCTCTGTCTCAAAGCAGTGAGCTCCTGGATGGCCTTTGAAATGGATGGGAAGGTTAAGTGCTGACAGGAGCGTGTAATATGTTCCCGAGGCTATGTGTAGACAGAAGGAGGCCTCAGCTCTGGCATGGCTAGGTGATGAGTACTATACTGTACGAGGAGAGGTGAGGGAAATGGTGGTTCTCACATGGCCCAACACAGTTATCACATGGCCCCAAAGTTATCACATGGCTCCCCACATTTATCACATGGAATGAGGGCGAGCTCGGTTTGTTGTTTTGGAAAGTTTTGAAAGTCTCTGAAAAAGTGTTCTATTGAACATTTTTGTTACTTGCTAGCTACTTTTTAATTTTGGATCCAGAATGCGGTTGGCATCAAGGGTCTGATGAGCTGCTTGGCGTAGCAGCTACCCTAGCTGCCTCTGTTAGATGCCTATCAAGCTAGCTGGGTTTCCTTGAGGGCTTGAACACAGCCCGCGACACAGTTAACCCTTGTGGCTGGTACCTCTGATTGTCCTGGGCTTGTGACTGTCTAGATCCCTGCTGTTTGCTGCTGTCAGCTTGCCTGCGACCTGCCTTGTCTAGAACTGTGAGTCGTAACATTGTAACCTACTTTGCTACCATGACAAACACCGAAGCTGGTGGGAGTACCGTTGAGGACAGTGGTGTCTCTGTCACAGGTGAAGGATCTTTTAATCTAACAAAAATATTTCTATAAGTGGTTGTTACAACATCAAAATAGCTTCAAGTGTTGTGTCCAAATACTGGTGGAGTCAACTAATAAAATAATGGACAGCCTGACCAGAGAGGTCCAGGACCTGAAGAACAGTTTGCAGTTCTCTCATGGTAAGCTCGATGAGTTTAAACAGGAAAATGGCATGACAGTAATCTGTATGTGAATAAATTATAACAATTATGGAGAATCTCAAGGGACAATCAAGGCAGAACAACATTGTTGTGAACATCATTTTTTATTTAACTAGGCAAGTCAGTTAAGAACAAATTCTTATTTTCAATGACGACCTAGGAACGGTGGGTTAACTGCCTGTTCAGGGGCAGAACGACAGATTTGTACCTTGTCAGCTCGGTGATTCAAACTTGCAACATTTTGGTTACTAGTCCTTCGATCTAACCACTCGGCTACCCTGCCACCCGGAATTGCAGAATCTCCACACGAGACATGGACAGAGTCTGAGGATAAAGTAAGGGAAATTATCTTGGAGAAACTGAAGGCCGATATTGGTCAAGTTCCCAAGTTTTTTTTTATTTAACCTTTATTTAACTAGTTCAAGGACAAGGTTGATGTTCTGGAAAGAGACAAGAACTTGAGAGGAACGTACATCTTAATCAAAGAGGACTATCCTGAAGCTGTGCGCCAGAAGATAAAATAACTTATCCCAGCCATGAAAGCTGCCAGAGCGTGTGGGAAAATTGCTTACATTAGCTATGGCTCATTGTCCACCTTCCTTCCCAAAAGCCTGGAAGGGATGAGAGAGCACACACACGCACACACACTGACACACACCAACTGATTAATGGTTTGTTTTTTCTTGCTCTGTTGGTTTTTTTCCATACGGAACTCAGCAAAAAAAGAAACGTCCCTTTTTCAGGACCCTGTCTTTCAAAGATAATTTGTTTCTCATGCTTGTTCAATGAACCAAAAACAATTAATGAACATGCACCTGTGGAACGGTCGTTAAGACACTAACAGCTTACAGACAGTAGGCAATTAAGGTCACAGTTATGAAAACTTAGGACACTAAAGAGGCCTTTCTACTGAAAAAAAGATGATCCCTGCTCATCTGCGTGAATGTGCCTTAGGCATGCTGCAAGGAGGCATGAGGACTGCAGATGTGGCCAGGGCAATAAATTCAATATCAGTACTGTGAGATGCCTAAGACAGCGCTACAAGGAGACAGGACAGACAGCTGATAGTTTTCGCAGTGGCAGACCACGTGTAAAAACACCTGCACAGGATTGGTACATCCGAACAATGCACCAGCGGGACAGGTACAGGATGGCAACAACAACTGCCCGAGTTACACCAGGAACGCACAATCCCTGCATCAGTGCTCAGACTGTCCGCAATAGGCTGAGAGAGGCTGGACTGAGGGCTCGTAGCCCTGTTGTAAGGCAGGTCCTCACCAGACATCACCAGCAACAAAGTCGCCTATGGGCACAAACCCATCGTCAATGGACCAGACAGGACTGGCAAATATTTCCTGCAAGACAGGAATGTCAGTGTTCTGCCATGGCCAACGTAGAGCCCGGATCTCAATCCCATTGAGCACATCTGGGACCTGTTGGATCGGAGGGTGAGGGCTAGGTTCATTCCCCCCAGAAATGTCTGGGAACATGTAGGTGCCTTGGTGGAAGAGTGGGGTAAAATCTCACAGCAAAAACTGGAAAATCTGGTGCAGTTCATGAGGAGATGCAGCGCAGTACTTAATGCAGCTGGTGGCCACACCAGATACTGACTGTTACTTTTGATTTTGACCCCCCCCCCCCCATGGTTCAGGGACACATTATTCCATTTCTGTTCGTCACATGTCTGTGGAACTTGTTCAGTTTATGTCTCAGTTGTTGAATCTTGTTATGTTCATACAAATATTTAAACATGTTAAGTTTGCTGAAAATAAACACAGTTGACAGTGAGAGGACGTTTCTTTTTTAGCTGAGTTTGCTTTTCTCCGAGACGCTACCCAGGAATCGGCTGAAAATAGCCCATGTTGATATATACAGCCTTAAAAACTAGGTTCATGAAATCAATAGCTTTCTAACATCAGATGAAATTCATACATTAGCCATTTCTGAGTCTCACTTAGGTTATTCCTTTGATACAGCAGCAGCAATACAAGGATATAACATCTGTAGAATAAATATGGGGAATATGCTTATGGGGAAGGTGTTGCTATACATATTCAGAGCACATCTCATGTCAACTGTTATTGAAGTACTGTGGTTGCAGGTTCACTTGCCTCATCTAAAGCCTATTATTTTGGGGTGTTGCTATAGGCAACCAAGTGCTAACAGTCAGTATCTAAATGTGTGTGAAATACTTGATAGTGTATTTGATGTTAAGAGATAGGTCCACTTTCTTGGGGACCTGAATATTGAATGGTTTTCATAAATCTGTCTGCTCAAGAGGAACCTACCAGGGTGTTTACAAAAACTACAGGAACAAGATCATCCACATGTATTGATCACATTTTAATAATACTGTAAAACGTTGTTCTAGAGCTGTATCCATACCGATTGGATGCAGTGATCACAATATAGTGGCTATAGCCAGGAAAGCCAAAGTTCCAAAAGCTGGGCCTAAAATAGTGTATAAGAGATCATACTAAATATTTTGCTGTAACTCCTATGTGGATGATGTCAAATATATTTGTTGGTCTGATGTGATTAATGAGGCACTTGATGAATTTATGAAATTTCTTCTTCCAATTATTGATAAACATGCACCTGTTAAGAAACTGACTGTTATAACTGTTAAGGCTCCATGGATTGAAGAGGAATTAAAAATATGTTTTGTTGAAAAGGATGGGGGGGAAAGGGAGTGGCTAAAACGTTTGGCTGCACATCTAACTGCACATCTGACTGAGTTATTGCAAATTGAGAAATTATGTCACTAAACTGAATAAAAAGAAGAAGAAATTGTATTTTGAAGCCAAGATCAATAATATAAAAAATTATGGAACAAAACTTTGGAGTACTTTAAATTAAATTATGGGCAGAAAGACAAATTAAACTCCATCTTTCATTGATTCAGATGGTTTATTCATCACAAAACCATTTGATGTTTCGAATTATTGTAATGATTGCGTCATTGGCAAAGTGGGCAAACGTAGGCAGGAAATTCCAACAACGAACAGTGAGCCATCATATTCATGTATTAAAAAACAAATAATGAAAGAAAAACAGTGTAAGTTTGAATTATGTTAAGTTATCATGGGAGAGGTGGAAAAAATGTTGTTATCCATCAATAATGACAAACCTCCTGGCATTAGATGGAAAGCTACTGGGGATGATAGATTACTCTATAGCAACTCCTATCTGTCATATCTTTAATCTGAGTCGAGAGGAAGGTGTTTGTCCTCAGGCCTGGAGGGAAGCCAAAGTAATTTCGCTACCCAAGAGTGGTAAAGCGGCCTTCACTGGTTCTAACAGCAGACCTATCAGCTTGTTGCCATCCATTAGAAAACTGTTGGAAATAATTGTGTTTGACCAAATACAATGCTATTTCTCTGTAAACAAATTGACAACATACTCTCAGGATGCTTTTAGAGAAGGAAATTTAACATGTACTGCACTGACTTAAATGGATGATTATTGGTTGAAAGAAATTGAGAATAAGAAGATTCCGTGAACTGTAGTTTGATGTCAGTGCAGCATTTTGATATTATTGACCATAACTTTTTGAGAAAACATATGTTTTATGGATTTTCAACCTCTGCCAAATTGTGGATTCAGAGGGGTTCCATTAATGGAAGCTTCTCTAATTTCAAGCATGTAGGGTGTGGTGTACTGCAGGGCAGCTCTTTAGGCCCTCTACTCTTTTCTATTTTTACCAATGAACTCACACTGTGATTAAATAAAGCCTGTGTGTCCATATATGCTGCTGATTTAACCATATACGTGCCAGCAACCACAGCTAAGGAAGTCAATGAAACCCTTAACCTCTTCGATATAGGGGGCGCTCTTTTAATATTTGGATGAAAAATGTTCCCATTTTAAACAAGATATGTTGTCACGAAAAGATGCTCGACTATGCATATAATTGACAGCTTTGAAAAGAAAACACGTTTACGTTTCCAAAACTGCAAAGCTATTGTCTGTGAGTGCCACAGAACTGATGTTACAGGCGAAACCCAGATAAAAATCCAATCAGGAAGTGCCGCATTTTTTGAAACCGCCTCATGCCAATGACTCCTTATATGGCTGTGAAGGAGCTAGGAGTCAGCTTACGTTTTCCACGTTTTCCCCAAGGTGTCTACAGCATTGTGACGTATTTGTAGGCATATCATTGGAAGATTGACCATAAGAGACTAAATCTACCAGGTGGTCGCTTGGTGTCCTCCGTTGCAATTATTGCGTAATCTCCAGCTGCAGTATTTTTCAGTTTGCTTCGGATGAGAAGCCAACTGCCACCACTGATAGATTATCGAATAGATATATGAAAAACACCTTGAGGATTGATTCTAAACAACGTTTGCCATGTTTCTGTCGATATTATGGAGCTAATTTGGAAAAAAGTTTGGCGTTGTAAGTGACTGCATTTTCCAGTGTTTTTCTTAGCCAAACGTGATGTACAAAACGGAGCTATTTCGTCTACACAAATAATCTTTTTGGAAAAAATGAACATTAGCTATCTAACTAAGAGTCTCGTCATTGAAAACATCCGAAGTTCTTCAAAGGTAAATGATGTTATTTGAATGCTTTTCTTGTTTTTGTGAAAATGTTGCCTGCTGAATGATAGGCTTAATGCTATGCTAGGCTATCAATACTCTTACACAAATGCTTGTGTAGCTTTGGTTGAAAAGCATATTTTGAAAATCTGAGATGACAGTGTTGTTAACAAAAGGCTAAGCTTGTGTTTGAATATATTTATTTAATTTCATTTGCGATTTTCATGAATAGGAAACGTTGCGTTATGGTAATGAGCTTGAGGCTATGATTACGCTCCCGGATAAGGGATTGCTCGTCGCTAGAGGTTAACAAGGAGTTGCAGTACGTTTTGGAATGAGTGTATTGTATAATTTTTTGTTTGGACCCCAGGAAGGGACTCACCAGCAGGGGCTCACCAGGAGACGAGAGGAGAGAGGATCTCCGTAAAGTTAACTTACTCAGACAACAGTGCAGTGCTGTGTCTCTTTGGCTTTCCTCTCACCTCCCAATCTCTCGTGCTTTTCTTTCTCTATCTGTCTGCCTCTGTCTCTATCTCTCTGACTTTCTCTCTCACTGTTTTTCCCTCTCTCTCATGCTCTGCAGTGTGGTCTCATGTCTAGGCTTTGGAGGCCCTCCATGTGTTGTTTCTACCTGTTAGTTTTATTTGTTTTATTGAGTCAAGGCCACAGCAGCCTGTGCTGACAGCCCTCTCCATCATGCTTGGGCCTGTGATTGATCTCAGATGGGCTCAGTTGGCTTGTTTAAGCTTCAAGGAGGCTTAACACTAGAACCGCTACGAAGAAGAAGATGTATGAACGCACATGCTGCGTTAACAAAATCTGAATGAAAACAACTCAGATGATGGGGAACTAATGAACTAATGAAATTACAGTTAACTAAAATGTATGCTTAATCCAGTATAAGCTAATGTTTAAAATGTGTTATACAAATTCTACAGCACAACGGCAGAGTCATGTCTGAAGTGTGAAACTAACAATGACTCAATAATCCATGCCTTCTGGGAATGCTATAAATTCCAAAAGTTATGGGAGGAGTTAGAAAGTTGGATGTCAGAAGAATTATAATATGAAAGTACTTTTAATCCATCTGCCTGCATATTTCAAGACATGGTATTTGACGGGTGCAGTGAGATACCCAATGGTTTGGATGATACTTTTCTCGTCAATCATCTTGAAAAATGGATACTTAAAAACTGGAAATCAACCGATCCTCCATCATTAACATAATGGAAAGATCAAATGCTTAATTATCTTGAATGTGCATGGGCAACAGAGAGAAACAAAATGGTGCCGTTTGAGGCCATGTGGCAGAGAGTGATGTGGGAGATGGGGGGGTTAGCAGGTGGGTCTGGGCAGGTAGGCTGTCGTTTTGTATTGTTAAAAAAAAATAGTACCAAAGTATTTTTTTTTAAATTGTAGAGTTAACAAAGACCTTCGTAAACACAAGCAAATTATAATTTTTGCAATAGTATATAAGAAATTGATTAATTACAGTTAGAATGTTGCAGTCAGAATCGATTAGCCTGAAGGCGTGTCCCTCGAGGATCAGCCAGGAGGCTGGCCAACAGGGAAGACAATTTTATTTATTTATTTTTATTTCACCTTTATTTAACCAGGTAGGCTAGTTGAGAACAAGTTCTCATTTACAACTGTGACCTGGCCAAGACAAAACAAAGCAGTGCGATACAAACAACAACACAGAGTTACACATGGAATAAACAAACATACAGTCAATAACACAATAGAAAAAGTCTATATACAGTGTGTTGCGAATGAGGTAAGATAAGGGAGGTAAGGCAATAAATAGGCCATAGTGGTGAAATAATTAAAATTTGGCCATTAAACACTGGAGTGATAGATGTGCAGAAGATGAATGTGCAAGTAGAGATACTGGGGTGCAAAGGAGCAAAAATATTTTAAACTAAAATAATAGTATGGGGATGAGGTAATTGGATGGGCTATTTACAGGTGCAGTGATCTGTGAGCTGCTCTGACAGCTGGTGCTTAACTTCTTCGATATAGGGGGCGCTCTTTTAATTTTTGGATAAAAAAACGTTCCCGTTTTAAACAAGATATTTTGTCACGAAAAGATGCTCGACTATGCATATAATTGACAGCTTTGGAAAGAAAACACTCTTGACGTTTCCAAAACTGCAAATATATTATCTGTGAGTGCCACAGAACCGATGCTACAGGCGAAACCAAGATGAAATTTCAAACAGGAAATGCCCCAGATTTTGAAGGCGCTGTGTTCCAATGTCTCCTTATATGGCTGTGAATGTGCAAGGAATGAGCCTACACTTTCTGTCGTTTCCCCAAGGTGTCTGCAGCATTGTGACGTATTTGTAGGCATATCATTGGAAGATTGACCATAAGAGACTACATTTACCAGGTGCTCGCTTGGTGTCCTCCGTTGCAATTATTGCGTAATCTCCAGCTGCGTGCATTTTTCCATTTGCTTCAGAGGAGAAACCCAACTGCCACGAATGACTTATCATCGAATAGATATGTGAAAAACACCTTGAGGATTGATTCTAAACGTTTGCCATGTTTCTGTCAATATTATGGAGCTAATTTGGAAAAAAGTTCGGTGTTGTAATGACTGAATTTTCTGGTTTTTTTCTTAGCCAAACGTGATGAACAAAACGGAGCGATTTCTCCTACACAAATAATATTTTTGGAAAACCTGAACATTAGCTATCTAACTGAGAGTCTCCTCATTGAAAACATCCGAAGTTCTTCAAAGGTAAATTATTTTATTTGAATGCTTTTCTTGTTTTTGTGAAAATGTTGCCTGCTGAATGCTAGGCTTAATGCTATGCTAGCTATCAATACTCTTACACAAATGCTTGTGTAGCTATGGTTGAAAAGCATATTTTGAAAATCTGAGATGACAGTGTTGTTAACAAAAGGCTAAGCTTGTGAGCCAATATATTTATTTCTTTTCATTTGTGATTTTCATGAATAGTTAACGTTGCGTTATGCTAATGAGCTTGAGGCTATGATTACGCTCCCGGATACGGGATTGCTCGACGCCTCGAAGTTAAAGTTAGTGAGGGAGATATGAGTCTCCAGCTTCAGTGATTTTTGCAATTCGTTCCAGTCATTGGCAGCAGAGAACGAGAAGGAAATCGACCAAAGGAGTTGGCTTTGGGGGTGACCAGTGAAATATACCTGCTGGAGCGCGTGCTATGGGTGGGTGCTGCTATGGTGAGCTGAGATAAGGGGGGGGGGCTTTACCTAGCAAAGACTTATAGATGACCTGGAGCCAGTGGGTTTGGCGACGAATATGAAGCGAGGGCCAGCCAACAAGAGCATACAGGTCACAGTGCTGGGTAGTATATGGGGCTTTGGTGACAAAACGGATGGCACTGTGATAGACTGCATCCAAATTGCTGAGTAGAGTGTTGGAGGCTATTTTGCAAATGACATCGCAAATGACATCGCCAAAGAATAATTTTGCACGCCCAATTTTTCAGTTTTTGATTTGTTCAAAAAGTTTGAAATATCCAATAAATGTCGTTCCACTTCATGATTGTGTCCCACTTGTTGTTGATTCTTCACAAAAAAATACAGTTTTATATCTTTATGTTTGAAGCCTGAAATGTGGCAAAAGTTTGCAAAGTTCAAGGGGGCCGAATACTTTCGCAAGGCACTGTACAGTGGGATATTGGTTATGTTGCACTTCCTAAGGCGTCCACTAGATGTCAACAGTCTTTAGAACGTTGTTTGAGGCTTCTACTGTGAAGTGGGACCGAATGAGAGAGCAATGAGTCAGAGGTCTGCCAGCAGTCACGCGCTGGTCACGCGCATTTCACATGAGAGGTATCTCCCGTTCCTTTGCTTTTCTGAAGACAAAGGAATTCTCCAGTTGGAATATCATTGAAGATTTATGTTAAAAACATCCTAAAGATTGATTCCATACATCATTTGACAAGTTTCTACGGCTGTAACGGAACTTTTTGAACTTTTTGTCTGACGTTCGGCTGGACCTGAACGTGCTTTTGGATTTGTTTACCAAACGCCCTAACAAAAGGAGCTATTTGGACATAAATGATGGACATTATCGAACAAAACAAACATTTATTGTGGAACTCCGATGAGTGTCATCTGATGAAGATCATCAAAGGTTAGTGATTAGTTTTTTCTCTATTTGTGCTTAAAAATGGCTGTGTTTTTCTGTGAGTTGGTGGTGACCTAACATAATCGTTTGTGGTGCTTTTGCTGTAAAGCCTTTTTGAAATCAGACACTGTGGCTGGATTAACGAGAATTGTATCTTAAAAATGGTGTAAAATACTTGTATGCTTATGAGATTTTTGTTGTTTTGAATTTTGCGCCCTGCACTTTCACTGGCTGTTGGCGAGGTGGGACGCTACCGTCCCACATATCCCAGAGAGGTTAACACAGTGTCCAATGAAGGGCCAGAAGTATACAGAATGGTTTCTTCTGCTTAGTGGTGGATCAGAGAATCACCAGCAGCCAGAGTGACATCATTGATGTATATAGAGAAAAGAGTCAGCCAGAGAATTGAACCCTGTGGCACCCCCATAGAGACTGCCAGATGTCCGGACAACAGGCCCTCCGATTTGACACACTGAACTCTGTCTGAAAAGTAATTGGTGAACCAGGCGAAGCAGTCATTTGAGAAACCAAGGCTGTTGTGTCTGCCGATAAGAATGTGGTGATTGACAGAGTCGAAGCCTTGGCCAGGTCGATGAATACAGCTGCACAGTATTGTCTCTTATCAATGGCATTTACGATATTGTTTAGGACCTTAAGCGTGGCTAAGGTGCAGCCATGACCAGCTCGGAAACCAGATTGCACAGCGGAGATGGTACGGTGGGATTCAAAATGGTCGGTGATCTGTTTGTTTACTTGGCTTTCGAAGACCTTAGAAAGGCTGGGTAAGGATAGGTATAGGTTTGTAGCAGTTTGGGTCTAGAGTGTCTCCCCCTTTGAGGAGGGGGATGACCGCGGCAGCTTTCCAATCTTTGGGGATCTCAGATGATACGAAAGAGAAGTGAACAGGCTAGTAATAGGGGTTGCAATAATTTTGGTGCATAATTTTAGGAAGAGAGGGTCCAGATTGTCTAGCACGGCTGATTTGTAGGGGTCCAGATTTTGTAGCTCTTTCAGAACATCAGCTATCTGGATTTGGGTGAAGGAGAAATGGGGGAAGCTTGGGCAAGTTGCTGTGGGGGGTGCAGGGCAGTTGAACGGGATAGGGGTAGCCAGGTGGAAAGCATGGCCAGCCGTAGAAAAATGCTTATTGAAATTCTCAATTATCGTGGATTTATCGGTGGTGACAGTTTCCTTGACTCAGTGTAGTGGGCAGCTGGGAGTAGGTGCTCCTATTCTCCATGGACTTTACAGTGTCCCAGAACGTTTTGGAGTTTATGCTACAGAATGCAAATTTCTGTTTGAAAAATCTAGCCTTTGCTTTCCTAACTGCCTGTTTATATTGGTTCCTAACTCCCTGAATAGTTGCATATCGCGGGGGCTATTCGATGCTAATGCAGTATGCCACAGGATGTTTTTGTGCTGGTCAAGGGCAGTCAAGTCTGGAGTGAACTAAAGGCTATATCTGTTTCTTGTTCTACATTTTTTGAATGGGACATGCTTATTTAAGATGGTGAGGAAAGCACTTTTCAAGAATAACCAGGCATCCTCTACTGAAGGAATGAGGTCAATATCCTTCCAAGATACCCGGGCCAGGTCGATTAGAAAGGCCTGCTTGCTGAAGTGTTTTAGGAAGCGTTTGACCGTGATGAGGGCAGGTCGTTTGACCGCAGACCCGTTACGGACGCAGGCAATGAGGCAGTGATCTCTGAGATCCTGGTTGAAGACAGCAGAGGTGTATTTGGAGGGCAGGTTGGTTCGGATGATATCTATGAGGGTGCCCATGTTTTTCGGATTTGGGGTTGTACCTAGTAGGTTCATTGATCATTTGTGTGAGATTGAGGGCTTCAAGCTTAGATTTATCAGGCCAACACGGAAATAACTGGCCAGTACTATGTTATAGATATTAGTTTGGCACAACCATCACGCAGGGCTGGAGTTAATTACTTTGGACCTGAGAGCGAGGACTGTCATGGAAAATTACATAATTTGTCACGCCTTGATCTGTTTCACCTGTCTTTGTGATTGTCTGCGACCCCCTCCAGGTGTCGCCCATCTTCCCCATTATCTCTTGTTTATTTATACTTGTGTTCTCTGTTTGTCTTTTGCCAGTATGTCTTGTTTGTCAAGCCAACCAGCATTTTGTCTCAGCTCCTGCTTTTCCATAGTCTCTCTTTTTCTCGTCTGTGGCAGACTATGCGGTGGATTTCCACATGCTAGCAGCGGAGGGTGCCTGGAACCTCGGAGCGATGTTCGACATGTTCCTGCACAGATTATCGGAGGAAGTAAAGGACAAATTTGCAGCCTGAGAACTACCGACGGATCTCGACTCACTCATCGCTTTGACCATCCAGATAGATGGACGGCTAAGGGTACGTAGGAGAGAGAAGAGATCTGATTGCGATCCCAATCGCTCACTCAAGGATCCCAGATGAATTCCAGAAGTCGCCGGTGTCTGCGCCCCCGAGAGCCTCCGAAGTCTTCCAATTTACCTCTTCCTGAGCCGATGCAGCTCTGCAGGACGAGGCTGTCTCCAGCTGAATGCGTATGCAGACTTAACACCCAGAGCTGTCTGTATTGTGGTACTGCCGGTCATTATGTGTCTACCTGTCCCTTCAAGAGACCTAGCACATTGGTAGGAATGAGTACTCTGGTGGGTCTTAGGGACAAGTTTGCTTCTCATCCTACTCGCCCCCCTCTCCATGCCACTCTGCTGTGGTACGACGAGTCCATGTCTCTCCAGATATTCATTGACTCTGGGGCCAATATGAGTGTTATTGACGTTATCTTGGCTTCCGAGCTGGGCATCCCTACTCAACCCCTCTCCATTCCCATGAATGTTAGAGCGCTGGACTGGCACTCTATAGGTCGGGTCACCCACCATACCACCCCCATCAATCTACGAATGTTGGGGAACCA
Source organism: Oncorhynchus mykiss (assembly GCF_057628025.1). NCBI lineage: Eukaryota > Metazoa > Chordata > Actinopteri > Salmoniformes > Salmonidae > Oncorhynchus > Oncorhynchus mykiss. Next base: position 57,198,727 of record NC_143038.1, on the reverse strand, counting down.
CAGCGAGATGTTCCAATTCCTGCTAATTGAGTATCCGCAGGTTCCTGCTGTATTGGGATTCTCTTGGCTCCAGCGACACAATCCCTTGATTGACTGGTCTACTGGTGCCATCATGAGCTGGAGCCCGTTCTGCCATGCTCATTGCCTGAAATCAGCTCTGCCTGCCCCGGGACGTCTTCCTGGTGGATTGGAATTGGCCCCGAACCTCTCCTCCATTCCCACAGAGTACCAAGACCTCCGGGAGGGGTTCAGTAAGGCCTGGGCCACTTTGCTTCCACAACACCGACTGGTACCCAAGGATGTTAAACCGGATGTGCTGGCACGCCGCTATAACCCCGCGGCTACACCCCCGGAAGCCGAGACATTTCCCCACTGCTCCAAAATCATTAGCCCCTCTGCTGTTTGTCCTCTGTTGCCCCGTACCCTCCATATACTTCCTACTTTTCATGTGTCTAGATGTAAACCCATGTCTCACAGCCCTTTGTCTCCTGTTTCCAGGACCACCCCTCTCCCCCGTCTCATCGACGGCCAACCGGTATGCAGGGTGAGACGTCTCCTGAACATTCGACCTCGGGGAAGGTGATTCCAGTACCTGGTTGACTGGGAGGGTTATGGCCTGGAGGAGAGGTGCTGGGTCTTCGCTAGGGCTATCCTGGACCCAGGCCTCATCTCTGAATTCCAACGCCGGCACCCCGCTCAACCAGGTATGCGTCAGGTGGTGTCCCTGAGGGGGGGGGGGGGGCGCGCATCTTCCCCAGTATCCCCTGTGTTCTGTTTGTCTGTTGCCAGATCGTCTTGTTTGTCAAGTCAACCAGCACTTTGTCTCAGCTGATAGTATATAGTATGTAGTATATACTCATTAAGTATGTAGTAAATAGTATGTTGTATGGGTATTCAATCACAGCTTGGGTATGTGAGTATGTTGATAAAATGTGTACGTATGCTTTGATGGCAGGTTGGAAACCTGTTATCAAAATGGATGTTGTGGGGGTAGTGGGCCAACATTTTTCATTGGGATGAAATAGTAAAGGAGGTTTAGAGAGTGGAATCCAATTCCGCTCACTTTGCAGCTGTGCGGGTGGTTAATACGGTCACAGTGAAAGCCACCCTCTTTTAGGTGTGAGGCTTTTGGTCATTGGTAAAGTGAGTTTAGTGGAGCAATAGTGTTCGAAATTGGTTAAAATTATGACAAGAAAAGTATTATATTTAGTGGGGAAATGGGCTGAATCTAAAGAAGATTTTGGGGTTGAATAATCCTTGTGAGAATCAAAGACAGTGTATATTAGGTAACATATTAAAATTGGCATGATATATGAGAGAAGCACAAATTATGTTTACAAATAATTCAATTTTGTATCACGCTGCATTTAAATAATCGCTAAAGGGCGTAAATATGAGGGTTCTGTGTTGGTACAGTATGTACTGAATTTTTATTGCCGTAAAAAGACAAACACACTCATATGCCAGACATCACGACATTAGTAAACTATTTGACAGAGCGGGGTCACAAGGCATCATATGGGAAAGTACAACCAGCGAAACAAGCGATTACATATTTGGGGGTTTCGATTTTGGAAGTCACGAAGCACATTACACGTGATGAAGTAGGAACAATATGTTCTTTGGCACGACCAAACACTCCTCATGAGACATTTTGTTTGGTCTTATTCTGAAATAGATTTATAGAATTGACGAAAGGGAGGAGGGGTCACAAGAAATTAGAGTGGAGTTAATATTGTGAGTAATTGTTGTATAGTTTTGAAAAAGCAATTGTGTTAGGTGACAGGATTGGGGTTACCAAACAAAAAATTACCTTTTTATAAAATGATTAATGAGTGGAAGGAGGACAGTGGCCTCCCCGTGAACAGAAGTTATCATGTTTGTTTTGACTAATTAAAAAATAAAATTCACCTGCTAAAGTGACGTTAGAAGGAAAGACAGAGGTAGAGATGGTAGAGGGAAACAAGTGAGAGTGGAAGAGAAATATACTGGGTGATGGGGATTGACAGGGCTTCTGAGTAAAAGGAAACAGAGATGTAGACTAGGTAACAAAGGAAATTAATATCACCATTCTTGGTGTTGGTTGATTGCTTCATTTTTGCAAATCTTATAAATTGTTGTTTGAAAGAATCTGCAGTCTCTCTTCCTGAGAATGCATGGCAGCATCAAAGGGATGTGTATGTATGGCCGGTCCTCATTAGCTGTGTGAGGGGTGCTACATACAGTTGAAGTCGGAAGTTTACATACAGTTAGGTTGGAGTCATTAAAACTCGTTTTTCTACCACTCCACAAATTTCTTGTTAACAAACTATAGTTTTGGCAAGTCGGTTAGGACATCTACTTTGTGCATTACACAAGTCATTTTTCCAACAATTGTTTACAGACAGATTATTTTAAATACTCTAAGTTGACTGTGCCTTTAAACAGCTTGGACAATTCCAGAAAATTATGTAATGGCTTTAGAAGCTTCTGATAGGCTAATTGACATTGTTTTAGCCAATTGGAGGTGTACCTGTGGATGTATTTCAAGGCCAACCTTCAAACTCAGTGCCTCTGTGCTTGACATCATGGGAAAATCAAAACAAATCAGCCAAGACCTCAGATAAAAAATTGCAGACCTCCACAAGTTTGGTTCATCCTTGGGAGCAATTTCCAAACGCCTGAAGGTACCACGTTCATCTGTACAAACAATAGTACGCAAGTATAAACACCATGGGACCACGCAGCCGTCATACCACTCAGGAAGGAGACACGTTCTGTCTCCTGGAGATGAACATACTTTGGTGCGAAAAGTGCAAATCATTCCCAGAACAACAGCAAAGGACCTTGTGAAGATGCTGGAGGAAACAGGTACAAAAGTATCTATATCCACAGTAAAATGAGTCCTATATCGACAAACTGAAAGGCTGCTCAGCAATGAAGAAGCCACTGCTCCAAAACCGCCATAAAAAGCCAGACTACGGTTTGCAACTGCACATGGGGACAGAGATCATACTTTTTGGAGAAATGTCCTCTGCTCTGATGAAACAAAAATACAATTGTTTGACCATAATGACCATTGTTTTGTTTGGAGGAAGAAGGGGGATGCTTGCAAGCCGAAGAGCACCATTCCAACCATGAAGCACGGGTGTGGCAGCATCATGTTGTGGGGGTGCCTTGCTGCAGGAGGGACTGGTGCACTTGATGTGGATATATTGAAGCAACATCTCAAGACATCAGTCACGAAGTTAAAGCTTGGTCGCAAATGGGTCTTCCAAATGGACAATGACCCCAAGCATACTTCCAAAGTTGTGGCAAAATGGCTTAAGGACAACAAAGTCAAGGTATTGGAGTGGCCATCACAAAGCCTTGACCTCAATCCTATAGAAAAGTAGTGGACAGAACTGAAAAAGCATGTGCGATCAAGGAGGCCTACAAACCTGACTCCGTTACACCAGCTCTGTCAGGAGGAATGGGCCAAAATTCACCCAACGTATTGTGGGAAGCTTGTGGAAGGCTACCCGAAATGTTTGACCCAAGTTAAACAATTTAAAGGCAATGCTACCAAATACTAATTGAGTGTATGTAAACTTCTGACCCACTGGGAATGTGATGAAAGAAATAAACGCTGAAATAAATAAATCTATTATTCTGAAATTTCACATTAAAATAAAGTGGTGATCCTTAACTGAACTAAGACAGGGAATTTTACTAATATTAAATGTCAGGAATTGTGAAAAACTGAGTTTTAATGTATTTGGCTAAGGTGTATGTAAACTTCCGACTACAACTGTATATTGCTGCGGAGTACTGCTCCCTCCTCTGAGAGCACTGGGCCTGTCATAACCGCTCTCTCTCTCCATCTGTCTCTCTCCCTCGACCTCTCCTTTCTCCCGTTCCCTCTCTCTTTCACTCTCTTTCACTCTCTCTCTCTGCATTACTATGCATTGTTCCCCACTGGCCTCCGTTTAGATATTTAAAATAAACACATTATAGTGAAAGTGGGTTAATAGATTCATCCTAGCAGTATGGCCAACAGTTGGGTTTGCATTATGCTCCTTCGGTACTGTACCATTTCTCTCTGAGTAGTATGTTATATTTAAGTTTCCCTATTTTAAGTACAATAAAGTGCCATTGTTTGTTTATGATTTAATCTGCTTAGAGCAGTGTTTTCCAACTTAAATTGCCTAGGAATCTAGCAGTTAAGCCACACAGTATGGCATGGGTTGTGATTTGCTTCAACTGCAACAGTAATTCTCAGGACCCTCACTGCACATGTTGATGCTATCTATTTCTCATATTGACCTCTACCTCAGCTAGAAGCATCACATCAGCACACTACTGCTATGTGTGGAATTGCACTGTGCACAGAGACAGAATATATTGGGTAACTGCAACTCTAAATCATTACACTTTAATTGGATTTGAGTTGTACTCTTTCTCTGGGTTATTTTTTCTGAAAAAAACTGAATCACTTCACATCAGCCTGGGTATGTCGACCATTGAGTGAGTGAATGGAATTCCAGCACCGCTTGTCTCCCACTTGGAGCGTTAATGAGTGAGCGGAATTCGCCTGTCACTCTGGAATTGGAGCATGCACACAACAATGGCCTGTCCCAGACGAGCTCGGAGCAGGAGGCCATCAATTTGCCTCCTCTCCCATGGAGCTCGGCATTCAGTAGAGCGTTCCTTATTCAGTGAAAGTATTCACAGCTAAACTATGTACACTAAAATCTGCTCCATGTCTCCGACTTCCCTTGCCACAAATCAGTTTATTATCAAATGGAGTTTGCTCTGCTGTTCCACTTCATGGGCACAACCATCCATCTCCGGACTTTACAGAATGTCAACCATTTGAAAGAATAAAGTTTAGAGTAGTTGATCACTCTTTTGTCGTAGAGAATATTCCCGATGCATCAGGAAATTCAAATGAGTGTCGTGAGCAGTTCTCTTTTTCTCCATGCAGGGGCAGTTGAGTCATTGGGATCAGGGCATGCTATAAAATTATGTTCTCTCTCGCTTGCTCAAACGCTAAGCCTAGGTCCTATTACCGCAACAATCAAATGTAAAACAAACATCTGAAATGCAGTCATTCATATCAACAACCATTGTTTTATATAGCTTAATAACACAAGGCTGCGACATACAGTACATGTCTAGTGTATCCTAAGGTTACGAATTAACCTAACAATTGAGTTCAATCGTGGCCTGGGGTGGTGGCCTAGCATTTAGGGTTGCTGCCTTCAGTTCTCACAAATAGGCCTACAGAAATAGGCTTACGAAATGACCATACCAGACAATTTTGGAGGAAACAAATAAAATAATAACAGTCAGTAGGCAACATTCGTTTTCATTCATACTGTCATGCCTGCTCCCGATCCCCCTCGAGCGCCAGGCTCCCCAGCATTACTCACTCCTGCCACCATCAGTACGCACACCTGCCTTCCTCGTCACATGCATCAGCAATTATTGGACTCACCTGGATCACCTGTGTCATTACCTCCCCTATATCTGTATGTTCCAAGCTCTGTTCCCTGCTTCAGGATTAATGTTTGTTTGTCTTTGCATACCTGGCTCTGACGCTGTCTCTGTCCTGTTTGATGTCTGTTCCATATTAAATGTTCTACTCCCCGTACCTGCTTCTCTTATTCAGCATCGGTCCTTACACATACAAAATGTTGGGGAAGTTGCCACCATAGATTTGCCATGGTAAATGAGGAAATACTTTATTTTTATTGTACGGAATGCTTGTCAAATAGATACATTACCCCTAGTCTGTTAAAAAAAGGACCCTGGATGCTTCTGTGTGTCGCTTTGATTTGGAGTCTGTTGGATGACTGGTGTGGTGTAGTTGTTGAGCGGCTTCACTGCAAGTATATTGTATGTTTTGGATATTCCATTTTTAAAAAAGGTTTTTAAAAAAGGACTAAGTTCTTGTGACAATACCAACCAGAGGACGAATATATCTTGAAAGACTTTGGTTGCAAGCAGGACACCGACAAACTTTTAGGGGGCGGTAATGAGGTGACCAATAATGGTTGCAATTTAGATTTTTTTTTTACGAGACATTATCTGGCAATAATAAGGATGCTGCCTTTTGAGGCTTTCTAGGCAGGACATCAAAATTGGCATGTCCCAATCCCATGGAGGCTATCCCATAGAACAGCGGGGGAAAAAAATAGAAAATTAATGAATGGCCGACAGAAGTCCCCGCTTGGGATAACATTTCCAGAAGAATAAGGAATAACTTCAAAATGCAAGTATAACATTTATATATTCAACAAACTATGTTAAAATGTTCAACAAATTACTTTCAAATGAATTCACATTTTTAGTAACTAGTGTTTATCAGCCCGTTGCCAAGCTAGCTAGCTAACACGTCAGATGCGATAACTAGCTAGCATGCGATCTCTTCCTGCCAATCGTCTGTTTAGAGATTAAAAACTAATCATAGATTCAGCAATGTGTCAATTGTGAAGACCCGGACAGTTTTTAAATCATGATTTGGTGAACTTGTTAGCCAGCGAGAGACATGTAGCAAATTGTTTTCAGGGACTAAATCAAATAAAATTGTATTTGTCACATACAAATGGTTAGCAGATGTTAATGAGAGTGTAGCGAAATGCTAAAGTGGCCACCTGATCGCATTTCACTCCATTGCATTAACTTGGCAGGAAAAAACAGTCCTGCCGACTTGTTTGGAGGTAAGGCATTTTCACAACATCTGATGAAAAATGTAGGAAATGGTACCAGCTGTGTTCTGTTCAATTTAGTTATTTCTGTTATTTCTGCATTCTGTTGATGAGTCTCTTTTGCGAGCTAGCTGCATGAAGTGTCTGTTTACCTTGCTAACGTTAGCTAACTTTATTTTGCCACTCCTTCCCCTATTGTGTTGCACCTTTGAGGTTGGTGTTACTAGTTAAAATTAGAGACTGTTATTCTACTCTTAGTGTTAACAACTTGATCAAGCCTAAAAATATGCAAAACTGTTACAAAACAATTGCACATTAATAAAGGTAGTTGTGGCTTCAGGAACTTGATCCGGCACTGAAATTTGAGCAGTGAGGTTAATGTCTCCTTCCTTGTCTCTTCTTGCTCCAGGTTGGAGGACATCCCACCCTGACACCCTGCTCTCGAGCGGCTAGATGTTCTTTACCATTCGGCCATCAGATTTGCCACTAATGCTCCTTATAGGACAAATCACTGCACTCTATACTCCTCTGTAAACTGTTAATCTCTGTATGCCTGTCGCAAGACCCAGTGGTTGATGCTTATTTATAAAACCCTCTTAGGCCTCACTCCCCCCTATCTGAGATATCTATGGTAGCCCTCATCCTCTACATACAACACCCATTCTGCCAGTCACATTCTGTTAAAGGTCCCCAAAGCACACACATCCCGGGTCGCTCCTCTTTTCAGTTCGCTGCAGCAAACACTCAGACTGGACAGTTTTATCTCAATCTCTTCATTCAAAGACTCAGTCATGGACACTCTTACTGACAGTTGTGGCTGCTTTTGTGATGTATTGTTGTCTCTACTTTCTTGACATTTGTGCTGTTGACTGTGCCCAATAATGTTTGTACCATGTTTTGTGCTGCTACCATGTTGTGTTGCTACCATGTTATTATGTTGTATTGCTACCATGCAGTGTTGTCATGTGTTGCTGCCTTGATATGTTGTTGTCTTAGGTCTCTCTTTATGTAGTGTTGTCTCTTTTGTTGTGATGTGTGTTATTTAATATATATATATATATATATATATATTAAATCCCAGGCCCCGTCCCCGCAGGAGGCCTTTTTGCCTTTTGTTAGGCCATCATTGTAAATAAGAATTTGTTCTAAACTGACCTGCCTAGTTAAAGGTAAAATAAAAAAATATGTAAATCACTTGTTGTGAACCTCCTAGCCACCAGTGCTCATGCCTGCCATGCCTCGGACCACGGGAGATGCGTAATTTCGCAACCTCATTTGTAATGAGCTAAACGAAAGGCAAGCAACAAGTGCAACAAAAATAATGCAACCATCCATGTCGATGCTATCCATCTGGTCAGTCAGGCTGGCTGTAATCACTTACTGAAAAGCTACACAGTTTAACCTGTTGCGACGAGCAATCCCGTATCCGGGAGCGTAATTATAGCCTCAAGCTCATTACCATAACGCAACGTTAACTATTCATGAAAATCGCAAATGAAATGAAATAAATATATTGGCTCACAAGCTTAGCCTTTTGTTAACAACACTGTCATCTCAGATTTTCAAAAAATGCTTTTCAACCATAGCTACACAAGCATTTGTGTAAGAGTATTGATAGCTAGCATAGCATTAAGCCTAGCATTCAGCAGGCAACATTTTCACAAAAACAAGAAAAGCATTAAAATAAAAATAATTTACCTTAGAAGAACTTTGGATGTTTTCAATGAGGAGACTCTCAGTTAGGTAGCAAATGTTCAGTTTTTCCAAAAATATTATTTGTGTAGGAGAAATCGCTCCGTTTTGTTCATCACGTTTGGCTAAGAAAACAAAACAAAAATTCAGTCATTACAACGCAAACTTTTTTCCAAATTAACTCCATAATATCGACAGAAACATGGCAAACATTGTTTAGAATCAATCCTCAAGGTGTTTTTCACATATCTATTCGATGATAAATCACTCGTGGGAGTTTGGTTTCTCCTCTGAACAAAATGGAAAAATGCACGCACCTGGAGATTACGCAATAGTTTCGACGGAGGACCCCGAGCGGACACCTGGTAAATGTAGTCTCTTATGGTCAATTTTCCAATGATATGCCTACAAATACGTCACAATGCTGCAGACACCTTGGAGAAACGACAGAAAGTGTAGGCTCATTCCTTGCTCATTCACGGCCATATAAGGAGACATTGGAACACAGCGCATTCAAAATCTGGCTCACTTCCTGAATGAAATGTCATCTTGGTTTCGCCTGTAGCATTAGTTCTGTGGCACTCACAGACAATATCTTTGCAGTTTTGGAAACGTCAGAGTGTTTTCTTTCCAAAGCTGTCAATTATATGCATAGTCGAGCATCTTTTCGTGACAAAATATCTTGTTTAAAACGGGAACGTTTTTCATCCAAAAATGAAATACTGCCCCCAGAGGTTCAAGAGGTTAATGCAACTTCATATCCAAATTCTGGAAAATGCACGGTATCGTTTTTGTGACTAGGGGGCAGTATTTTCATTTTTGGAAAAATAACGTTCCCGTAGTAAACGGGATATTTTGTCAGGACAATATGCTAGAATATGCATATACAGTAATTGACAGTTTAGGATAGAAAACACTGAAGTTTCCAAAACTGTAAAAATATTGTCTGTGAGTAGAACAGAACTGATATTGCAGGCGAAAGCCTGAGAAAAATCCAATCCGGAAGTGCCTCATGTTTTGAAAGTGCTGCATTCCAATGTGTCCCTATTGAGCAGTGAATGGGCTATCAACCAGATTACCTTTTCTCCGTATTCCCCAAGGTGTCTACAGCATTGTGATGTAGTTTTACACATTTATGTTCTAGAATACCCGTTTGCGGCTACATTGCGCAAGTGGTCACCTGATGGCTCTCAGAGGGATTCTCGCATAAAATACAGAGGTTGCCATTATTCCAATCGGTCCTACTGAAAAAACAATTGTCCCGGTGGATATATTATCGAATAGATATTTGAAAAACACCTTGAAAATTGATTATTAACAACGTTTGCCATGTTTCCGTCGATATTATGGAGCTAATTTTGAATATTTTTCGGCGTTTTCGTGACAGCAATTTCCTGGCGATTTCTCAGCCAAACGTGAAGAACAAACGGAGCAGTGAAGCTCATCAAAGGTAAACGATTTAATTTGATTGCTTTTCTGATTTCCGTGACCAAGTTACCTGCTGCTAGCTGGACAAAATGCTATGCTAGGCTATTGATAAACTTACACAAATGCTTGTCTAGCTATGGCTGTAAAACTTTTTTTGAAAATCTGAGATGACAGGGTGATTAACAAAAGGCTAAGCTGTGTATCAATGTATTTAACTTGTGATTTACATGAATAGGAATATTTTCTAGGAATATTTTTGTCCGTTGCGTTATGCTAATTAGTGTCAGTCGATGATTACGCTCCCTCATGCGGGATGGGGAGTCACTAGAGGTTAAGGATGGGAATGTTTTGTTTTGGTGGGGATTCCATCTCTAGCGTTCTTCCTTCTCTCGCGCGCCTTTACTTATCACAGGGAACAACCGAACTCTGACCAATCAGCGTGGCTTTAAATGTTGCTAGGTTTCTCGTGGGCGCGGTTTTGCACCAAGTTTGGCATGGTTAAAAAGGACACCACCAGGCTAATCACCGTATCCTGGTGAGAGATAGAAATAGATTCACACATGTTATTGTTTATCATGCAGATTTGTCAGGACATTGTAACTTATGAAGCTCATTCTAAAATACAGACATGATTTCTGTCCCAGGGAATAGCATTGTGTGCAAGTCTTCAATTTAGACCACAATTAGTTGAATTAGGTGTTAGTGATGGGCTGGAACAAAAACCTGTAAACTTCTTGTCCTGGTGCTGAACAAGCTTACACCTACACCACCCGATGTCACAGGAAGGCCAAAAAGATCATCAAGGGCAACAACCACCCGAGCCACTGCCTGTTCACCCCGCTATCATCCAGAAGGCGAGGTCAGTACAGGTGCATCAAAGCAGGGACCGAGCGACTGAAAAAGAGCTTCTATCTCAAGGCCATCAGACTGACATCACTAACATGAGTGGCTGCTGCCAACATACTGACTCAACTCTAGCCACTTCAATAATGGACAAATTGATGTAATAAATGTATCACTAGCCACTTTAAACAATGCCACTTTATACGTATAATGTTTACATACCCTACATTACTCATCTCATATGTATATACTGTACTCTATACCATCTACTGCATCTTGCCTATGCCGTTCGGCCATCACTCACTCATATATTTTTATGTACATATTCTTATTCATTCCTTTACACTTGTGTGTATCACATAGTTGTTGTGAAATTGTTAGGTTAGATTACTTGTTAGATATTACTGCATGGTCGAAACTAGAAGCACAAGCATTTCGCTACACTCGCATTAACATTTGATTTGAATGTTGGAGGTTAATCTCCTTGAGATGTCCCTCCATTATGAATGACTTATTTTGTACAATGGACTGTTTTTTAAGGACTCATGCACAGATACAAGAAAACCAATACAAATTTTAACATTTACTCAAAATTACAAGTGTTGATGTCTCTACATGTTTCTGGTTTTGAGGCATCAATATTATTACAATGCTGTATTAATTTAATTGAATATACACTGAGTGTACCAAACATTAGGTATGCCTGCTCTTTCCATGACATAGATTGACCAGACGAATCCAGGTAAAAGCTATGATCCCTTATTAATGTCACCTGTTAAATCCACTTCATTCAGTCTAGATGAAGGGGAGGAGACAGGTTAAAGAAGGATTTTTAAGTCTTGAGACAATTGAGACATGGATGGACTGTGTATGTGGTCATTCAGCGAATGAATGGGCAAGACAAAATATTTAAGTGTCTTTGAACGGGGTATGGTAGTAGCCTTGAGTTTGAGTGTATCAAGAACTGCAACGCTGCTGTATTTTTCACACTCAACAGATTGGTTAAGGAATAACAGAATGCTACAACAACATTAGTTTCCATTCATAGAAAGGGTCAAAATGATTGCCCAGTGAACTTGTGATGCTCAGAGCCGAAGCGTGCCGTGTAGACCACTGCACTACGGCATTTCACAATGCTCTAGAAAGCTGTGACAATATTTGATGATGCTTGATGGTATGAGGTCAGATGGTTTTCAGAGCCTTCCCCAAACCATAGCCCCTTAGGTGCGGTACTATGTTGTATAGCCTACAAATACTGCTTCCAGCTGCTCCCTGGCGGTGATTACACATTTAAAATATTTATTCAAATCATCCTGCTGCAGAATTATTTTCCTCCTGCGACAAAATGGGTCATATTAAAATCCGACATCTGTATACAGATCCCCTGCTGGCTCCAACCTTATGGTCTCTCCTAGTTTGGCATATAATATGTCAGTCATAGTCGGCCTGACACATCATGAAGTTCTGTCCAGTCTGCCCACATACTGTATGTCATTGTATCCCTTTCTGTTAGTATAAGACCTTTCATAGCTACAAAGACAGGGCCGAGGCTGAGTCAGACAGAGGCCATGCAGGGTTTATTTCTCATTGACCTATGGGGGTTCTGATGAAGTGTGTGGTGCACCGGATGGCTCTATTGGCTCCCTCTGTACCTGCAGAGGACAATCAGACACAGCCACTTCCTTGGCAAAATGAATGTCTGCGTGTATTTAGTATCTCTGTCTGTGTGTGTATTTCTCTGCAAATTTAAATGTATCTCCTTTCAGGTATCAGTATTCTCTTCACACAGTGCCTCTTTACTGTTGCACACACAATGTTCATCATATCCCCAGTGTGTTATCACCAAGGAAAGAGTTCTTACACCCTAATCCGATTTACAGCCTATTTATGTGCCTTTATAAAAGTGTTAAGGCTGCTGTTTGGCATGATTAGTTGGGTATCCCTCCATTCAGAGTGGATCTGTGGTAGGCTGCTGTTTGGCATGATTAGTTGGGTATCCCTCCATTCAGAGTGGATCTGTGGTAGGCTGCTGTTTGGCATGATTAGTTGGGTATCCCTCCATTCAGAGTGGATCTGTGGTACCAGGAGATGAGATCAGTGGACTGACAGAGACAGACCAACAGAAAGATGGGCTTTACTGAGTCTCCTCATCCTAGTCATCCTCTCAACTACATTATTCCAACATGTTTATGGCTGGCTTAGCTCACTCCACTAATTTCTGTCCTTTCAGCCACTGCTCTCTCTGCTCTGTGGAGATGAAGCAAAATGCTGCAACAAACAATACCACACAACACACAAAAAACATACCAGGGATTTTCCATCAAATCAATTATCCTCCGTTCCAGTGCACTCACAGCTTTCAGGCCTGATTGTGCAGGTGAGCTAGAGGGATAGAGGGATTACGCTCCGTGGCGTGGAACAAGACAGAGTGAAAAGAGGGATGACTACCCCCTGAAAAGAGGAGTGTTAAGAGATAAGTCACAGACAGGGAAGGAACATCAACAATATTCAGGCCCCTTTTCACAGATAGAACTCTCCTTCAATCAGTGTTGCATGTAAAGCCCCATTAGGTCCTATGGTGTGTACCACTGGTGGTTTAGTTGATAACAGTAGATTAAATTAGGCTCTTCAGGTAAGGCTTTGTGTGAAAGCTCAGCGCAGGTTATTGCCCTCTGTAGTAACTAGCCTTTCTGTCATTAGCTGCAGAAGGGATTAAGATGGGAGAGGTAGAGTTGCTGAGCCATGGGGGTTCTCTGCACTGCGGTTAGTTGATTCCACTCTAACTCTTGATGCCACTCTAACTCTTTTAATAGGTTGTGTATTGTGTGTGTGTGTGCGTGCGTGCATGTGTGTGTGTGTGTAATGGTGCCACAGTGCCATTTGCAGGGGGTTTACATTAATTAACAGTTGATAGTAGAGAAGGTAATTAATAGCTTGCTGTGTTTGTAATTACCCAACAGCACCTGTCCCCCTTATGCACCGCTAGGTGAATGGACTCCTCACCACGCAATGCCTCTCATTTTCCCAAAGACAGACTATAGGGCCATGAGTTATACTTTTAAATTGCTTTTGTGTGAGACAATTTACCAATTTAGAGAGTATAGCGAGAAGATTGAGAGAATTGGAGATTGAGAGAAAGAGATTGTAAGTAAGGATCTGGAAATGAATTGCAACTGGATATAAATAGATTTCTCTCTTGGCTAAATCTAGAGATGGCTCTTACATATCCTTTGGCTGTCATGTCTGCTCCCGCTCATCCCCCCCTGGTGCTTGAGGGCGCCAGGCTGCCCTGAATCACGCACTCCTATCATCCATTACGCACACCTGCTTTCCCTCGTCACGTGCATCAGCGACATTGGACTCACCTGGACTCACTCATCACCTGTTATTACCTCCCCTATATTTGTCAGTTCCCCAGTTCTGTTCCCCGCTTCTGCATTGATTGTTTTTTTGTCTGTATTATTAGTTTGCTGACGCTGTTCCTGTCTCGTTCCATGCCCGTTCCTTATTAAATGTTTTACTCCCCGTACCTGCTTCGTCTCTCCAGCGTCAGGGAGTACCCGTCATTCCGGTTGGTATGGTGGCATCGGCTCTGGATCACCACCGATGGAACCGGGGGTGCCTAGCCAACTCGTCAGGCTTCCTCACCCTAGCTGGCTCTAGAGATTTCCTTGCCCTGGTTGGCCAGATCGTCAGTTCTTGTTCGCCCAGCCGGTCCAGGAGTTTTTTTTTTTTTTTTTTTTTTTTTTTTGATGACGTCGGGGTGGATTCCGCTGCCGATGGAACTGGGGGTGCCTAAGCCAGCCCTTCGGGCTGTCACGCCTTGGCTGGCTCAAGAGGTTTCCTTGCCTCGGTTGGCTCGGCGGCTTCCCATCCCACCTCACACTCCACCGGATCTTCGGGCACCCTCTCTGCAGCGAGATCGACAGGTGTCTTGCCTCAGCCGGATTGTCGGGCTTCCATGCCTCAACAGGCTCGCCAGGCTCTCACGCTCTTGCCGGTTTGTTCCACACCCCAACCGGCTTTCCCAGCGCCCATGTCTCTGCTGGTTCGCCATGGTGGGACGCCAGGTGGCGCATTAGAGGGGGGGGGGGGGTACTGTCACGTCTGCTCCCGCTCTTCCCCACCTGGCACTTGAGGGCGCCAGGCTGCCCTGCATTGCACACTCCTATCATCCACTACGCACACCTGCGGCAGCGATATTGGACTCACCTGGACTCACTCACCACCTGTTATTACCTCCCCTATATTTGTCAGTTCCCCAGTTCTGTTCCCCGCTTCTGCATTGATTTTTTTGTCTGAATTATTAGTTTGCTGACGCTGTTCCTGACTCATTCCATGTCCGTTCTTTATTAAATGTTTTACTCCCCGTACCTGCTTCGTCTCTCCAGCGTCATCCATGTGACATTGGCTGCCCTTACTGACCCGTTGGCTGTCTGTCTGTGTGTTTCTCACTGTAATGAACCTCTGATGCATGGGCGACACCTTTAATTTGATATTTGTGAAGAAGTGCAGCACTTTAGGGTGGGCCCTGGGAGGGGAGTCAGGAAGGCAGACAAAGAGACAGAGGGATTGGTGGCCAGAGCTGTTGAGTCAGCAGCTGGCGAAGAAGAGTGAATGAGAGATAAGCCTCAGAGACTGTGTTTCATTAGCTTAGCCATTACTCACCACGGCTGCTATTACTCTCTGCTATAACCTCTCTGCCTCTGTCTCTGGGCTCCTGTCAAATACAGATAGGTAGGGAAGAGGTAGAAAAGAACCGGGGTTAGGAGTAAGAAGAGGAAGATTAGAGTTACAGGAAAGAGAAAGATGATTAGGAGAAGGGTTAGGAGAGGTAAGGAAGGTTAAAATGAGAGTAGAAGGCTTAGTAGGGTTGCAAAGCTACTGGTAGTTTACCAAAGTTACCAGAGAATCTATGGCAATCTATGGTTACTTTGGTAATTTATACTTGATTAACTTTTTAAAAATGTATTCATACACTACTGTTCAAAAGTTTGTGATCACTTAGAAATGTCCTTGTTTTTGAAAGATAAGCACATTTTCTGTCCATTACAATAACATCAAATTGATCAGAAATATAGTGTAGGCATTGTTAATGCTGTAAATGACTATCGGATTTTGTTTTTATGGAATATCTACATAGGCGTACAGAGGCTCATTATCAGCAACCATCACTCTTGTGTTCCAATGGCACGTTGTGTCAGCTCATCCAAGTTTATCACTTTAAAAGGCTAATACACTGTATTTCTCGTCAATTTGATGTTATTTTAATGGACAGAAAATGTGCTTTTCTTCTAAAAAAACAAGAACATTTCTACGTGACCCAAAACTTTTGAACGATAGTTTATATAGTATTCATTTTTTATATCTTTGTCCATGTTGTCCATGAGTTTCTAATAGATAGACCATATGGTTCAAGAGAAAATAGCCTAATTATTTTAAAAAAATAATCTAATCAACAAGTACCTCTGCAACTCTTCCAACTATTTACTTTTTTCCACAATTGCCACCAGTTTGACGCTAAAACATTGGAAACAAATACATACTGACATAGCAAAATAAATGACTGTAACATGATATATAAAGGATATTTCGTACAGAAAACCTCATATTAAACACCAATGGTATTTACTAAGTTGATGGTTTATATTTAGGAGAATGATTATATTATTTCATATATTCTTCATGTGATAAGGCCACATGGAGGGACAGAGATGATTAGACACCTGTACAAATCTGAAGTGCCAAAAAGGGCATGTATTGTAATAGAATACATAGAATCCTAGAAAGATTCCAAAATGCTGGTAGTTTACTGGTAAACTTTCCAGTAATATACTGTTTCCAGTAATATACCCTCCCTTTGCAACCCTAAGTAGTAGTAAGAAGAGTAAGATTAGAAGTGGGAGGAGAGGGGGATGATTTAGAGAGGTTGTAGAGGTATGAGGGGGAGAGGTGAGGTCAGGAGAAAAGGATGAGCAAAAGGAAGGACACATTATGACAGATGAGAGATCATTATTAACGCAATTGCCTTTCACTTTATTTCAGACTGACATTGAACGACTGTGAATTCTTTAATGGAAACCTATAGGTCAGAGTTCAACAGAGCAATTAATGGAGAGGTAATGCCTCCCACCTCTCCTCGTCTGATGGCTTTTCAATGGGATGACTCGGTAATGATGCTCGTTTCATTTTCACCTGAGAAAGCGATTCAGTCGACGGTCGAACATGATAATGGCGGCTCATATGGTATTGTGATAGATTAGTTGATTTTTTAAAAGATTCTCAACGGTCTTTTTGTTACATTTTAAGTTCCTCAATTTTAAGTACCATTTGAAACCGGCCATTTAGAACCAAATGACAGGTGACTGCGTTTGTATTCAGATCAATGTTTATGAAATTCTCAGAACAATAATCTGTTTATGAAGTATTATCTTTCTAAAGGTAATCAAATAAACCGAATGGTGGTCTAAGTAGTGCTGCGATGTGGCACGCAAATGAGGTCAGGAGTTTAGCACCCCCTGGCTTGCCTGTGTCTAACTAGACAAAAGTCCGCCCCATATATCAGTCTGTTGTCCTAGGAGACAGTGGTGAGCTTTGTTTCAGCTGAGAGCAGCCCCACAGGAGGGTGGATGGTGAATCATGGTGAGTGTTGTGTTTTATAGCGATGAATACAAACATTTACAAATGCAACAGGTGTGACCCCTCTTGGAACCTGGGCGCGTTTGTCTCCTGGGATGATGGTAGAATTTTATGAGAGGTTCTCTGGAGGCTAGGAGAGTGAGTGAGTGAAGTTGGTTTGAGGAGGGGTGAGGCAGGGTCCCAGTAAACACAACCCCCCCATTATTTTAGTCCCTCTCTCTGCTCTTGGAGACATGACTGAATGAGGCTCTCCAAGAGCAGGGCTCCACCATCAAGGCAACTCTGTTTATTTATTTGTCTCTTTCTCGAGCATACAGACACACACACAAACCCACACACCAGCATATTAGTCATTTGGGTAATATAGAGGCCATGCACCTACCTAGTGCAGGCCAGGCAAGGGTACAGATGTGTGACTGTGGGAAAGGATCATCCAGCAGTAATCTTGTTGTGAGTCTGTGGGATTTGATGTAAGAGGTTTCCTCTGCCCTCATCTTTCACTGGAGATCCCGTTGATATTGCAAATCGTTTTAGCCTCTTGGCTCGGCTATTCCCTCTAGTCTCCTGGTGCAGCCTCCGCATGGCTCTCACTGCTGCCTAGTGGCCCTGATCTGTTCCCTTTACCATCCTCATCCTTCACACACTGACTCCTCCACCATCACACTCAGAATTACTCACACTGTCAATGTGATTTGGATGATTCTTCGTCTGCCGTGAACTTATTGGTAACATTATTTTTTACTTGTTGCTAGCATTCCTTTGAAATCCCTCTCAAAGCATCTTTAAAGTAGAGTCTGATCCCAGGGCTGCGCTTACATAGGTGAAATAGATTAATTATTATCTCTCTAACTCCTAAACATCAAAGAGCATTTTATCAATTACTTTTCAGTAGCCACATGCCAAAGCCACTCACACGGCAAAGACATACAAACAGGCAGAGAGAACTTCATGAGATCATCCTGTCGTTCCTGCTCAATATTATTCATGGTCCTCCATGCTACAAGTAGGAAGCGGTTAACTCAAAAAAGCCTTATATTCAGCATGCTATCCCCCCACCTGGCCCAGTTTATACACAGACTGGGAACAATCTCTTAAGACCACCTAAGAACAGGTGATTCTTCACAGATGGAAGTGGCTGCTCCTGTGGGAATTCATGCTCTATCGTTTGCATCTTCGCTTCATAAATCTTTTATAAAGGATGTCAGTTTTGCTTACACGGAGGGAAGGCAAATGCCCCTCAGGACGGGATGAAATGCAGGTACAGAAGTCTTTTCCCACCAGCTGTACTTGGTTTGTGTGGGTGTGTGTTCATGTTTCTCTGTGTTGAAAAGTTTTTTGCATATCATTTGTGTATCAATTAATGTGAGCCTGTTATTTGTTTCAGTATACTTGCCATGCTATTTTGGACAAGTATTTTCGAGCAGAGAGGGGGATTTTCAAGAATAACTAGCAAGGAAAGTGTTTGACATAGATGTGTCAGGAACATGTGGAACTATTCAAATGCAAATTCCTATTGTTGTTGCTTGGAACATATTTTCTAAATCTCCCCCTCAGTGTAGCCCACAGAAGATTCCCGAATCACATTGAATAAATAGCCTTAACATATAGTACAGTTTTTAATGTATGCAATACAGTAACATATTGCATGTACACCTGTGGCGGTCAGTGCCGTTTAAGATGAGGGAGGACAAAAAAAATGTCATGAGCATGGCTTTATTTCTATTACAGCATATTGGATGACTGTCATTCATATTCCATTCACCCAGTTCAATGTAACATCGATAGGTTTAGGCTACTACATGATACTCTAATTTTCCATATACCCATCATCAGGTTGCTACAACCTAGCCTATGAATGATAGTTTACAACGTAGGTAGGTGCGCACAGGTCGAGAGAAAAACTTCAGATGACAGACAGTGACACATAGACAGACAGTGACACATTCAATACCGCCTTGCACACTCTTGCCTGCATCTAGCTTATCTAGGGTGTAATCATTAGTCCGACAGTTGCAAATGAGAGTTTCTGTTTGACAAATTCAGGTATTTTATCCCTGGTTTTTTTGCTTTCTTGTCCGGGAACTTGCAGGTGCCTTAGTGGAAGAGTGGAGTAAAATCTCACAGCAAGTACTGTCAAATCTGGTGCAGTCCATGAGGAGGAGATGCACTATAGTACTTAATGCAGCTGGTGGCCACACCAGATACTGACTGTTACTTTTGATTTTGATCCCCCCCTTTGTTTAGGGACACATTATTCAATTTTTGTTAGTCACATGTCTGTGGAACTTGTTCAGTTTATGTCTCAGTTGTTGAATCTTGTTATGTCTTGTTTCTATGTTCATAGAAATATTTACACATGTTAAGTTTGCTGAAAATAAACGCAGTTGACAGTGAGAGAGCATTTCTTTTTATGCTTTTTTTGTTTATTTAGTATAGTTTTATCTAAAAATGATATATTTTTCAATGTTTTACAATTTATATTTTTATGAAATCCAATGAGGAGGATGGTTCCCCTTCCTCCTCTGAGGGGCCTCCACTGATGTCCACATGATACACACTGCAAATACATCTATGTAAAGTACATAAAGGCCTACATCTGTATGCTGTATGCAAAATCCTCTTTGCATGACAGGAGTCTGCATTTAGGCTTCTGTAAGACAGGGTGATGCAAAGTAAGCACAGTACAAACCCAGAAGCTGTTCAAGGAAGGGCTGGTTCGTGGGACATCTACTCTACTGTGTCATAGCTCAGAGGGCCTATGAGATCAGCTCCATTGCATTTGATATCTCCAGCTTTGGCAAATGGGTTTTCTTAAGCACTCCAAGGAAATGTTACACAGTCAGTTTGAGTGCAGTGTAGTAGTGCAGGGGATTTAGGGATCCTCAGAGAGATGCAGTGTGCACCTGCAGACGGTTCATAGTCCATCTCAGTTGTCAATGCACTTTTGTTTAGCAAGTCAATCTGCAGTCATCACTATTGTTTTCATTGTTGTTCAACTCGGTATCTTGTGTTTTTTTAGTGTCTCTCAGTTTCAGCTGGGCATAGTCATACAATACTGATCAAGTGAAAATGTATCAATTGTGAGGATTAAACAAATATATGGCTTGGATTGCCCTAAATGCCAATGAGCATTTAAGATACCGTGGTGTACATTGGCTTGTTATGTTCAACTGCAACTGGAAGGTACTCTGGGTTATTTCACGTTGCCATTACAGTGGGAACCTATTTCCTCTACCCTGAAGTCATTGTCGCTGTGTAATTGTATCTGTTTTACTTGCCTATTTGCTGGAGGAATGATGCTGGCTTTTTCGAATTAGGTGATTTTTTTTTGCTGCTAATGAGCGATTTAATTAGCGTTCTGAACTCTGGTCAACCACGGCCATACGGGGACGCACACTCTGGCTCTTCTCTGTAAGCCAAATGAACACTATTATTGGCCGTATGCCTGTTCAGGGGTGATGACGAGCAGGAATGAATCACACAGTCGTCTTCAGCAGGCCTCCTCCCTCAGTCTCTACCTCTTTCACTCTTTCTCATTGTGTTCAAGCTTCCTCTCAGCTACTATTCCTTCTCCCTCTCTCACTCTTCCTACTCCATCCCTCTTGTTTTTCCTGTCCTTCACTCCCTAAGTAGTATTCTCTTCACAACCTCTCTACCTCGCTCGCTCTCTCTCTCTTTCTCTCTCTCTCTCCTTGTCTCTCTCCTTGTCTCTCTCCATGTCTCTCTCATGTCTCTCTCTTTCTCAATTCAATTCAAGGGGCTTTATTGGCACGGGAAAACATATGTTAACATTGCAAGTGAGGTAGATCATAAACAAAAGTGAAATAAACAATAAAAATGTACAGTAAACATTACACTCACAGAAGTTTCAAAAGAATAACAACATTACACATGTCATATTATGTATATATACAGTGTTGTAACAATGTAGAAATGGTTAAAGTACAAAATGGGAAAATAAATAAGCATAAATATAGGTTGTATTTACAATGGTGTTTGTTCTTCACTGGTTGACCTTTTCTTTTGGCAACAGGTCACAAATCTTGCTACAGTGATGGCACACTGTGGTATTTCACCCAGTAGATATGGGAGTTATCAAAATCAGGTTTGTTTTCAAATTCGTTGTGGATCTGTGTAATCTGAGGGAAATATGTGTCTCTAATATGGTCATACACTGGGCAGGAGGTAAGGAAGTGCAGCTCAGTTTGGGCAGTGTGCAGTTAGCCAGTCTTCTCCTGAGAGCCAGGTCTGCCTACGGTGGCCTTTCTCAATAGCAAGGCTATGCTCACTGAGTCTGTACATAGTCAAAGCTTTCCTTAAGTTTTCACTCTCTCTCTTTCTTTCTCTCTTTCTTTCTCTCAAACACTCTCTCTCTCTCTCTCTCTCTCTCTCTCTCTCTCTCTCTCTCTCTCTCTCTCTCTCTCTCTCTTCTTGTCTCTCTCCTTGTCTCTCTCTCTCTCGTCTCTCTCTCTCCTTCTCTCTCTCTCTCTTTCTCTCTCTCTCCTTGTCTCTCTCACCTCTCTCTATATATATATTTTTCTCTCTTTCTCTCTCTACATGTCCTTTATTTACAAAACAGCACATCCAGGCTACCTTCATGCTCCAGCCATCCATTCTGGTTATCCACTCCTGGCCTGCTGCCCCTGTGACTTAGGGGAAGGGAGAGACAGAATGAGAATAAATTACCTGAATTAGAGACAGACATTTGTTTTCAGAATAATTCACCCCTGGGGAGGCCAAGCACAGTAAACAAACAGGCATCAGATTAGGAGAGGTAATGGTACATTTATAATATATCCCCTCGCTCCTTGATTCAATCTTCTCTCATTTTGCTCCTGCAAACCTGTATTAAATACACGCTGCAATAATACCAAAGTATGTAATTCTCGTTTTTGGTTGTAGGACAAGTTTCAGTAATAGAACAGGGTATTAAAATCTGTCATACAATATGCCCATTTGACATCCAAGGTTGGCCCAGTTTACAACTGGAATAACATTTCAATGGATACCAAATAGAGGGCATTACAAAACTCTTCCATCAAACCTGAACCACAAGAAAAGGCTTGTGAAGGCTAACTTTTTTCTCCAAGCCATTCTTCAGAAATGGAGTGAAAGTAAATGACTATTGATTGGCCAGTTGGAGTGCTGGAGTCCATGGCCTGCTAACTGCTAGCTGGTGCGTGGCTATTATTAGCGTCCCTTAGTATGTTGTCCACAGCGAAAGGTAAGTGGTTGTGCCTGACAAATGTTATTTGCTAGACTAGTCCATTATCTCTGGGGAGCAGGCAGACCGCTGGGCCTCAGTGCTAATATGCATGGAGATGCTTATCCGTTCAAATTAAGAGTAGCACTGAGAGAGACCAGAAGAGGTAATTGTTTTTGACAATCCATGGCCCACTGCGATGAACCCTACAGAGAGGAAATGGATGCAATGATCCCTTGAGGGAGGGTGGGGGGCATCTGGTTAGAGATTATTCTCCTTGTATTCTGATTGGTTGTCTTTAAGGATCATGCTAGTTGGACTGAAGATAGTAGGGTCTCTCCTCTGAAGTGCTTATTCTAATAAGGAAACACTTACATGTCTGGGTAATGATACAGTATGTCTTCCATTTTGATAATTCAGAAGCGTCGTTTGTTAAATTGGGCGTTCATTTTGACAATTGGATTGTTAAGACTCCAATTTGGGTCTGAAATTATAATATTTGGAGCTTGGACAAAGGCATTTGTTATGTCGAATTTAGTGTTTTTTACAGAGCTGCAAACTCACACAATTCAGGAGGAACAAACCAGAAACGTATCTATATTTTCACTAACATGTTTATACATTAGACATAGCCAGTGGAGCGGATGAAATACCCTGTCTGCCCTGTGAAAATGATTATTGTCACGATACACAGTCAAATCTATTGTCACGATACCAGAATTGTTACTTTGATAGCGATACCATGTTTAGTATCACGATACCATCAAGATACTTGATACCAAAATGATACCAAAACGCACGTGAAAGCATCTTTTCCAAAGTCCCAGAATAGCACTTGATCAAGACAGATACTGTAAACTCAGCTACTGCTTTGTTCAATCGTTGGGCATGTTTTTATTGAATTACATGCTTTTATTGTCTTTCCACAGCACCCCACAAACAACACTAACACAAAAAGACAAAAACAAAATGGCCACTATACAACACATTCCCCAACGTGATCAACGTATGATTTCCAAATTTCGTCAAACAATTCAATTTTTGGTTAACTTTTATGATAGACAAAATCCAACGGTATGTAGCTAGATAGTTCAGTCATCCAGTTTGTTGTTGAGGGTGAATACGAGGCTTTCCGGTAATGGCTATACATTTTGTTGTTGTTGCAGCTATTAGGCCTAGACCACAAGACTTTCTCTGATATTGATTACCAATATTTACATTTCCCAACAGACATCATCATAGACATGGATAGATATAAATTCCTGGACACAATGAAATTACATCACATACATTATCCCAAAATGGTATCAGTGTATTACAGGACCACAGTGTTACAGGGTTCCTTTGTGCTTTTTGCATCTCCAACAGAGATGTGACATTTTATGGTAATTGTAAAATTTATTTTACTCTTATTTTTAAAAAAGTTTTAAAAACGAAGATGTAATTTAAATTGTCAGGGCCTGGAATAAATACACCAACCTTGATAATATATTTGTCACGTTCTGATGTTTATTTCCTTTGATTTGTCTTTATTTAGTATAGTCAGGGCGTGAGTTGGGGTGGGCAGTCTGTTTGTTTTTGGTTTCTGTTTCGGCCTAGTATGGTTCTCAATCAGAGGCAGGTGTCATTAGTTTTCTCTGATTGAGAATCGTACTTAGGTAGCCTGGATTTCACTGTTGGTTTGTGTGTGTTTGTTTCCTTGTGACTGTTTGTCGCCACACGGGACTTTTTCGGTTTCGTTCATGTTCACATTTATTGTTTTGTATTTTATAGTGTTCAGTTTATTTATTAAAGTAATCATCATGAATACTTACCACGCTGCATCTTGGTCCGATCCTTACTCCTCTTCAGACGAAGAGGAAATCTGCCATCACAGAAACACCCACCAACAGAGGACCAAGCGGCGTGGTAAAGGACAGCAGCAGCAGGAGAGGCAGTGATATTTCGAGAAATGGACTTGGGAGGAGATTTAGGACGGCAAAGGACCCTGGGAACAGCCAGGGGAATATCGCCGCCCCAAAGCAGAGCTGGAGGCAGCGAAAGCAGAGAGGCGGCATTATGAGAAGCTTGCACGGCAGAGCGGCTGGAAGCCCGAGAGGCAGCCCCAAAAATGTATTGGGGGGTGGCACACGGGGAGTGTGGTGAAGCCAGGTAGGAGACATGCGCCAACTTCCCGTGTTTACCGGAGAGAGAGAGGGACCGGGCAGGCACCGTGTCATGCG
This sequence comes from Oncorhynchus mykiss, assembly GCF_057628025.1. NCBI lineage: Eukaryota > Metazoa > Chordata > Actinopteri > Salmoniformes > Salmonidae > Oncorhynchus > Oncorhynchus mykiss. The sequence goes on along the minus strand of NC_143038.1, from coordinate 57,174,029 downwards.
GTGGAGCGCACATTCTCCCCAGTGCGTGTGCATAGCCCGGTGCGGTACATTCCAGCTCCTCGTATCGGCCGGGCTAGAGTGGGCATCGAGCCAGGTGCCATGAAGCCGTCTTTACGCATCTGGTCTCCAGTGCGTTTCCTCGTGCCGGCGTACATGGCACCAGCCTTACGCATGGTGTCCCCGGTTCGCCAGCACAGCCCAGTGCGGGCTATTCCACCTCGCCGCACTGGCCTGGCTACCGGGAGCATTCAACCAGGTAAGGTTGGGCAGGCTCGGTGCTCAAGAGCTCCAGTGCGCCTGCACGGTCCGGTCTATCCAGTGCCACCACCACGCACCAGCCCTCCGGTGGCAGCCCCCCGCACCAGGCCAGTCTCTCCGTCTTCTGCCTACAGGTGCTCCCGCTTGTCCAGCGGGAGCACTTCCTCCTGCCAGAGCCTTCCTCCTGTCCTGAGCTGCTAGAGTCTCCCGTCTGTCCTGAGCTGCTAGAGTCTCCCGTCTGTCCTGAGCTGCTAGAGTCTCCCGTCTGTCCTGAGCCGCTAGAGCCGCCAGTCTGTCCTGAGCCGTCAGAGCCGCCAGTCTGTCCTGAGCTGTCAGTCAGCCAGGACCTGCCAGAGCGGTCAGTCAGCCAGGACCTGCCAGAGCCGTCAGTCAGCCAGAACCTGCCAGAGCCGTCAGCCAGCCAGAACCTGCAGAGCCGTCAGCCAGCCAGGACCTGCCAGAGCCGTCAGCCAGCCAGGAGCTGCCATAGCCGTCAGCCAGCCAGGAGCTGCCAGAACCGCCTGTCACGTCGGCGGATCCCTGCAGACTGGCGACTCTGGCGGCTCCCTGCAGACTGGCGCCTCTGTCGGCTTCCTGCAGACTGGCGGCTCTGGCGGCTCCTTGCAGACTGGCGGCTCTGGCGTTTGGTTTTCGTCAGGCATAATGGGACTCATGTCATCCAAAAAGTTGACTTAAGTTTGTCAAAAAGCTCCTGGAAGCACCTGGATGACAATCAATATTCTTGTAATAATGTTCTACGGACAGATGATTCATAAGTATGACTTTTTGGACGACTTCAGTCCCATTATGGCTGGCGAAAACAAAACATTCCACAATAAGAACCTCATACCAACAGTCAAGCATAGTGGTGTTAGTGAGATAGTTTGAGGTTGATTTGTTGCCTCAGGACCTGGACAACTTGCCTTAATAGAAGGAACATGAACTCTGTATCAGAGAATTATACAGGAGAATATCAGGCCATCCGTCTGTTAGCTGAAGCTTTAGCGCAGCTGGGTCATGCAGCAAGACAATGATCCAAAATACACAATCAAGTCTACCACAAATTTGAAGTTTTGGAATGGCCTAGTGTGACGACCCTCCCACTCTGTCTGCCGTATTTTGTCTTTGTTCTTGTTTCCTTCCTTATTAGGATGCCGGTGGGCGGAGTTGAGAGGGTCGTCAGCTACATGGGAAACACCTGGGCCCAGGTGTTTCCCAGGATAAATACACCCCTTCCCCATTCATGGAGGAGACTCTCTCCATGCAGACATTTGTAGATTGTGTTGTGGTTCTTGTTGACTTTTTGTTTGTTTGCTTTGGCACCTTTCAACACCCTGCATTATCACATTCATGCATGCAAAACACTCACTTACGCTACTGATTACTGATTACACACATCATTGTATATTTTCCTTAGTTGCTTTAGTTAATAAATATATTTTGTTACTCCTTATCTCCACGTTGTCTCCCTTTGTTACGGGCTTTGAGCCGGTTCGTGACAAGTGGGGGCTCATCCGGGATATTTGAACTGTTGGTTTGGGAGACCGTGGAAGTACGTGTTTGTTTGTATATTGTGTTTGAGTTTAATAGGCCCAGTATTGGTTGCCTTTGGTTGGGTTGTGTGCTGCGTTGGAGAGAGTATAATGGTTAGTTTCCAGGCCCTGTCTAGCCTGGAAACGTTTGTTCTACTTTCTTTTGAGACATCAGCCTGAGGTGAGTAATCGGCTGTGTACCTCAGTGGGAGATTTGGGTAGGGTAGTGGAACTTGCTACCTGGAGCTATAGTTTTTTTCCCCTGATAGGCTTAGCGACATGTTTCATTTTTGGAATATGTTGGGCATGGTTAATGTTTGTTATTTTTGTGTGGTGTCTGTGGACTGAGCAGTTGTCTCGGGGGCACATCCGTGGCTTGGTGGAATTTACCAGCATGCTGGGGAGTTTTTCCTTGCCAGCGGGCTACAGTGCGTAAATTCCCACTGCAAATCTGCACGAAGACTAGGGTTGAGTTATTGTAGGTTTTGGGGAAGCTCCGTATCTCATCTCTCTTCTGTGGTGCTCAGGGTGATTGTCAATTCTCGGGTTATGGTCTGGTGTGCTCAGCAGAGGGGAAGAGCGAATTATTATATTTTTTTTGTGTTTTGTTGTTGTAACTATGGCATCTTATATAGATGAATTCATTCGCTTTCCATCTGAGAAATTGTTAGATTTAGGTACTAAAGAACAGCTGTTGAAGGTCGCTGAACACTACAACGTTGAGATTAGTGATAAACGTCTAAAGAATTCTATTAGGTTGATATTGAAGGCCAATCTGATGGAGAGTGGTATTCTTGAAGTTACCACTGAGCCAGCCTCTGCTGAGAGTTTGTCATCTCCCCATAACGTTACAATGGCCATTCCATCGGTTAGTCCAAGTAGTCTTCTTTTTGAACAGCAGAAAGAACTGCTTTTGTTACAGCTAGAGCATGATCGGCAAAGTAATCGTGAGAAGCTAGAGCATGATCGTGAGAAGCTAGAGCATGATCGTGAGAAGCTAGAGCATGATCGTGTAAAGTATGAAAAGGAATTGGCATTTAAACAAGATATGGAGCGTGCTAAAATCAAGTTGCAACAAGAACGTATAGAGTTGGTTAGGGAAGGAAAGATCTCAGGGGAGAGTTTGTTTTGGGAAGGTGATCCAGATTTACCTAGGGGTAGTTCCTCTTTTGGTCGTGCCCCAGAGACATTTGATATTGTTGGGAACTTACGGTTATTGCCTCAGTTTAATGAAAGGGATCCCGAGACATTCTTTTCGTTGTTTGAGCGTGTTGCTGACGCTAGGAGTTGGCCTGATTCTGACCGCACTTTAATGTTGCAGTGTGTGCTGACTGGTAAAGCGCAGGAAGCATATTCAGCTCTTAGTGTACACGACAGTGCCAATTATGATAAAGTTAAAACAGCTGTGTTACAGATTTATGAATTGGTCCCTGAGGCTTACCGCCAACGATTTAGAACATTAAAAAGGGATGATAAGCAATCTCATGTTGAATTTGCGCGACAATTATCTTTACAGTTTAATCGCTGGTGTTCCGCCTCTGCAGTTGTGACTTTCCAAGGGCTGTGTGATCTGATTATGTTAGAACAATTTAAGGACACAATTCCTGATCGTATTGCCACGTATATTAACGAACAGAAAGTAAAGAATGTCGCTGAAGCTGCGGTTTTGGCGGACGAGTATGTGTTGACTCACAAAAGTGTCTTTGCAGAGCCTCGTATTCGGAAAGAGTGGGGGCGTTCGGATAGATTTGGGCTTCGCTCACCGAGATACTTTGGTTCACGGGCAGAGTTCTATTCAACTAAGGTTGAGCCTGACTCCCATGGTAAAGCTGACTTTGGGCAGGAGTGTCACTACTGTCAAGGTTCAGGTCATTGGAAAAACGAATGTCCACTTCTCAGGTCAAAGGGTGCTTACGCTAAATCCAAGCCTACCGCGTTAGCTGCACCTTTTCCACATCAGTTCACTCATGACTCATTTCCTCAGGCCCAGGAGAATGTGAAAGTCCAATATTGATCCAGACTATTTACCTTTTATTACGGAAGGTTTTGTGTCTATGTTAGGAAGTAAAGACCTAGTGCCAGTGAAGATCCTGAGAGACACAGGTGCCTCTGAATCATTTGTGTTGGAATCTGTGTTACCCTTTTCTGCTAAGACTGATTCGGGGAATAGTGTTCTAATTAGGGGAATAGGTTTGAACACTCTGTCAGTTCCATTGCATAAACTGATGCTGGATTGTGGACTGGTGAAAGGTGAAGTTGTTGTGGGAGTGCGGCCTTCGTTGCCTATTGAGGGTATCGACGTTATCCTTGGGAATAACTTGGCTGGTGAGCGTGTATGGCCTGCCGTGTTTCCATCTCTAGTGGTTTCCACTAAGCCGTCATTTGTTGGGATTCCTGATGAGAGTGTACAGAGTTTCCCAGAGGTGTTCTCTGCGTGTGCAGTGACACGTTCTATGAGCCGTGGCGAATTGGTCACTGCGCCGACTAATGATAATAATACAAAGAAGTATGCCACTGTTTTCCCTGTTATTCCGTTATCTGTAACCCGCTCAGATTTAATTAATGCGCAACGGGATGACCCCACGTTAGAAGAGTTGCGTGACCAAATTGTGCCTGTAGAACAGTTGGGAGATGTCGCCCATGGCTATTTTCTCCAAGAGGATGTCCTGATGAGAAAGTGGGTGTCTCATGATAGTTGTTTTCTGGGGGAGGCAATTAGTCAGGTTGTTGTACCAGTTAAGCTTCGTGACTTGGTGTTGGAAACTTCCCACAGCGACGTTGCTGGACATATGGGGGTGAGGAAAACCTACAATCGCATTTTAAGACATTTCTTTTGGCCTAGATTAAAGAGGGATGTTTCTGATTTTATAAAAACTTGTCACACCTGTCAATTAACTGGTAAGCCTAATCAAGCTATTAAACCGGTACCATTGTTTCCTATTCCTGTACTCAGCCAACCTTTTGAGTATCTGATTATTGACTGTGTGGGTCCCCTGCCTCGTTCTAAAAAGGGTAGCAGTTACCTGTTCACTGTGATGTGTCAGACCACTAGGTTTCCTGCTGCCTATCCTCTCCGATCTATCACAACTAAATCTGTGTTAAAAGCTTTGACTCAGTTTCTCTCATTGTTTGGAATCCCTAAGGTCATTCAGAGTGATCAAGGATCGAATTTCACCTCTAATCTGTTTAGTCAGGTTCTTCAACAGCTCCATATTAAACACAATTTGTCTAGCGCCTATCACGCGCAAAGTCAAGGAGCACTGGAACGTTTCCATCAAACTCTAAAGTCGTTATTGAGAGCTTATTGTACTGAGATGGATAAGGATTGGGAGGAGGGGTTGCCTTGGTTACTGTTAGCCGCTAGGGAGGTTTCACAGGAGAGCACGGGTTTCAGTCCAAATGACCTTGTGTTTGGACATAGGGTGCGTGGACTTTTATCTGTTCTCCAGGATGACTGGAAGTCTCCCGAGCCTCCTCAGTCCCTGTTATCGTATGTGTGTGATTTCCGGAGACGGCTGTATGCCGCTGGTGAAATGGCTAAAGAGAAGTTATCATCTTCACAGGAGAGGATGAAGGGCATATTTGATCGCCGAGCTGAGCCTCGTCAATTTAGTCCGGGTGACCAGGTTCTTGCTCTGTTGCCAATTGTTGGTTCTCCTTTTCAAGCCAAGTTTCAAGGTCCATATACAGTGTTGCGCCAGTACACTGAGCAAAATTATCTAGTGGCCACTCCAGAACGAAGGAAAGCACACCAGCTGTGCCATGTAAATCTGTTAAAACCCTATTATGCACGTTCCTCTGAGACTGAACAGTGGGATTCTGCAGAGGACGCTAAACCTGTTCTTTTGGCTGATACCGTTGTTTCCTTGGGTTCTTGTCGTGCTAGATCTGTGCATGAGGAGGAAGATGTTCCTGGTCCTGACGATTGTATATTGCAGGGTAGATTGAAAAATTCAGAAACACTGGATATCTTAGACAGTCTTCTCACTCACCTACCTGTTGATGGGCGGAAAGAGATGGTTGGTCTGATTCAGAGATTTCCAGGTTTGTTTTCTGATACACCTACACGTACAAACTTAATGGAACATGATATTGACATTGGAGATGCTGACCCCATTCGTCAGCGGTTCTATAGAGTTTCTTCAGAGAAACTACGTTGTCTGGATGCTGAGGTCAAGTACATGCTGGAGAGTAAGATAGCAGAGCCTTCTTTCTCCAGTTGGGCTTCTCCCTGTATCTTGGTCAGTAAACCGGATGGAACAAACCGATTTTGTACGGACTACCGTAAGGTAAACAGTGTCACAAAGCCAGATTCATTTCCTCTTCCTAGGATGGAGGACTGTGTTGATCAAGTCGGTGCAGCTAAGTTTGTGAGCAAATTTGACCTGTTAAAAGGCTATTGGCAGGTGCCACTGACGACTAGGGCACGTGAAATCTCTGCCTTTATTACACCCTTTGGTCTGTACTCATATTCGGTTATGAGTTTCGGTCTGCGTAATGCACCTGCGACTTTTCAGCGACTTATGAACAGGGTTGTTGCCGGTCTGACCGGGTGCGCTGTTTATTTGGACGATGTAGTGATATATGCAGATACTTGGGAAGAACATCTGTCCCGTATTCAAGCCTTGTTCGAGCGTCTGGCTGCGGCTCGCCTCACAATCAATCTGGCTAAATGTGAGTTTGCTCAGGCAACCGTTACATACCTTGGAAAAGTGGTTGGGCAGGGTGAAGTGCGTCCTGTTCGGGCGAAAGTGGTGGCTATTGATGCTTTTCCATCACCAACTACTAAAAAGGAACTGATGCGTTTCTTGGGCATGATTGGTTATTACCGTAGTTTTTGTAGTAACTTCTCTACTGTGGTCGCTCCCTTGACCGATATGCTGAAAGCTAAGGCTGTTTACGTTTGGTCTACTCGTTGTCAACACGCTTTTGAAGAGGCAAAGAGGTTGCTTACCTCAACTCCGATGCTGGCTGCTCCTCGCATGGATTTGTCATTTACCTTGCAGGTGGATGCTAGTCATGTGGGGGCAGGTGCAGTTTTGCTGCAAGCAGATGTGTCTGGGGTTGAGAGGCCTGTTAGTTTCTTTTCCAAAAAGTTTAACGATTATCAGTTGAACTATTCGGTTATTGAAAAGGAAGCACTAGCACTCATTTGGGCGCTACAACACTTCGAAGTGTATGTCGGGTCGGGGGTAGTACCTATTGTGGTCTACACCGACCATAACCCCCTCACTTTTTTGAGGTCCATGATGTGTCCAAACCAGAAGATAATGCGATGGTGTTTATTTTTACAATCATTCCATCTCGATGTGCGGCACATCAGGGGATCTGAAAACGTGATTGCTGATGCGCTCTCTCGTGCACCCTGCTCCTAAATGTTTACGGGACTGACCATTGCTTCCTATTGTCATGTTCTCTCTGTCCTGTCTGCTCCCTCCTGGTCTTGTTTTCTTCGTTCCTCTTAAATGTTGCTTCCTGTGCGAAGGTTGCTGAGGTTTGGGGAGGAGGTTGGCTGGGGCAAATTGTAAGTGTAAACACATAACCCCTCACCAATTTGGGACTGCAGGGGCTGGTATGTTGTTCCGGGGTCCTTGTTGGTCCCCGGTTTTATGGGGGGGAATGTGACGACCCTCCCACTCTGTCTGCCGTATTTTGTCTTTGTTCTTGTTTCCTTCCTTATTAGGATGCCGGTGGGCGGAGTTGAGAGGGTCGTCAGCTACATGGGAAACACCTGGGCCCAGGTGTTTCCCAGGATAAATACACCCCTTCCCCATTCATGGAGGAGATTCTCTACATGCAGACATTTGTAGATTGTGTTGTGGTTCTTGTTGACTTTTTGTTTGTTTGCTTTGGCACCTTTCAACACCCTGCATTATCACATTCATGCATGCAAAACACTCACTTACGCTACTGATTACTGATTACACACATCATTGTATATTTTCCTTAGTTGCTTTAGTTAATAAATATCTTTTGTTACTCCTTATCTCCACGTTGTCTCCCTTTGTTACGGGCTTTGAGCCGGTTCGTGACACTAGTCAAAGTCCAGACCTAATCGCAATTGAGATGTTGAGGCAGAACTTAAAACGAGCAGTTCATGCTTGAAAACCCACAAATGTTGCTGAGCTAAAGCAGTTGTGCATGGAAAAGTGGGCAAAAAATGTGAGACTGAAAAAAAAACTACAGGAAGCATTTGGTTGGAGTCATTGCAGCTAAAGGTGGCACAACCAGTTATTGAGTGTAATTATTATTATTTTTACACAGGGGCATTGGATGTTGTATAACTTTGTTTATGTAATTGTTTATGTAATTGTTGTGTTATTTGTTCACTCAGGTTACTTTTATCTAATAATAGGTTTTTGTTGAAAATCTGATAGCATTCAGTATCAAAAATATGAAAAAGTAGAGAAAATTTGAAAGGGGGCAAATACATTTTCTCAGCACTGTATGTCTGTAAAGCATAAAGCATGCACATTGCACACACAGCTGCAGTACTGCAGATATCCGGTGGATAGGCTTGAGTACCTCTTGAGTCCTCCTGGGCCCTAAGGGAGATGGGTTTACTAATTGTTGGCTTTTACTGGCCATTTTACACTCTGTCAGTCTGTATTTATAGCAGGGAGGGAGAGGAGACTGTCTAAGCCGTGGGACAATGCCCTAAAATATCAGAGCTGCATCCTTGGAATTATAAAGGAGAGAGCGAGCTAGAAAGAATAAAGAAATAGAGTGGGGGGGGGGGGAGAATAAAGAAATAGAGTGGAGGGGGGTGGGGGGGGGGAAGAATAAAGAAATAGAGTGGAGGGAGGGAGATGCTGATGTTGCTGATGGTGTCCATGACTGTAAACCACTCCGAACACCTGTAAACCACTCCGAACATAGCTGCTTATGCTAGAGTATAGAAATGGAGGGATTCAGCCAAATAGTGAGTGGAACTAAGGAACTATAATATAGTTATTATGTGTCCCCAAAAGTGATCTTTCTGCTGGGACATTGTATTGTTGACTGTACCGTATACATGTCAAAATGCAGTCATTAGAGTCTGCTGGCGGATTGTTGTCCGCTCGCCATGCTAGAAAAACAGATCCAGCTTTTCCAGGAGAGGTTTGTTAAAGCCACTGGTACTTTCACCATATGCTTGGGCTTGGGACAATCTGTTTAACATGAATGCAAAAGTTACAGTAGGTATCCAGAGGCATCATTAAGAGAGTGGGTGTGTTTAATATTGAGAACAGGTGGGCTTTCAGCTGTTTTGGAGGTAGTGTTTCTTTTAGGTTACATCACTGACTGGTTTTCACTTTATCACATAATCATGTGATTTATATTGACCTGTTGAGTCATGTAATAAAGATACTACCACCCATCTATGGCTTGGAGACAGAATGTTATACTGTATTGTTCTCTGCTCGTTTTATTTTTCAAATGGTAACTGAATTCAGTGGAAATAGGATTTGATGATGATGCTTTGTGATTCATTTGTCATTGCGTTTAATTAGGAACAAAAAAATATTTTGACAGGCATCCCCAGCAGGTGCAGGACGAATATCTGAAACCAATTTAATATCTGTCATGTTCTCATTAAAATCACAGCGTTAATTACATCTTATTAAAAAAGCCTGTCATGTCTAATAATCCAATGGAGCAACTACAAATCAAACTCAATCAGCTGCAGAAATTCAGCTTTGAAAAGGCGTGCTACTCTATCTATAGTTTAAAATTGCACCATTGAAACTTCATGCTTTACCCAATCTATTTATCGGCACCTATTATTTTCCTTTTTCTTTGAAGTGCCATGTAATGCCAGAGAGAGTCTCTATTCTTATTCCTCTATTTGAGATGCAGATCACGTCTGCATGGTTTCAACGCGTAGGAGCAGCTTTGAGATATCTGACCTGGATGGCTCTCACTTCATCTATTTGTTCAGCTTCCCATCATGCCTCTCTCTCTCTCTCCTGGGCCTATCACAACCATGTATTTAATGGCTGTTCCTGTCCCTGCATGTCAGTGTCATTAACAGTCAAATCTTCCCTTCAAAGGGAGAGAGATGGAAAGTGAAGAGCTGCTAACGGACCAATTTCTTCCCTAGCGGCCTGAGAGAGACTAGAGCTTAGCAGCTAGCATGTCTCTAAGCGGAACAACTGCCCATGTGTCTCTACATAGAATAAATACTGAAATAATTTTGACGTATGTATATATCTCTGTCAGAGAGGAGTAAAGGATGATTACATTGGGACACTCTTTTCATCCTTCCTTCCTATTGAACCATAAGAAGTTGAACCAATTAACCACTGTGCAGTAAAAACTCTCTTCAGACAAGGCAGCTTATCAAAAAGACCAAATTATGCTCTACACTGAAAATGGCCAAGGTTATAATCTCCACCCGGCACAGCCAGAAGAGGACTGGCCACCCCTCATAGCCTGGTTCCTCTCTAGGTTTCTTCCTAGGTTAGGAGTTTTTCCTAGCCACCGTGCTTCTACACCTGCATTGCTTGCTTTTTGGGGTTTTAGGCTGGGTTTCTGTACAGCACTTTGTGACGTCAGCTGATGTAAAAAGGGCTTTATAAATACATTTGATTTGATTTGGTAAATGACTAACAGGGAAGAATAATAATGTACATTTGACAACCATGGCAAGCATTCTCTCTTCTTTGACCAACATCTAGGGCTGCCTCTTCGATTCTCCATTGGAGAAGTATTGATTGGTGACTGAAGCTCATCCATGAGCATGGCATGGCCTGCCTGAGTTAGACTCTAACCATCCTGCTTCTCTAAAGTTGAGTTTTAGGCCTAAAGGGACAGACTTAGAAGGTCAGTAAATATGAAGTGCACACAGGCAGAAAAATAAAAAGAGAATGAGACAGAGCACAAAGACTTATCACCTGCTCTGACCTGCCTTTAGCCTCGCCGACGGACGGACGGGAAAATAGGTTACAGTTTAAGTGGCTGTCATTTTGATGTCTGCTCCAGACGGATAGAATGGACAAACTTTACTGTAGCAGAGGGGAAATCACCAATTACAGCCTGACAGGAAAGAAATGTCACGTGTAGCCATGGTGATTGACACATTTGTCTCAATCTTTGGTGTAGTTTGATGTACGTTCAATGGGTTGTATGTGACATATGCATTAATCAGTGGTGCATTTTAGTTAAACAGTCATAATCCAAAATAGAACAATAGTAGACCTACTGTACATTTACAGGTGTCACTAATTGAATGCACACTTTCTATGGAAAGAGACAGCGTTTATTTCTTTTTCGACATGATGAGATGGAAAAACAACTGTCGGGGGAGGTTCTCTCCTGCACTGTTCAACCAATTCATTAAATGTGGAGGAAGAGTTAAGGAGTGACACCTTGTTAACACCCAAAAGCGGATGTCTCGTCATCTGGATGTTTCCGACCACGCTGGTGGACTAATCATCTATTTTCTCTTTATGATGAAGATACACCCTTTTATCAACTAATCCAATGAAGTGACATTAACACATTTAATTGTATGAATATGTGATTCTACATGTTGAACAATGAAGTTTTAGGGATTTTAATTGGCCCATCAGACCATTGTCTCAGGGTACATAATTTATGTGAAGGTAGTGTTGTGATCCAACAATCGGAAAGGTTTATACCGTGTAATTACAGATGTAAATGTTAGATTTTGATGAATACATTTATTTTACCTGTCTCTCTTTCTATCCTTGTTTTACACAGCGAGATCAATAGTGCGAGAGAGAGCGAGAGAGTGTCAGTCCAGAGAGATCCAAATGTGTGCATGTGCTCATGTAAATTTCTCGCCACCTGCCTAAGGCTTTACATGTTCGTTTAACTCAGTCTTCCCTGTCTAAATTAAAATCAAAGGGCAATCTCCAACCTCTCCTCCTGGCCTGCAGGCTCCCCTCTCCCTGGCTAGAATTAACCCAGGGAAGAGCGGAGGCCGGGAGGGGAAAAGCACACCCCCTGACACACCCACACCCATCCCCATCTTCTCTCCCCTTTTCTGCCTTGGGACTCTCCCCATCTGCCCATCCATTCATGGATGAAATGAGGTGCCCCTGCTGTGCATACCTGTTCAAGTTAACCACAGCTTGACAGACTCAAATGGTCTGCCCAGTACCCAGGCTGGTGGAGGGGTAGGGGCTAGGGAGAGGCTGGGTGATAAGGAGGGGAGCTTCCTGAAGCCAGTGATATTTCCCATGGCCTTTACCTCACACTGCATTTTAAGCCTTGTGGTTGGTGATGAGGCAGTTGGCCTGGTTAGTACAGAACTGTTCTCAGCAGGGTCTCTGTGCCGGTGGCATTAAAAAGTTTAAACAGTGCTGGTTAATTGGGCATCTGTGACTGCCACTGTAGGAGGTGTGCTCTAAGCCCCTGTGTCTTGAGACCCAATGGACTCTGTTAGAATTATACTGGCTATCGCTCCTCTCAGGAGAGCACCATGTTAGTGTGTTAGTGCTGCTGACATGAACAATGGCACAGTCATCCCTGCCTCACTGGAGGGAGCACCCAGACAATTCACTCTGATTGTTCTCAAATTGCCCGGCTGGGAGAATCACCACTTCTGCTCAACGCTTTAAAGTGCTCCTGATTCCACCGGGACAAGCAGGCCCCGGCTCTCACAGATTTGTCATGTATATTTTATCCCCTTGCTACATTTTTCTCTATGTAGTATAGAGTATAGTATACCATTAGAATATCTATTTGGAAGCAGCCAAAGGAAAGTGAAGCGCTGGAGCAAAACTAGCCAGGGTCTTGTTGTAATCTTATAGTGTGTGTTGTGTGTGTGTGTGTGTGTGTGTGTGTGTGTGTGTGTGTGTGTGTGTGTGTGTGTGTGTGTGTGTGGATTCATCCATCTTAACCAGCAGGACTCCTGCTGTTAGCCTGCTGCTGCACTAGCTGTAGCTAACCCCACTCTGATAGACCATGTGAGTAGAATCAGATGCAGCCCCCCCCCCCCCCCTCTCCCCCCACACACTACACCACTGCTGCTGGGGCTCTGTGGAGTTGGAGCTAGCTGCAGTCTGGGAGCAGAGGAGACATTCAGCCAAATGAGGAAATGTAGCCAAATACTGAACAGTCTGTCTAATAGGGCTGGCATTGGGAGAGGAAATAAACCAAAGTGGTATTTACCCAGAGGAGTTGGTTGACAGATGTGTCGTCCTTTTCGGAAACACTTCAGTCAGAACAGACAGCATGGTGTGATCCTTTCTAACTCACAGTATGTTTCATAGCACTTCAAATTATAGAAAGAAATAGATACAGAAATCATAGACAGGTCCAGTGAAGAAAAAACCCTGGGATTCCATACCATGAAGATCACCTTCATATTAAGGATGAATACATAACTTTATATAATTTTGAGGGAAGTTCATCTCAACTCATTTATAAATGTGTAATTACAACAATTAACAGCATTGTCTCTGAATCCCTAGTGGTTTCACTGGTTTCACTGGGGTTAGAGGTCGCAGAATTATGAGTGGTTGAAGTCTATGTGTATTCAGACACATATCATTGTCTGTGCTGAGGGTGTGCTGTATCATCAGAGCTGAGACTTTGACAGGACTGCCATTACCTGAGAGCGATAGCTCCAATACAGAACAGCCATAATTAAAAAGCTGTCAGGTGGAGGAGGCACACTGCCTGTATCATGCCCACACACTTTAATTGAAAACGCAGATTGGCATGCAACATTAAATCAGTGCATAGCTGCATATAAAGCTTTTATTGAAAAATGCAATATGTTTTGTTTACTTATTCCTCCTAGATTAAGATCACTTTATTGGTCAATTGCACACACGGTGAATGAAACGTGACATCCGCTTTTAACCCAACCCCACTGAAAGAGAGGGGGGGGGGGGTTGATACCAGCAACGCTCCGATTGCCAGCTCACTTCCTGCCAGATTTTTCACCATGGGACCCGGGATTCAAACCGGCAACCCTTGAGTTGCTGGCCCGCTCTCTAACCGCTAGGCTACCTCCTGCCCACTACCTGATAAACAAACGTACAGTCAATAACACAATAGAATAATATATATACAGTGTGTGCAAATGTAGTTACATTAGGGAGGTAAGGCAATAAATAGGCCATAGTGGTGAAATAATTGCAATTTAGCATTAACACTGGAGTGATAGATGTGCAGATGATGATAACTGGCTATGCATGTCCCTGTTTGTGTGTGTGTGTGTGTGTGTGTGTGTGTTTATGCCACTGTGCACTTAGCCATATATGTACAGTATTTGCATGCATGTCTGTCATTGACCTTTGTGGTACCTTTTGAACACATTATCTCTGACTACACAGCGTGTCCTTCCCACAGGGCTTCCCTTCCCTTCAACAGTGAAGAGGCGACTCCAGGATGCTAGCCTTCTAGGCAGAGTTGGAAAGAAAAAGCCCATTTCTCAGATTGGCCAATAAAAATAAAAGATTAAATGGGCAAAAGAACACATACACTGGACAGAGGAACTCATCTCATCTCATCCAGGAGTTGCCTCTTCACTGTTGACATTGAGACTGGTGTTTTGCGGGTACTATTTAATGAAGCTGCCAGTTGAGGACTTGTGAGGCGTCTGTTTCTCAAACTAGACACTCTAATGTACTTGTCCTCTTGCTCAGTTGTGCACCGGGGCCTCCCACTCTTTCTATTCTAGTTAGAGATTGTTTGTTCTGTGAAGGGACTAGTACACACATTGTACGAGATCTTCAGTTTCTTGGCAATTTCTCGCATGGAATAGCCTTCATTTCTCAGGACAAGAATAGACTGACGAGTTTCAGAAGAAAGTTATTTGTTTCTGGCCATTTTGAGCATGTAATCAAACCCAGAAATGCTGATGCTCCAGATACTCAACTAGTCTAAAGAAGGCCAGTTGTATTGCTTCTTTAGTTAGCACAACAGTTTTCAGCTGTACTAACATAATTGCAAAAGGGTTTTCTAATGATCAATTAGACTTTTAAAATTTAAAACTTGGATTAGCTAACACAATGTGCCACAGAACATTACTGTCCACACTCGGTTTGTTGTTAATATTAAAACATTTTCATTAAATCGATTTTAATCCAAACTAAAGTTTTTGTTGCTCAAGATTCCACAATGCTGGGGTTAGGAAGTTTGTGTTTCTTTGCTAGCTGGCTGTACTACAGACACCTGTCGTCATCGTGGGAAAGACTCATTATTATCTTTTCGTTACACAACTGGTTACAGTAAAGAGCCTACCTGGATACTACTAAGGAGATCCAGAGGGAAATCGACGAGTACCAACAGCTTTACGCTATGGAGGAACAACATACTCCATCATGGAAAGATCTCTGACCACCTCAGAAAATAACTTTAACCCGACAAAAAAACAAAAAACAGATTAATCTACAGACACTGATGATTTACTTACCATTGAGGTAGAGGCTAGTGCTCTGGCTGGAATCCATGCAACACTGGAAAAGTTGTATGAGGAGGTAGCAGGGTTGAGGGGGAGTTTAGAGTTCAGCCAGTGTGAAATTCTCACGCTCCAAAGAGAGTCGCTACTAGACATACAAAGTTGTAGCATGCTTGAAAATATTTTTTTTTGGGGGGGGGGGGGTTCCTGAGGACGCATCCAATAATCCAGAGGGCGCGATCAGAGAATTCATGTAATCCGCCTTGAAACTTCCTGTAGAGACTGTAAACAATGTGCCTTTCCATCGTGTACACATACTTGGAGTTCAGAGCGTCAAGACCAACGGTCCCCAACCGGTCATCGCAAAATTTGAACACTACCAACAAAAGGAGCTGACCAAAAGCAGGGGAAGGGAGCTTAAAGGGACCAAATTCGGTCTCAATGACCAATGATAAGCCTGTCAGAGCAGTAGTCCAGCTCTCAAGAGTTGTATAGATGTCAGGTAAAAGTGGACTGGATCTCAATAGAACAATGTCAGTGGTTTGAGACGGTACCTTTACCTAACTCTCTCTCTTTCTCTCTCTCTCTCTCTCTCTCTCTCTCTCTCTCTATCTATCTCTCTCTCTTCAGAGAACTTTGTATGACTTTGAGCTGGCCTTCTCTGTGCTGAGGCAGAGGTACTGCAGCAGTGTGCTGTACAGGCCAGAATTCTGCTGAGGCTGCTGTCTGCCTGCCTGTCTGTCAGTGATATAAAGCTGCCACTGTTTATATAATGCTCAAGTCACCTCCTCAGCCGATAAGACGCACAACATGATCCGCTGTCAGATATTTAAGACCATTGGATTTCACCACGATAAAAAAGGAAAGAGCTGTTCTTGTATCTATTCAACACCATCTAGCTTCACGGCTTTTCGTGTCGGTCATTATCTCACCGCAGTCTGAGGGGAATTAAAATACATTTAAGGATGAAGAAAGATGGGCTGAAATTAGCCCTATTTTTAGTTAGAGATGTTTTTAGCTAGTTTCCAGCCTTTTGAATGAGCTTTTGTTCTGATTCCAATTGAGGACAGGCCTCTCTTTCCCCTCTAAGCACTGAGGAGCAGTCTGTATGGAGAAATGGTACATGGCTGAACTTAGCAACAACAGAGAGGAGAGTGGAGGGGGCTTTTCTTCAGAAGGCCTCAGGGGGTGTCTGCCTTGACGTGGCCATTGTGAATGGCTTTTCAAAACATCCACTGAATTGATCTGATAAAAGAGCCCTTATGTGAGAAGACTCAGGTTTGAATTTAGATTCCTCAACTACTGTTACTCCCAAAGTGGATTCAGACCGTTGAAATCATCCTGCCTTTCACAACACAGAAATTACACGTGTTTTCTTCAATACTGAACTTAGTTCCTCCCAGTTACACAAACAACATTTATTTCCTCAGTAATTGCTTACCACCATTTTCGTTCTTGGTTTGTGTACATTGATTGTGCTTCTTCAAAGAAAATGCATGTGCACAGAGCTACTGTATGTAAGCCTGGCTCTTAACAATACAGCTGGTTCTATTATCAAGATGGCTAGGATGGCTATGTTGGTATACAGTGCCTTGCGAAAGTATTCGGCCCCCTTGAACTTTGCGACCTTTTGCCACATTTCAGGCTTCAAACATAAAGATATAAAACTGTATTTTTTTGTGAAGAATCAACAACAAGTGGGACACAATCATGAACTGGAGCGACATTTATTGGATATTTCAAACTTTTTTAACAAATCAAAAACTGAAAAATTGGGCGTGCAAAATTATTCAGCCCCCTTAAGTTAATACTTTGTAGCGCCACCTTTTGCTGCGATTACAGCTGTAAGTCGCTTGGGGTATGTCTCTATCAGTTTTGCACATCGAGAGACTGACATTTTTTCCCATTCCTCCTTGCAAAACAGCTCGAGCTCAGTGAGGTTGGATGGAGAGCATTTGTGAACAGCAGTTTTCAGTTCTTTCCACAGATTCTCGATTGGATTCAGGTCTGGACTTTGACTTGGCCATTCTAACACCTGGATATGTTTATTTTTGAACCATTCCATTGTAGATTTTGCTTTATGTTTTGGATCATTGTCTTGTTGGAAGACAAATCTCCGTCCCAGTCTCAGGTCTTTTGCAGACTCCATCAGGTTTCCTTCCAGAATGGTCCTGTATTTGGCTCCATCCATCTTCCCATCAATTTTAACCATCTTCCCTGTCCCTGCTGAAGAAAAGCAGGCCCAAACCATGATGCTGCCACCACCATGTTTGACAGTGGGGATGGTGTGTTCAGCTGTGTTGCTTTTACGCCAAACATAACGTTTTGCATTGTTGCCAAAAAGTTCAATTTTGGTTTCATCTGACCAGAGCACCTTCTTCCACATGTTTGGTGTGTCTCCCAGGTGGCTTGTGGCAAACTTTAAACAACACTTTTTATGGATATCTTTAAGAAATGGCTTTCTTCTTGCCACTCTTCCATAAAGGCCAGATTTGTGCAATATACGACTGATTGTTGTCCTATGGACAGAGTCTCCCACCTCAGCTGTAGATCTCTGCAGTTCATCCAGAGTGATCATGGGCCTCTTGGCTGCATCTCTGATCAGTCTTCTCCTTTTATGAGCTGAAAGTTTAGAGGGACGGCCATGTCTTGGTAGATTTGCAGTGGTCTGATACTCCTTCCGTTTCAATATTATCGCTTGCACAGTGCTCCTTGGGATGTTTAAAGCTTGGGAAATATTTTTGTATCCAAATCCGGCTTTAAACTTCTTCACAACAGTATCTCGGACCTGCCTGGTGTGTTCCTTGTTCTTCATGATGCTCTCTGCGCTTTTAACGGACCTCTGAGTATCACAGTGCAGGTGCATTTATATGGCGACTTGATTACACACAGGTGGATTGTATTTATCATCATTAGTCATTTAGGTCAACATTGGATCATTCAGAGATCCTCACTGAACTTCTGGAGAGAGTTTGCTGCACTGAAAGTAAAGGGGCTGAATAATTTTGCACGCCCAATTTTTCAGTTTTTGATTTGTTGAAAAAGTTTGAAATATCCAATAAATGTCGTTCCACTTCATGATTGTGTCCCACTTGTTGTTGATTCTTCACCAAAAAAATACAGTTTTATATCTTTATGTTTGAAGCCTGAAATGTGGCAAAAGGTCGCAAAGTTCAAGGGGGCCGAATACTTTCGCAAGGCACTGTATATGAGAAAGATGTGTATTTAGTTTCTGCATGTTTTCTTTTTGGTATGTTGTTACTCTCCTGTCTCCTTTTTTGTCTCTCAATGTTTTACTAGAGTTACTAGAGGTCTCTCTTTACCCTCCGTGTAGAACAGGGGTGGACAACATCAGCCCATTCAATTTGACCTGGGGGAGGTTTGAGAAGTTTTCTTTGGGAAATTATTATTTTGGGTAGAAAAACAACAACCTCCAAGGCCACTCTTGATCGTCTACAACTAGATAGAAAGTATGTCACATACACAAAACAAAAATATCAACCCATGTTTCATTAAGTAGAATAAAAGATCCCAGAAATTCTCCATGCGCACCAAAGCTAATTTCGCTCAAATGTTGTGCACAAATGTGTTTACATCCCTGTTAGTGAGGATTTATCCTTTGCCAAGATAATCCATCCACCTGACAGGTGTGGCATATCAAGAAGCTGAGGAGTATTTCTGTCTTTAATAAACCCCTTTTGTGGGGAAAAACTCCCAATGGGTGGGCCTGGCTCCTAAGTGGGTAGGCTCTCCCTGGCCCACCCATGGCTGCGCCCCTGCCTAGTCATGTGAAATCCATAGATTAGGGCCTAATTCATGTATTTCTATTGATTGATTTCCTTATATGAACTGTAACTCAGTCAAATCTTTGAAATTGTTGCATATTGCATTTTATATTTGTTTTAGTATATAATAGACCTATATGTTTTCAAAGAACTGCCCTTTTTCTGGCCCGCAAATTGTTTTCGATTAATAAATTGGTCCCCCAAAAAATCTGTGCGGCCCTCCTCTGAATTTATAATCCTGACATCAAGCCAAAATGATTGCCCACCCCTAGTGTAGAAGCAAACAGTTGTTTTTAAAAAAGCGTATGATGTATCCAAAAAAGCATAGATTTTGTCTTATTATAATCATCTTTCCCATATCCTTCCAATAGAAGCGGTACAGTAAGTGTCATAAATGTCCACTGTTATTTGACATGATATAGATTATAAAGATAAGTTGATGGCCAGTATGAATGTGAAAAGATTTCTGTATGGTGTCTGTGCTAAGCCTGCCTGATGAATAGAAGACCCGTGTCTCCTCTCCTGCAGCCTCTCAGTGTGGGTCTTTAATAAGCCCTGGGATGCAGGCAGCCCCCAAAAGAGAGGCCTGATTTAAACCAATCTGGAGGAGCAGGTACAATGATTTATGACATGAGACCAACTGCAATGCTGCCTGGCTCCAGCAGACCCCCCTCTGCAGCCAATCACACGCTAACACTGCCCACTTCCTGCCTCATCGGACAGCAGTCACATGGGGTATTGGCATTACTCATTTACAGGATTTCCACTTTTCATTCACTTTTCATTTTCCATTTGTTTTGTCTTTGTCTTACACACCTGGTTTCAATTCCCCATTTACCTGTTCATTATTTAACCCTCTGTTTCCCCATGTATGTTTGTGAGTAATTGTTTGTTGTATTGTGGACCGTATTGTGGGCTTGGTAATTCTCTTGTATTTTGATGACTTTGAGTAAAGTTACTTTTATTTTCTCATCTCTGCTGTCCTGCGCCTGACTCCTCTGCACCAGCTACACACAGACCCTTACACTAGGGGAGTTATGAAAGGTCTTGGTCATATATCACTCTCTTAGAAATCCCACCCGGTGTCACACATATTTAGGAAATAGACCTGCCCTTCAATGAAACAACCTTTGATTCTCTGCTTAGGGGATATCCTCTCTCTGTCAATTAAATCAGCCAGGGGAGAAACCACACAAACCATGAGTCTTAGAGCCCATGCGAAAATATGCTAAATTAATGTAGTATTATTCATCTACTTCCTATTGATAGGTCTATATTTCACTTTCTAATGATTTTTTTCCTGCTGTTCATGCTCCTCATGACAGGTAATTATCTTGATCTTCATCCTTCTCTCCCAAACCTCCATGTTTTAGTTTTCTCTAGATGTGGCCCTGACCACACTCTGTAGCTCCCACTTCATGCAGCTTTATGCATCTGAGGTGATGCACTACAGAGGTGTAGCCTATACTGTAGCAGGAAAGCCATTTAAGATAACACAGAGGATGCACAACCTTTGACCTTTGAATACGTTACATGACTTTTCCCTACGAGTTGTGTTGACACATTAAATCCCCATTCTGCCAGAGCAGGTAGAGACCCTGTTATCAGGGCAGTAGAGGAAGTCCACCACTCACAGTGATAACACACAGAACATTCACTTCCATCTGCCTGCTCCGCCACTGGCCTTCAACTCATCCTCTCGCTCTCTCCCTCTCCCTCTCCCTCTCTCTCTCTCTCTCTTCCCTTTAAACACAGTTGGAGAGTGACATGCTTGGACTCTGAAGTCTCAGAGTCTCTCTCAATTAAATTCAAAGGTGCTTTATTGGCATGGGAAACATATGTTTACATTGCCAAAGCAAGTGAAATACACAAACAAAAGTGAGAAGAAACAGATTTAATATCAACAAAACATCAACATCAACAAAAAACTATTAGAAATTAACAGTAAAAATTGCACTCAAAAAGGTTTAAAAAAGATACACACTTCAAGTGTTATACAGTTTTAGCAATGTGTATAGTTGTAGTATGAGTAGTGGGGGATAAATAAACATATAATGGGTAGTATTTAGTGTTGTTCGCTCTCTCCCTCTGTCTCTATTTTCCCTTTAAACACAGTTGGAGAGTGTGAGTGTAATATTTACTGTTCACTTTTTATTGTTTATTTCACTTTTGTTCATCCATTTCACATATGTAAACATATGTTTTCCATGCCAATAAAGCCCCTTGAATTGAATTGAGTGACACGCTTGGATTCTGAAGTCTCAGAGTGATGGAATTAGTTTAATATAAAATTGTAGTTCTGGAACAGAAAAGTAATGTGTCCACAGATAATGTTCTGGAATGGAGGGTAATTTCTCATGAACTTGCATACTGTGCTGTTTGAAGCACTTTACCAACATTACCCACACTACTCAAATACTGTTATTCTAGTCTACCAGCTAGCACCATGACAGGGACTGTACTGTATGTACCCTTGGGTGGTGATCTGCTGTGATGTAGACTCAGAGAGCGGAGCATAGCAGAGAACAATTTAGTCCTGGTGACTGGAGTGACTCATTGTCGCCCTCCAATGACGTCTGAGCCTAACTGGTCTCTTCACTCATGATCTTTAACAGTTGGAAGGCACTCACACATGAAAGGAGCTGTATTAAAATGCTTCTTTAAAAAATGAAATAAAGTCCCTCAGCGTCTGATGTCTTAAGCGGATTGAGAGAAAATCCATCTCCCTTAATGTCAGCGCCACTGTTTTACAGAGCCGTGGAAAGCTGGGGATGTGGCTGGGCGGGCTTCTTTTGGCTCAATACTGAGCAGAAAATAGTAATTGAGTTATTAAGAGAATGTTTGGATTAAGAAGGGAGGGATGGTTAGGGTCATTTAAGGTGCCATTCAAGTACTAATTTAGCGTAGCACCCTGTATTATCGTCATATTCAACAGCTTTTAAGAAATATATTACCTTCAACAGTGTGAACTTGTGATCAAGCCATCAATGTATTGTGATTATTGGTGTCGTAAAAATGTTAGCTAAAGGGTTAGCAATTAGAATGTTTGACATTTCAGTGGAAATACTACTACTATCAGCTTTTTGATAAGCGGTTTAGCAACAAAAAAAATGTCCCGTATTATTGGCATACGGTCCCCAGTGATTGGCCACCTTACTATTTTGTTCAATTACAAGATATATCCATTTCATTTTGATCAAAAAAGAGACACCAAACTCGTTTCCGAAGTGTTTACTAGATAGTTGACTAGTTGGGTAGCCTTCCATTAAAAAAAAACGACTTCACTGTCAACTTTTCATTGCGTAGACCGGTGTGCCCTCCTGTAGACTCTTAAAACTGGTTCTACACCAACATCTTCTTCAGTGCTGTAACCAAATAAAGTCTCATTATTTGTTTTACAGATTAATCTTATGTTTTGAGAAGTAGATAACAGTTTAATACTAACATATAAATGAGTATGAATAATTTAGGTCAAACGTTGGATATTAAATTATGTGTCGTCTGTCGCGCCATCGAATTTTACAATATACAGCATGTCCCACTAAATGTGTATATATTACTTGTTTGAAAACATTTAAAACCTAACTTAACGTACATAAGCTGCAATGAAAATCGGTGGTCAGCTACTGTAGCTAGAAGGGTGTCTTTAGTTGCAAAACGTACCGTTATTTTCCAGTCCATTTAAATGTTGAGCTCGAGGTGATTTAATCCTCCAACCACAAGAGAGTGTCTGAAGTTAGGAGGTGTCCGATGTAGGGGTAAAATTAGCTAGATAGTATGGACCCTGTCTCTTGTGTGTGTGTGTGTGTGTGTGTGTGCTTGCGTGCGTGCGTGCGTGTGTGTGTGCGTGAGTGTGTGCGCATGTGCATGTGTGTTTGAGAGAGAGACAAACAGAGAGAGAAAGAGCTCTGTAAATCCAGCCTTCAGGCAGCAAACAATGCTGTGTGTTTTCATGTCTGACACTGAAGTGTAGATACAAGGGGGCTTACACACATTTGATGGAGTCATACCATAAATACAGAGAGCTCCAAAAGTATTGGGACAGTGAACTTGATTACATCAAGCTTGTGACTCTACAAACG
This sequence comes from Oncorhynchus mykiss, assembly GCF_057628025.1. Lineage (NCBI taxonomy): Eukaryota > Metazoa > Chordata > Actinopteri > Salmoniformes > Salmonidae > Oncorhynchus > Oncorhynchus mykiss. The sequence continues at coordinate 57,151,012 of NC_143038.1, read as the reverse complement.
TTTTGGATGCATTTGCAGTTCGTTTTGGTTGTGTTCAGATTATGTTGTGCCCAATAGAAATGAATGGTAAATAATGTATTGTGTCATTTTGGAGTCACTCTTATTGTAAATAAGAATTTCATATGTTTCTAAACATCTCTACATTAAGGTGGAGGCTACCATGATTACAGATAACCCTGAATTAATCATGAGTAATGATGAGTGAGCAAGTTAGATGCATAAATATCATATCCCCCCAAAATGCTAACCTCCACTGTTATTGTAATGGTGAGAGGTTAGCATGTCTTGGGGGTATGATATGTGTGCATCTGTAACTTCTCACTCATTATTCATGATATGGTTATGCGTAATCATGGTAGCATCCACAATGTGGAAGTGTTTAGAAACATATTCTATTCTTATTTACAATAAAAGTGACTCCAAAATGACATAATACATTATTTACCATTAATTTCTATTGGGTACAAAATAATCTGAACACAACCAAAACAAACAGCAAATGCATCCAAAACGTGTGTAGAGTCACAAGCTTGATGTAATCATTACATGCTAAGAATATGGGACCAAATACTAAACGTTTGACTACTTTAATACAAATATAAGTGGATTTGTCCTAATACTTTAGTCCTCTAAAATGGGGGGACTATCTACAAAAATGGCTGTCATTTCTAAACAGTTCAACCGACATGGACGTAAATACCTTCAAAGTTAAGCTGACAGTCTGCACTTTAACCTCATCATCATTGTATCATTCCATATCTAAAGTGCTGAAGTACAGAGCCAAAACAACAAAACATTTGTCACTGTCCCAATACTTTTGAAGCTCACTGTATGTGTGACATGACACCAAAAAACAATGTTAATGATTTTCTGCAACAATGCAATTGATTTGTTCTAAACATAAGTTGTTTTTATTTACTATTTGTCATGTCTTCAAAGATACACTATCCCATTAAACATGTACAATACATGAGTATGCATTTGAAGAAATGATCTAGAAATATCCAATTCAGAGATGCAGAATGCTTAGTAGCAGTAACATCTGCCTCAAGTCCCCTCTGACCTTAAGTACAATGTATTCCTCGGCCAATATAATATGTACATTTTGTTAAAGCAAATGTAATTAAACAATTCTCTTGTTGATTATGTTTAATGCAACCTGCAAAAGGATGGTGAATTAATCAACTTGCTGAATGTAATTAATTTACATCAAGTAACAGATTAGTCCTCCACCATTGTAATATACAGTATTATGCAAATCATGTGCATAATGAAAAGCAGTTATTAATTAGAAGCCAATAAGCCTCTATCTTAAGTGGTACAGAATGGAACCCAGTGCAAAGTGACTGTATAGAGAACTCAGTACACAATGACTGTGGTTCTCTGCTTTTCTGCACTGCTCCTATTACTGTATCATGAAGAGTGTCAGTGTTGTTTTCCATAAAGGCTGAATCTGCATTTGTCAGAAAACGTATTCTAAGCTATTAGAAATTCATTCCAGGGATCAAATGGCAAAGGAACAGAACAGCTTGTTATCACCTTGATGCTGTACATCATGTGGTTGTGTAATGTGTGTTAATGTTGGCTGGGCATACAGAGAGAGTGGTGTTCTGCAGAGTGTTCCATTCCCCCAGGGAGGACAGAATTATTTCTACCATCCTATGCACAATCCGTATTACTCTATTAAGTTATGCTATTCATTAGTTATGACCATACAACTTTTTTCCTCACACCTCCCGCTGTGTCTAATAAACTGTTGGGGAAATGAAAAGAAAGGCCATTTCTCTAGAGATGACCCCATTTAGTTGACTGGCCGATTGTTTGGTCGATAGGCTGTTGGTCGACCGAGATTTATTTTGTTGAGCAGTAGTAAAAAAAATTATGATTAATGGTTTACAAGACACCTGCCTGATTCGCGCCTGTCTGAGTGGCCTAATACATTGTGGAGGCCATAGGGCTGGCACAGTCCCTCACTCTAAGGTACTGTATGTGCTACTGAAATTGTATATGGTTAAGGACAATGGTGCAACACTGTCCGCGGTTCTGAAACATTCGTGCGCTGTTGAATTGGTGCCTTTTCCTAGACCATGTTGCTATGTGCATAATTGCAAAGCTAACCAGCATATTGGTGTTGAGAACAATGCGGCGGAGGTAGCAGCGGTTAGGAGACAGAAAAACAGCACTTGCCATAATTGTCTATGAAAAGTGAGGAGAAAGGAAACCCCAACTTAAGTCTATAAATAATAGCCTAACTGTTAAATGTGTCTGGCTTTATAAATCATCCATATATATCTGCAGAAATACGACAGATCCTGCTTCTGTTGCCTGTTTTGAGTGTTTGTTTAATAGTCTACTGATTCCATGAGCACCAAGCCTAACGCAACACAACATGTCAGATCAACAATTTCACAAATTCATCTGTATATCATCTTTGCTATACAGTAATAAAAGCTTGACACTTTTTTTGTTAGAACAGATTTCGGTATTACTTTATTTAGTGTTGTTTACACTGTTCCAAATTGTGCGAAAAATGATATTTATAATAATAATAATAACAATAATAATAACCCTCCTTTTCTTTATCGTCTTCTTATTGTTATTATTATGATCATCATTATAATAACAAGTAGTCTTCAAAGCTGGGCTTTCTGTGCCTATTCAGTTATATCAGACATCTTCTAACCTCCACAATACCAATAGAGCACACACCATAGCTGTGTGTGTGTGTGTGTGTGTGTGTGTGTGTGTGTGTGTGTGTGTGTGTGTGTGTGTGTGTGTGTGTGTGTGTGTGTGTGTGTGTGTGTGTGTGTGTTTGTGTGCATGGCTATGTTAATCTTTGTATTAAGTCATACACAAGTTTTACTGTGCGTCATTCTATTCTAAATGTGTAATGTGGTAGGAATTATTATTATTATAATATGTTTTTTTAACAACAACAATACACAGACAATACAAATGGCCACTCCCATCAGTGGGTGCGCTTGCCTTCACCCACCCCGAGATGCCGGGAAGGCAAGGCCCGCCCTCAGCCAAAGGGGTATGTCAATCTTATCAATCTAGTCCTTTCCCCTGGAATACGGACAAAGAACATTTGTAAGTGTGTTGGAAAATAGAGTTTGTCTTTTGGTCAGTCGTGTGTGTGTGTGTCTATCTCTGTCTCTCTGTCTCTCTCCCTCCATCTCCCTTGCCTAGGGGGAAGGCCACAGCTGGTCACGGCTAGGCAGAGCTATGCCTGAGGCAAACACATGCAGCTGATAGCTAGCGAGTCCAGGGGGTGGGCGAGTGGGGAGGGAGTGGGGGATACAGCACAGTGCTATGGGGCTTTGATTAGCCACAGGATGGATTGTGGGTACAATCTATTTCTATTAATGTTAATGGCAATATGTATGAATTGGAAAACTAGACAAACAAATATTCTCTGGTGTACAGTTGTCACCTTTCCAACAATGCTACATATGACTGACCAATTTATGTGTGGTGGGTAAAGCTGTCCAGGTAAGATAGCAGTACTCATTCAAAACACCATACAGTATACATTGGGTACTATACTGTTTCTATATTCAACATGTCTTATACTTATACACACATGTGCACTGTTTCCTGTCAGTGCTGCTATTTTTGAAGGGCTGATATGTTCTTTCAAGCCTCCTTTTCCATTTAGTTTCCTTCCTCACTGGCACATTCTATCAGATTTATATTAAACACTTCACCCTGCGCTGTGAAGCTGAGAGGTAGCTTGCTACCCATTCATATTTTTTCAAATTCTGAAGGCCTGGCAGAAGCATTGGCCATTCAATCACATCGAGTGAGACAGACAACATCAGCAACAGCAACAGCAGCAGCAGTTACTAGTGGTCATTAGAGAATGCAGAAGCACGGCTATAAAGTCACTCACAGACGGAAAGTGGCGAGCGGAGTGGCCCGTGCATTTTCAATGAAGGCGGTGGCCGAAATTCAATCCAGGCAGAGCGGCGCCAGTGCTCATGCCCATGGAAGCTGCTCAGCCGAGGCAACGGAAATAAAATAATGTCTTATGTGCGGACTGCAGTTACTACATGCCACTCTCAATACATGTCACTACATACGACGCTCACTGCCCATTGAGGCTGTTAGCACTGACTCTGGCCCACACCAGCACAGTAAGTCGCGGTAATGCACCGATAATGTTGGATGCCAACTGCCGAAAAACCACACAGAAGAAGAGGAAGGAGGGTGCTAGCTAAGGGACACCGGAACACAGTGTTGTCAAGGATTGCTTTCCCATAGTTCTGTTAATGTTACGGCAAGGGAAATAACAAGCTAGCTAGGACTAGTATGGCACTACTTGATGGCACTACTTGATGTCACTACACGGCGCACCCCACACGCTGCGACTGCCAGTCTTGGGGCCGCAGTTAGACCCTACTCAGAAAATAGGATTTAATCGCTATAGGGAGACGGGTTGGGAGACGGGTTGGCTAACAATGTCACGGAAATTATGCATGCGCATCAATGAGGCAGAAATACTTGTGGTGTTAGGATTCTGAATGGCCAGATAGCTAGCAACAATGACAAGAAACTACCTTGTGGGGAATCATAGGTGGCTCCTTTCAGGTCGTTGTATCTTGTTAATGATACCGTGTCTTGTTTTGACATGTCATGTCTATGCTAATATGGCAAAGATTCACTAGCTAGCTAACCAACAACTGATGTATTTGAAAGACAACAAGCACTCATTGTGCAAATGTATTTGTTTTCAATCAACATTTGTAGACTAAATATAGTTTAGATGTTGTCAATAATCTAAGCCAACCCACCTGTTTTTCCCCATAGTTGCAAACACACATGTTTTGTTGATAAACAACCAAGCTGTCCATACGTCAGCACATACGTCCAACAGCAGGACCAGCCTACTTTCCCACTCTAGCTCGCTGGCTAACACTATCAGTTTACAGAGTCACGTTTTATGCATACTTATGGTGTTATAGTGATTCACTTTTCGCACGTCGATAATGTATGTTTGTTTCTTTGCTATGGTCACCGCCAGCTGTTGCCCTCATGTGTAGACTTTTGCGTTTGTAAAGTGCTTAACACTAATCACCTCGTTTTACATCCAGTAGATTACAGTAATGTACTGTGTTCTTTGCTTGATTTAAATGTCCCAAGTGCATGCAGGTACAATATACCCATCAAGAATATTCTACTAGCCTAGTTCTCAGTATTAGTATAGAATAGTTAATATTAGTGGTAGTAGTAGTAGCAGCAGAAGCAGTGGCATAGTATTCATTGTTGGAGCACAGGGAGCGAACAGCGTCACAGAAAGGCTTTGTTCACTGCCCACCGCTACGCTCTCTCTGCTGGAATTCCATTTGTTCCTTCACCAGAATGAAATGGCATTGATTGTTGGCTCAGATGTCTGGGAGAAGTGGAAAAAAGAAAATAAATGAAGAGCGAGCGGGCTTCTCTGGATCAACAATGGGGTTTAAAGGGAGAACAACAAAAATTAAATAGAAAATGAAAGATAAGAAAGTGAAGCTGTGTGAATTTGCGATGCATGAGCGAGTCTTGCTGATAGGGTCAATGCCAGATGGAACACCTCAAATCCCAAATGGTTTGCCACATCATCAGCAGTCAGACTATGTTATTACTATACACTCACACAACACGTATTTAAGTTTTTCACTCCAGCCATCCATGTCTCACTGCATTCATGGATATTCTCTTATATCACACTCAACAACTTGAGGAGACAGAGGCAGCACACTTGTTTGTCTCAGCACTCTGTGAGAGAATACTACAATAATCTGATCAAATGGAAACTGAAGCAACATGCGTGAGCTATAGTCTCTGTGTGTTTGTGTTTGAGTGAGTGAGTCAGTGAGAGTGGGTGAGTGAGTGAGAGTGCGTGCGTGCGTGCATATGTGTGTGTGTGTTGCTGTAGTCATTGTAGTAGTATGGCTTTACTCATGACTGAAATACATTAAAAGGAATGTAGCCAAACTCACTGCAAGGCAGAGCACAGCCCCTCTCTCCCACGAGCGATGGTTGTCATGGACATGATGTTCCCTGGGTGGGTCTGTCCTATTCTTTAGCAGACACATTTTGACAGAGGCTATAGGGAATTTGTTCTGCACATCACGAGGGTAATTTCAATCTTCCTTTCGACAGAATGTCCGATTTGAAATACATTTTAAAAATCTATTTGCAAATAATTGACAGTAAGTGACACTATAACAACTCTAAACTGTAACCTTGGATTTCAGTCTATGGGAATATTCACATTTACTTAAGTGAAAAGACCCCAGCTAGCACATTTGGTTCCCCGGAAGTTGTGGGAACGTACTTTTTGGGCTTCCAATAGGTTCTTGGAACGAAGCCATATGTTTCCTGACCGGTAAAACAGAACCTTTTTTTAACGTTCTGAGACCGGAAGTGAACATTTTGACTGTTCCGGGATCCTTCATTTTTAGGATGCTAATATTTTACGATGGTACCCTGAAAGTTTTCCTGGGAGGTTTTATTTGAAGGTAATTACAGTGCATTTGGAAAGTATTCAGACCCCTTGACTTTTTCCACATTTTGTTACATTACAGCCTTATTGTAAAATTGATTAAATAGTTTTTACACCCTCATCAATCTACAAACAATACCCCAAAAAGACAAAGAAAAAACAGGTATTTAGAAATTATTGCAAATGTATAAAAAATATCAAATCTGAAATATCACATTTAAATAAGTATTCAGACCCTTTACTTTGTTGAAGCATCTTTGGCAGTGATTACAACCCCGAGTCTTCTTGGGTATGACGCTACAAGCTTGGCACAGCTATATTTGGGGAGTTTCTCTCAATCTTCTCTGAAGATCCTCTCAAGCTTTGTAAGGTTGGATGGGGAGCGTCGCTGCACAGCTATTTTCAAGGCAACTGGAAATATGGCCGAATACAAACAGTGTAATTATTCCCTCCGTAAGGTAATCAAACAAGCAAAGTGTCAGTAGAGAGACAAAGTGGAGTTGCAATTCAACGGCTCAAACACGAGACATATGTGGCAGGGTCTACAGACAATCCCGGATTACAAAAGGAAAACCAGCCCCGTTGTAGACATTGATGTCTTGCTTCCAGACAAATTAACCAAATGACGCGAATCGCTACCAAAGACTGGGGGCTCTCCTCTCCATGGCGTGAGTATAACATTTGTAAGTGTTAACCTGTTTGAGGTAGGGGGCAGCATTTTCACTTTTAAATAAATTGCGTGCCCAAACTGAACTGCCTCCTACTCTGTCCCAGATCCTAATATATGCATATTATTAGTAGTATTGGATAGAAAACACTCTAAAGTTTCTTAAACTGTTTGAATCATGTCTGTGATTATAACAGATCTTATTTAGCAGGTGAAACCCAGAGAACAAACCATTCATATTTTTTTTTTAAGTCACTGTCTTTTCAATATTTTTTCATGGGGAATCCAGAATTCTAATATACTTTTCTGCAGATCCTACTGCTTCCACTGGACGTCACCAGTTTGTAGAAATTGGTTGAGGTTTTTCCTTTGTGTAATGAAGAAGTACCATAGCTGAGAACGAACGTCACTTCACGTGTACCTTTTGATAGAGGCGCGTAACCAGAAAAGTAGCATCAGTTTGTTTTAGAAATACCTAAAGTTGTATTACAAAAGTAGTTTGAATTGTTTTGGCAAAGTTTACAGGTAACCTTTGAGATATTTTGTAGCGACGTTGCGTAAGTTGAAAGAGGTGTTTTTCTGGATCAAACGCGCCAAATAAATGAACATTTTGGATATATATTGGCGGAATTAATTGAACAAAAGGACCATTTGTGATGTTTATGGAACATATAGGAGTGCCAACAAAAGAAGCTCGTCAAAGGTAAGGCATGATTTATATTTTATTTCTGCGTTTTGTGTCGCGCCTGCAGAGTTGAAATATGCTACTCTATCATTGTTTACTGTTGTGCTATCATCTGATAATAGCATTTTATGCTTTCGCCGAAAAGCCTTTTTGAAATCTGACACGTTGGCTGGATTCACAACGAGTGTAGCTTTAATTTGCTATCTTGCATGTGTAACTTAATGAAAGTTTGATTTTTATAGAAATGTATTTGAATTTGGCGCTCTGCATTTTCCCTGGCTATTGGCCATGTGGGACGCAAGCGTCCCGCCTACCCTAGAGAGGTTAACCCTCGCAAGGCTGCCGGCCCAGACGTCATCCCTAGTCGCGTCCTCAGAGCATGCGCAGACCAGCTGGCTGGTGTGTTTATGGACATATTCAATCAATCCCTATCCCATTCTGCTGTCCCCACATGCTTCAAAATGGCCACCATTGTTCCTGTTCCCAAGAAAGTCAAGGTATTTGAACTAAATTACTATCGCCCCATAGCACTCACTTCTGCCATCATGAAGTGCTTTGAGAGACTAGACAAGGATCATACCACCTCCACCCTACCTGTCTCCCTAGACCCACTTCAATTTGCGTATCGCCCCAATAGGTCCACATACGATGCAATCGCCATCACACTGCACACTACCCGATTCCATCTGGACAAGAAGAATACCTATATAAGAATGATGTTCATTGACTACAGCTCAGCATTCAACACCATAGTACCCTCCAAACTCATCATTAAGCTTGGGTCCCTTGGTCTTGACCCCGCCCTGTGCAACTGGGTCCTGGACTTCCAGACGGGCCGACTCCAGGTGGTGAAGGTAGGAAACAACATCTCCACTCCGCTGATCCTCAACCCCTGGGGCCCCACAAGGATGGGGTCTCAGCCCCCTCCTGCACTCACTGTTCACACACGACTGCATGGCCATGCACGCCTTCAACTCAATCATCAAGTTTGCAGGCTTGATTACCAACAACGAGACAGCCTACAGGGAGGAGGTGAGGGCCTTCGGAGCGTGGTGTCAGGAAAATAACCTCTCACTCAATGTCAGGAAAACAAAAAAGATGATTGTGGACTTCAGAAAACAGCAAAGGGAGCACCCCCCTATCCACATCGACGGGACAGCAGTGGAGAAGGTGGAGGAGTTAAGTTCTTCGGTGTACATATCACCGACAAACTGAAATGGTCCACACACACAGACAGAGAGGCGCAAAAGAGGTGCAATAGCGCCTTCAACCTCAGGTGGCTGAAAAAATGTGGCTTGTCACCGAAAACCCTCAATAACTTTTACAGGTTCACAATCGAGAGCATCCTGTCGGGCTGTATCAACGCCTGGTACTGCAACTGCACCACCCACAACCACAAGGCTCTCCAGAGGGTGGTGCGGTCTGCACAACGCATCACCGGTGGAAAACTACTTTCCCCCCAGGACACCTACAACACCCGATGTCACAGGAAGGCAAAAAATATAATCAAGGACAATAACCACTGAGCCACTGCCTGTTCACCTCACATCCATCCAGAAGGTGAGGTATGTACAGGTGCATCAAAGTTGGGACAGAGAGATTGAAAACAGCTTCTATCTCAAGGCCATCAGATTGTTAAACAGCCATCAATAGCACAGAGAGGCGGCTGCCTACCTACAGACTTGAAATCATTGGCCACTTTAATAAATGGAACACTAGTCACTTTAATAATGCCATAATAATGCCATAATAATAATGCCATAATTTAATAATGCTTTAAGAATGTTTACATGTATTACTTAAATTGGCAAGAAAAAGTATGGGAACCCTTTGGAATTTCCTGGATTTCTCCATGAATTGGTCATGAAATTTGATCTGATCATCTAAGTCACATCAATATGCATGTATACAGTCTGCTTAAACTAATAGCACACAAACAATTATACACATATAAATTATACAAATATAAACTCAACCAAACTGAATGTTGGACCATTCATCTTTACAAAACTATTTCAGTTCAGCAATAATCTTAGGATGTCTGGTGTGAACCGCTCTCAAGGTCATGCCATGGCATTTTAAATCGGGTTGAGGTCAGGACTCTGACTGGGCCATTCGAGAAGGCGTATTTTCTTCTGTCGACACCATTCTGTTGTTGATTTACTACTGTGTATTGGGTCGTTATTCTGTTGCATCACCCAACCTCTGTTGAGCTTTAATTGGTGGACAGATAGCCTTACATTCTCCTACAAAATGTCCTGATAATGATAGCAAGCTGTCCAGGCCCTGAGGTAGCAAAGCAGCCTAAACCATGATGCTCCCTCCACCATACTTTACAGTTGGTGTGGTTTTGATGTTGGTGTGCTGTGCCTTTTTTTCTCCGCACATAGTGTTGTGTGTTCCTTCCAAACAACTTTAGTTTAATCTGTCCACAGAATATTTTGCCAGAAGCGCTGTGGAACATCCAGGTGCTCTTTTGCGAACTTCAGATGTGCAGCAATGTTTTTTTTGGACAGCAGTGACATCTTCCGTGGTGTCCTTCCATGAACACTAGCCTAGGGGTTCACATCCTTTTTCTAACCTACACTGTGAATGTTTAAATTATGTATTCAATATAGACATGATCAATACAATAATTTGTGTTATTAGTTTAAGCACACTGTGTTTGTCTATTGTTGATCAGATCAAATTTTATGACACATTTATGCAGAAATCCAGGTAATTCCAAAGGGTTCACATACTTTTTCTTGCCACTGTATCTCATATGTATGTACTGTATTCTACACTATCTATTGCATCTTAGCCGCTCTGTCACTGCTCATCCATATATTTTATATTTATCAAGTATATCTCTGTATTTTGCTCCGTTCATCTTTCCCTCAATGCTGACTAGTCTCCCAGTCCCTGCCACTGAAAAACACCCTACAACATGATGCTGCCACCACCATGCTTTACCGTAGAGATGGTGGCAGGTTTCAATCTTGGTTTCATCTACGGACAATTCCTTCGACCTCATGGCTTGGTTTTTCCTCTGACATGCAGTGTCAACTGAGGGATCTTATATAGACAGGTGTGTGCCTTTCCAAATCATGTCCAATCAATTGAAATTACAGCAGGTGGACTCCAATCAAGTTGTAGAAACATCTCAAGGATGATCAATGGAAACAGGAGGCACCTGTTCTCAATTTTTAGTCTCATAACAAAGGGTCTGAATACTTATATAAATAAGGTATTTCTATTTTTTATTTGTGATACATTTGCGAACATTTAAAAAAAACTGTTTTTGCTTTGTCATTATGGGGTATTGTGTGTAGATTGATGGGCTGTAACGTAACGAAATGTGGGGGAAAATCAAGTGGTCTGAATACTATCCAAATGCACTGTAAATAACATTCTGAGAACATGTTTCAATAGGACTTTTTAATAACACTGCTAGCTTAAGCACTGATCATGCAAGCACATTTAATTTTAATTGTGGCACGGTGTCAATGAGATTCAAACCTATCATTTTCTGTTCTCTATCCATGGAATTAGTCTATTGTGCCACCATGATGGAGCTAGCATGCAATGTACTTTAATGTACAAAGCTGTTCAATTTAATCTATTCAAACAGACCCCGTTTCAAAGGAAACAAGCACTAATTCAGACCAGGTGTGATCATTTAGTGGGTGCGGCCAACACACCTAAAATTCACTCTGGCTATATTTGAGGCAGCAGGTAGCCTAGAGCGTTGGTCAGTAACCGAAAGGTTGCTGGATCGAATCCCTAAGCTGACAAGGTAAAAATCTGTTGTTCTGCCCCTGAACAAGGCAGTTAACCCACTGTTCCCCAGTAGGCCGTCATTCAAAATAATTTGCCTAGTTAAATAAAGGTTAAACAAAAATATATAAAATATATACTCCAATTTATGAGCACTCTCGTTAGAGTGTGCCAGAACGCAGAATAACTTATGAATTTACAAGCGCTCAATACCTGTTGAATATGGCCAGTGTGAGAAAATGTCGGCAAAAAATTAAATTGTTGCAAGCAGCACAGTTAGTCACCAATGCTCTGGATATCATGAACACACCCTAACCAGCTCTGTCAGAGTGAGATTTTATCTCATTTGTGTCTGGAGGTAGCTAGCAAGCTAGCCAATGTTAGCCAGTTAGCTTGGGTGCTTGATTGCTGTTGTGAGGTCAAAACGCTCAGATCAACCCTACAAGCTGACAATGCTCTGAATTTATGAATGCCCAGAGCTCAATCTGAGCGCACTCTGGCACTCCAGAATGAATTTACGAACACAACTCTGAAGACAGTTTTATTGATGCTGAGAACGGAATGTATGTTTTTAAATAACATTCTTAAGATTACTTATGTTTTTTATGAAAATGTCTCTGAACAATTTGAGAACAGTACTTTAAATAGAAACATTAGGAAATCTGCAGGAAACTTTATGCTGAAGTACTGAAATTCCCACAGAAGAACATTGTTTCTTAACGTTCTCTGAACTACTTGAGAACATTCCAAATGTAAAAACAGTTGGAGAACGTTTCTAGAACATTAACAAAATTCAAATGAAATGTAACCATGTTTGAACTGTTATGAAACGTTCTGTTAAAGTATTGAAATACCAAGAAAATAAAGTTTTTTGGCCAAGTTCCTTAAATGTGCTGAGAAGTCAAGCAACTATCCTGCACCGTTCCCAGAAAGTTGTGGGAAGGTTGTATGCAAAATAACCATAGGACAACCATGCTCTCACCAAGCTCTAAGAAATATGGTTCTCAAAACATTCTGTGCTAGCTGGGACAGAGGATGTTGTTTTCTTGGAAAATTATGTCCATTAAGACATTACAGCACAATAACACACAAACTGCACACCCACACTTACATCCAGCCAATCTGTGTGTGTGTGTTTATTCACACTTTATAATGTGTTTGAAATGTAAAACAACCCTACTTCATTAAACATTAATTAGGGAGTGCTGATTGCAAGCACTGCTAGATGTTGATCTTAATTATCTTCAGGCCCAAACCCTCACTGATTAAGCCCAAATACAGTAGAGTACCTACCCGTTCCCCCCTTACTGACCTACAGCACACAGCTAGCCCCCTGTGTAGGGTGAACAGAAGGAGAGGAGATCACATGTGTGGGGGCTCTACGTAACTAATTAAAAAGAGAGTGATTTCCTGATGGTGCCACCGTGAAAGAGAGGAAAGCATTTGGCTCAGTTGGATTTGCGCCTGGGACTGGATTAATAATGAATTGCTGCATTTAGAATATTGCTGACTCATTGAAATACAGTATGGAGGCAAACATTGCAGCTGCGGCAGTCTGGTGTACAGAACGGACCTCTTTTCACAAAAGCCATGTTCTTGGGTGTGTGGTGAGGCATGGAGATGGAGAGAATAATAGGAGCGAAAGAGGGAGGTAAGGTTATTACAGGGTCAATTCCATTAAGAATCACTCCCAGTGAATGCATGGCTCAGTCCCCCTCGGCCTGTGTGCTATTCTGATCCATCCATCATGTTCTTTATGTGTCTGACGTCTCACTGCAAACCGGAGGAATCTCATTTGATTATCTCCATATTATGTGGTGATTGACTGACAGCTCAGCGGAGGTAGAGAGTAACCAAACACAGAAAGCTCAGATCAGGCACAAGTCCAGTGTCATATGACATCCGCAGAGACACTCCTCAGCCTCCATCTGATTTGAGTGAGAGAGGATTTCAATTTTTGTCATTTCGTAGACACTCTTATCCAGTGCGACATACAGGAGAAATTAGGGTTAAGTGCCTTGCACATCGACAGTGACTTTTTGGTTACTGGCCCAATGCTCTTAACCACTAGGCTACAGTACCTGCCGCCCAGTATCCTAAGAGAATAGATACAAATAATATGATGCATACTTCCCTGCTTTGTTAACGTGTTGACCATAAAACATTGTTCTGTTCTTGTTTACAAGGGTGTATCCTCCTACTCTTTGTTTTCATCCCTATTCCCTTTGGTTTTTAGTTTTAACTTTGATGTCTAATACCAACGTCTATTCTCATCGTCTTATACTCAGCCTATTACCTACTTTTCCATACAGAGTACACTCGTAGAAAAAAAGGTGCTATCTAGAACTTAAAAGGGTTCTTCATCTGTCTCCATAGGAGAACCCTTTGAAGAACCCTTTTTGGTTCCATGTAAAACCCTTTCCACAGAGGGTTCTACATGGAACCCAAAATAGTTCTACCTGGAACCAAAAAGGGTTATCCTATGGGGACAGCCGATGAACCATTTTGGAACTCTTTTCTCTAAGGGTGTCATTTTGTAATGTGTTTCCAATGACCCAGCACTATCAGTATCTTATTGCCAGTGTTCTCCACTCTTCTGAGACTCCGGGTAAATGACAGGCTCTCCAATGGCCAATTAGACAATTAATTGCTTATCAGATCCAATTTATAAACCCAGTAAATGAAACAAAGTGTCCGCTCTGTTATTTGCATGTGTGTGTACCTTGCTCCCCTGTCATCCTCAATCAGTGAAGTTGACACCTAATTGCTGAGTTCCTGCTCATTTACATCTCAAAACTGCCTTCTGTCTGTCTAATCACACACGTCTAATCTCTCTCTCTCTCTCTCTCTCTCTCTCTCTCTCTCTCTCTCTCTCTTTCTCTCTCCGACTCATCCATGTGTCACTTTGAGTTCTGAGTCAATATATGCCCAGCGATCCGCCCCATGGACCCAGACCCCATAACAACCCCCTACTCCCTCTTCACCACATCTTCCTCTAACCCCTCCCCCTCTGGAACACAAAAAAATCTCCCTGTGCCCCAGTGGGAGGTAATTGATGCGGAACATCGAATATTTCACATCCTGTCATTTCTGAACATTACTGACATCTCCCTTATTGGATCAAGGCTTTAAAAAGAGCCCTCTCCTCAGTCTCGTGCCTCCTGATCCTTCCGCTCTTATTGTTTCCCTTCATCCACCATCTATCCACATGCAGAACATTGCTTTAAAGGTAGACTCAACGAAATGACGTTGCCACAAACAGCACTGCAGATATTGAGATGAGCAAGATGTAAGACTTCACCATCACACAGTATCTACGCATTGCTACTAGCTGCTGTCTCCCTCCCCACCCTACCCTGCATCTCATCTCCCTCATGTCTCCTAACAACAACCAGACTGCTTTATAGGGTATTGGTGTCTCATTACCTGTCAATGCCAGGTTCAGGGTGAACATGGCGCATTGAGGAGCGTGGTGTATATTTTTTATGGAGTTGCCAATGCCGATTGATTTATTTCTTAGCGAAAGTGAATCGATGGAAATCTCATTAAGAAAGATGGTAAAGGTCACAGCAGACGTGTAAACACTCTGTAAAGCCTTGTTGGCTTTTTAATTCCCTCCCAAGATCATGCTCAATACTCCCACCAACCACACATGAACCCACATGAACCCGCATGAACCCAGACGAACATAGACTCAGAGATGGAGGTGTCATTGTTTAATGAAAGTTAAATTATGTTCTGCAGAGAAAGCAACTCAAAAGAAACAACTGTCTCAATCATGTTCCCACAATTTAAAATGATAATTCCTCTCTAAAAACGGTCCCTCTGTTAACAAGGTGACAAGTGAACAATGATTAATATGCACTGGTTTCAGAACAGAGACAGCTTTAGATCTCTCATCATGGTTGTCCATGCTCTGGGAATAATCAATATGATTTTAATATGAGACAATATAAAACATTGTAAAAAATTTACGCTGTCATTCGAAGCTGAACATACATGTAACACTGTCTTGACTGCAGGAATACACTGTGTGTGTGTGTGTGCGTGTGGGGTGTCCGTGCGCGTGTGGGGTGTCCGTGTGTGAGTGCGCGCGCGTGTGTGTGTGTTTGCGTGTGTGTACATGGGCTTGTGTATGTGTGTGTGTTTAGTTGTGTGTGTGGGTGTGTCCATTGTGTTTGTGTCTAGTTGTGTGGGTGGGTGGGTGTGTGTATGTCAGTGTGTCTGTCCATAGGAGTCTAAGTGTGTATCAGAGAGAGAGAGACCGAGAAATAGAAAGAGACAGATAGAGATAGAGTAGTGCTGAGATTGATGTTCTCTGACATAAATGACCGTGCTGTACTTTAATAACCACAGTGAACATAGACACATGTACAGATGTAGGACCTTAATTTGATCACTCTTTTGTTGCTGAGAATTTTCCTGCCACACAGGAAATGCAGATGAGCTTTGTGATTTACATGAATTCACTGAAAACCTACATTAACCCAAGGTTATATTAACAGTATTGGACTTTTATAGGCTACTTTTGACCAGCAACAGTTGAAGTCGGAAGTTTACATAAACCTTAGCCAAATAGATTTAAACTCAGTTTTTCACAATTCCTGACATTTAATCCTAGTAAACATTCCCTGTCTTAGGTCAGTTAGGATCACCACTTTATTTTAAGAATGTGAAATGTCAGAATAAAAGTAGAGAGAATTATTTATTTCAGCTTTTATTTCTTTCATCACATTCCCAGTATGTCAGAAGTTTACATATACTCAATTAGTATTTGGTAGCATTGCCTTTAAATTATTTAACTTGGGTCATTGTTTTGAGTAGCCTTCCACGAGCTTCCCACAATAAGTTAGGTTAATTTTATCCCATTCCTCCTGACAAAGCTGGTGTAACTGAGTCAGGTTTGTAGGCCTCCTTGCTCGCACACGCTTCTGCCCACAAATTTTCTATAGGATTGAGGTCAGGGCTTTGTGATGGCCACTCCAATACCTTGACTTTGTTGTCCTTAAGCCATTTTGCCACAACTTTGGAAGTATCCTTGGTGTCATTGTCCATTTGGAAGACCCATTTGCGATCAAGCTTTAACTTCCTGACTGATGTCTTGAGATGTTGATCCAAATAATTTTCCTCACTCATGATGCCATCTGTTTTGTGAAGTGCACCAGTCCCTCCTGCAGCAAAGCACCCCCACAACATGATGCTGCCACCCCCGTGCTTCACGGTTGGGATGGTGCTCTTCGGCTTGCAAGCCTCCCCGTTTTTCCTCCAAACATAACAATGGTCATTATGACCAAACATTTATATTTTTGTTTCATCAGACCAGAGGACATTTCTCCAAAAATGTTGATCTTTGTCCCCATGTGCAGTTGCAAACCATAGTCTGGCTTTTTTATGGCGGTTTTGGAGCAGTGGCTTCTTCCTTGCTGAGCGGCCTTTCAGGTTATGTCGTTAAAGGACTGTGGATATAGATATAGATACTTTTGTACCTGTTTCCTCCAGAATCTTCACAAGGTCCTCTGCTGTTGTTTTGGGATTCATTTGCACTTTTCGCACCAAAGGACATTCATCTCTAGGAGACAGAATGCATCTCCTTCCTGAGAGGTATGACGGCTGCGTGGTCCCATGGTGTTTATACTTGGTAGTTGCTCCTGATGATTACGTGTGTGATTATGTGTGTTATTTCATAGTTTTGATGTCTTCACTATTATTCTACAATGTAGAAAAGAGTAAATAGTAAAACTGAAGAAAAACCCTGGAATGAGTAGGTGTGTCCAAACTTTTGACGGGTATTGTATGTCAAATTAAGATCAGGCACGCCCAATTTTTCAGTTTTTGATTTGTTAAAAAAGTTTAAAAAGTTTGAAATATCCAATAAATGTCGTTCCACTTCATGATTGTGTCCCATTTGTTGATTCTTCACACAAAAATACAGTTTTATATCTTTATGTTTGAAGCCTGAAATGTGGCAAAAGGTTTCAAAGTTCAAGGGGGCCGAATACTTTCGCAAGGCACTGTACATTCCCATTAGAAAGGAATGACTCCTTTTGGACCACTGGCATCTCATTATGTCAATTGATGTCCAAGTGCTGGTGTATTTTAATGAGGACATACAGTCAAAGCAGTAGGTATTTCCTCCATCTCAGGGCTGTTTAATGTGTTATGCACCATGGGCTACTCAAGTATGTTGGGGATCTCTTGCAGTAACTCTGGTGTTGATACCTCGCCTTGTGCTTACTGTTTGTTTTTCGGGTAATTTCAGCTCCATAACTACTCAGAGGCAGAATCTCCATTTGGGACCATGGTAATTCATTTATCCCTATTGATCTCTTGTATTCCTCAAGCGGTTGAACGGGGTGGCCTGTTTTGCGCAAAACAGTTCCCAAAGTGCAGATGGCAGGGAAGGGCCAGACAGTGTTCTTCATGCCATACTCATTCAGTTTATTGTGTAAGAGGTAAGCGGTTGTAATTGCAGGTTAGTAACAGTGTAACAAGCCCTCCCTCCTCAAATTCATGGACAGACTGTCACAATAGGAATTTAGAAATTAGAGTGATTAGTCTTGGCACTCTTCTTGGGCTTGACTGCATTTTAGACTTGGTTTCTGATGTGTAGTGTATTAGTGTACAAGAAGGAAGAGAGAACTTAGAAGAACATGTTTACATTCATTTAAAGGAGCAATCTTTCAACATTTGTTGACTTATAAATAAATTAGATGTGTCCATTGATTCTTGAAAAATATATTTTATAAATGCCACATGAGCATTGTTCAACTGTCGTACCCCCATCAGAACCCAAAATACACACTTTTTTTTACTCTAATGTTTGTAAACAATGTAAATGTAAACACACACTATACACCCTCAAAACATGGTTAAAAGTATAATTTGGATATCATGGATGGTCATTCCTTCATTCATAATTCTGTCTCTAGTCCCATCCCTTAGCTTTTTACAGAAACAGGGTCGGGGAATGCTTTGTTTTTGTTTCAACTAAGGATTTCCACTTTAATGAGTGAGGTGCCATCGTTTCCAGCATCTAGCATAGTCTGACATGTTTTCAGAACATGAGGGATTTTTGTTGCCTAAGGACCAGCTACATTTTTTCCTCTGTTTTCCAGGTGAAACATTCCTTCTGTTAATACTTCTGGAATATGAAGAGATGAAACAGAGAAAGCCCCATGCACTTCTCAGAACACTATTAGGCTGCAGAGCAGAGCAGAGCGATCAGGGTGGTGCCGCCCAGGCCCAGGCCTAGCACCAGAGTGCAAATTACAGGGGGCCCAGGGGGGTCTCACACCCTGAATGAGACATAAGTCCCCCTAAATGCAACAAAGTCAAACTCCAAATAATGCAAATTTAACCATTGTCCTATTTGTTTAAAATGCTATTTGTACTGCTACAGTGGTAAATATTAAAATAAAAGCTTATTAAATGAACACCATCAGCCCTTTGTCATGGTTAAACCCATATTTTTCCCATGTGGCTGCACTTGTCATCCCAAGAACGTCCCGTATCTCAACCCCTTTTCAGGTGTCCCATCTTTTCTTTCTACAAAAAAGGTAATTTTGTCAGCAAGACACATCAATTAATTCAGGCTACAAGAGGGTAGACCCAATGACAGTCTCCAAATGGCATTACACTTTTTTGTGTTTTGTAACATATGTCTCTTTCCATTCATTAAATGGCGTGAGTGTACATTGCACTGTTGGAATGCTTTCATTATTTTGGAGTGGACGAACATGCTCAGGTAGCCTACTTTTTGAAGTCATTTGATTGACAATATGATGAAAACATCATGACACTTTCTGTTCATGCCAGATTATAAGATAATTAATCAGTGAAATCTTGTTGTTGAATTGCCTCAAAGTTTGGCATGTCTCCAAGAAGGATCCAACCTTTTGAGGAAATATGCACTTCAGAAGCTGTAATGTGGTGCGTGCTGGTGGAATTTAGGCTCAGGAGAACGAACTTGGAGTATTTAATGAAACTCCAAAAACCAACGTATACAAAATAAAGAAAAGTGGTTAAATAAGATCTGTCGCACACCATAACAGACATAGCACCTATACATACAACGAACAATCACCGACAAAGACATGAAGTAAAACAGAGGGTTAAATACACAACATGTAATGATGGGATTGAAACCAGGTGTGATGTGAGACAAGACAAAACCAATGGAATGTGAAAAATGGATCAGCGATGGCTAGAAGGTCGGTGACGTCGTCCGCCGGACACCGCCCGAACAAGGAGAGGGACCAACTTCGGCAGAAGTCGTAACAGAGCCGCACGCCGACACGGACCCCGGGGACGACCCAGAGGGTGAGGCGCAGGGCGATCCGGATGGAGACGGTGGAACTCTCGCAGCATAGAAGGATCCAACACGTCCTCCACCGGAACCCAGCATCTCTCCTCCGGACCATACCCACCCCCCCAGTCCACGAGGTACTGAAGACCCCTCGCCCGATGTCTCGAATCCAGTATGGAACGAACAGAGTACGCCGGGGCCCCCTCCCGCACCTCAGACTCCTGGAGCGGGCCAGCCACCAACGGCCTGAGGAGAGACACATGGAACGAGGGGTTAATACGGTAATCGGGGGGAAGCTGTAACCTATAACATACCTCGTTCACTCTCCTCAGGACTTTAAATGGCCCCACAAACCGCGGACCCAGCTTCCGACAGGGCAGGTGGAGGGGCAGGTTTTGGGTTGAGAGCCAGACCCGGTGCAAACACCGGGGTCTCACTGCGCCAACTTTCTGGCGAAGCACGGCGCGCTGAAGGTGGACATGTGCGGCGTCCCATGTTTCTTCCTCGCGCCGGAACCAGTCATCCACCGCAGGAGCCTTGGTCTGACTCTGATGCCAAGGAGCCAGAACCGGCTGATACCCTAATACACACTGGAAGGGAGAGAGGTTAGTGGAGGAGTGGCGGAGCGAGTTTTGGGCCATCTCTGGCCAGGGCATGAACGCTGCCTACTCCCCCGGCCGGCCCTGGCAATAAGACCTCAGAAACCTACCCACATCCTGGTTAACTCGCTCCACCTGCCCATTACTCTGGGGGTGAAACATGAGATGCTGACCGAGACCCCCAGATGTTCCATGAACGCCCTCCAGACCCTTAACGTGAACTGGGGACCCCGATCAGACACTATATCCTCAGGCACCCCGTAGTGCCATAATACGTGAGTAAACAGGACCTTCGCAGTTTGTAGGGTCGTAGGGAGACCGGGCAAAGGGAGGAGACGACAGGACTAAGAAAAATGATCCAGAATTACCAGGATCGTGGTGTTACCCTGTGAAGGTGGAAGATCAGTTAGGAAATCCATCGACAGCTGTGACCACGGCCGTTGTGGAACGGGGATGTGTTGTAACTTACCTCTGGGTAGGTGCCTAGGAGCCCTACACTGTGCGCACACCGAGCAGGAGGACACATAAACCCTCACGTTCTTAGCCAAAGTGGGCAACCAGTACTTCCCACGAAGACAGCGCACCGTCCGACCGATCCCAGGATGACCAGAGGAGGGTGACGTGTGTGCCCAATAGAACAGCCGGTCGCAGACAGCAGATGGAACGTACAGACGCCAAGCTGGACACTGGAAGGGAGCTGGCTCTGCACGTGATGCCCGCTCAATGTCCGCGTCCAGCTCCCACACTACCGGCGCTACCAGGCAAGATGCCAGAAGTATGGGAGTGGGATCCATGGGCCGCTCCTCTGTGTCATACAGACGGGACAATGCGTCTGCCTTAACGTTCTGGGAGCCTGGTCTGTAGGAAAGGGTAAACACAAAACGGGTGAAAAACATGGCCCACCTTGCCTGGCGAGGGTTCAGTCTCCTCGCCGCCTAGATGTACTCGGAGAGGGGATGCGGGAGGATGGAAACACCAGACCCCAATCTGAACGTCCGCGAGTAGCCAGGAGGTTGTCTAGCCGGATGGACATGTCAACCAGCTGGTCAAATGTGGGGGTGGGGTCTCTGCAGGCCAGCTCCCGATGGACGTCCTCGTGCAGACTACAACGGTAATGATCGATCAGGGCCCTGTTGTTCCATCCCGTGCCGGCAGCCAGGGTCCTAAACTCTAGTGCGAACTCCTGGGTGCTCCTCGTCTCCTGCCTCAGATGGTAGAGGCTCTCACCCTCGGGCGGGTGGTCGAAAACTGCCCAGAAACGGAGGGTGAACTCCTCAAACTGGTCCAACGCCGCATCTCCCTCTCTCCATACGGCCTTGTCCCACTCCAGGGCTTTCCCGGTGAGGCATGAGACGAGGGCGGACACCCTCTCCCGATCCGATGGAGCCGGGTGAACGGTGGCCAGGTATAGCTCCAGTTGCAGTAGAAACCCTCGGCAGCCCGCAGCCTCTCCGTTTTACTCCTGGGGCAGGGAGAGACGAAGCCCACTGGAACCAGATTGAAACGGAGCGCTCGGGGGAGACCCCTGGTAGAGGCGCTGGAAGAACTCCCTGTCTCTCCCAGCGGTCCATAGTCTGGACAACACGGTCCATGGCGATGCCAAGATGGTGGATCATTGCTGCATGCTCCTGGACACGCTCCTCCACCTCTATGGCCGGGGTACCTTGTCCTGCTGACTCCATATCGGTGGTGTGATGCGTGCTGGTGGCAGGGAAGTCAGGCGCAGGAGAACGAACTTGGTATAAATGGAGTATTTAATGAAAGCTCACAAACTCCAAAAACCAACGTATTCAAAATAAATGGTTCCAGCTTAACCCAGGCTTATAGTGTTGGAAAATAATACAGAACACATGAAAATAGAGAGATTGTATAGAGGGAATGAGAAAAAATAATGAAAAAAGCAGGGGAAAAGAGAGCGATAGTGATGATAGCTCACATGCTGTTGGTCTGTGTGACAGGGATGACATCAAAGTTTGGACTCTGTGATCACCATGGAAACTGGAAAAAAAATTGGCAATATAATGAGGCAGGGGTCTTTCTGACCTTCCTCCAGACAACAGTGCACAGCGATAAAGATTTCATTCTGAGACTAAATATGTCCGTGCCTCCCATCAGAGCAGAGCGCTGGAGTGGTGATATTGTACAGGTAATTTGTCATGTGCAGCCCTCTGAGTATTCCAAGGATGTTCTCCTATCTTATGAGTTTATCTCCATTTTATGAATTTGAACTGGCTAACCCTCAGGACCTGTTTAAGATAACATTGTAACATAGTTCTGGGACCAAGCTGGTATTGATTTTGTGTTTAGTTTCAGATTTTTATTTGTATATTTTCATGCTCAACATGAAAAATATAAATTTCAAAACTAACAGTGTGAGTCGATGAGGGAAATCCAGCAGCACCACAACAACAATGCAGAATGTTTACCACGGCTTTGAACCATCTCTGTTTTCATACGGATCAAAATGACATTTGCGTTACATGTATCACTGTAATCCCTGCTATCCAAAGATACAGAAGGCTACTTATTAAATATGCTTAGTTCTATATTTATGGTCATTACCAGCAGTTGTGTGCTGTGTCTGGTGTCATGGTTTTAACAAATGGTAATATGTGTTGCGGCGGTACAGTTTGTTTGCTGGAGGTGAATGGGCTGTTTATGTAGTCCATTCAGTTGTGCATCTGAGCTGCTTTTTTAATTAAAAGCTGGCCCTATCTCTCCCCAACGTTGGGTGTGATCACAGCCTGTCACATCAGTTCAGCACAAACATGTTTATTTTGGGCCAGATTCATTTAATGGGCTTGTCAAAACTGATGGAAATTAGAACTGGCAAAACTGGCAAATAAACCTGGGTGTTATTAGATGTGTTGGGCTTTGTTTGCCTTGCTTATTTGGTCCTGCACTTGCTGCTGATACATATTACTGTGTGCTGCTAGCACCCATGATAGGGGTGTTCTAAGAGAAATATACACTTTTCTGTCCAAATGTAATTTATTTATTTTTACGCCAATCACAAGAAAATAATAATCTGATCTGTGTTAAACTAACTTGAAGGAAAACATACTTCTCTAAGGAACCTTATTACTACCAATTCACCATACTTTCAAATCTATAAATATCATGATCAAAAATAGCTGAGCGCCACATTTATACATTGTGTGACTTCCTGAATGAGAGACTTGTGTTTGTCAGTGTGTTTCCCAGGCTCCATCATTGTAGTTGGATGGTAATAGCACAGGGTTGTATTGAGATTTCACATCCCTTTTCTTTTTTCCTAAGAATTCCTAACTATTTAAGTCACAGATGGTGGTTTTATGGAAACCTCTTCACAGGGGTTACCCAGACAGATCTCACTATATTATGTGCAGAATCACCATCAGCTCGTTACCCAGGCTTTACTAGATGTAATTGTTTTCCTTGTTTTATTGTTTTCCTTGTTTGAGTCAATTGTCATCTCATAAACCTGTAAATGATAGCACATGAAACATTTCAGAGCAAGAGGGAGAGAAGCCTGATACAATATAGAGAACACTGGAGAGAGAGGGGGAGAGAGCTACTGTAGTGACAGGGAAAGTGGGAGAAGAGGGGGAGAGGTATGAAGAGCGAGACAGACAGGGGAAGCCAAAGTGTTTTTCCCAGAGCAATGACACTCACTTAATAGCCTCAAGTGCCATCCCCTTTCAGCCAGGTGATGTCCATGGACTGCCACTCTCCTAGTTGCCCACCACCCCCTCAACACACAATCTGCACCTTTCCACTCCTCTCCTCTCAAATACACCTCTCTCCTCTCCACTATTTTCTTCTGATCTCATGTTCTTGTACTTTAGGGATACTTGATTACCCCCAAAAAACATATCCATTATGGAATGGAAGATGACGACAGACATGGCAGCTCTTCTTCAAGCTCCTAAGCAACTTTGCAGTATTTTGTTTTTTTGTGTGTGTTATTTCTTACATTATTATTAGCCCAGAATGTTTTTGTGTTATTAAATACAGCCGGAGAGAACTTTTGGATATCAGCAATAAGAACTCTCCGGGAAGAAGAAAGGCGGTGGTGTATGTTTCATGATTAACTACTCATGGTGTGATTGTGATAATGTACAGAAACTCAAGTCCTTTGGTTCACCTGACCTAGAATACCTCACAATCAAATGCCGACTGTATTACCTCCCCTCAAGCCGATACCATGATAGCCGTCAGGGAACTACACTGGACTTTGTGCAAACTGGAAAACATATATTCTGAGGCAGCATTTATTGTAGCTGGGGATTTTAACAAAGCAAATTTGAGAAAAATGCTACCGAAGTTTTATCGACACATTGTCTGTAGTACTCCCACATCAAAAACTCTTGACCATTGTTACTCCCTCTTCCTGGGATTGCTACACGGCCCTCTCCTGCCCTCCCTTCGGCAAATCTGATCACGACTCAATCCTGCTCCTCCCTTTCCATAGGCAGAAAGTACCCATGCTAAGGTCAACTGGTCTAACCAATCGGAATCCATGCTTCAAGACTGTTTTGATCACACGGACTGGGATATGTTTTGGGTTGCCTCTGAGAATAACATTGACGTATACATGGACACGGTGACTCGGTTCATCAGGAAGTGTATAGGGGATGTTGTTCCCACTGTGACTATTAAAACCTACCCAAACCAAAAACCCTGAATACATGGCAGCATTCATGCAAAACTGAAAGCGCAAAACACTGCATTTAACCACGGCAAGGTGACTGGGAATATGGTTGAATACAAACAGTGTGGCTATTCCCTCTGTAAGGTAATCAAACAGGCAAAACGTCAGTACAGAGACAAAGTGGAGTCACAATTCAATGGCTCAGACACGAGACGTATGCGGCAGGGTCTACAGGCAATCACGGATTACAAAGGGAAATCCAGCCACATCGGGGATACCGACGTCTTACTCCCGGACAAGCTAAACACCTTCGCCCACTTTGAGGATAACACAGTGCCACCAACGCAGCCCACTCCAAAGGACTGTTAACTCTCGTTCTCCGTGGCCAACGTGTGTAAGTGTGTTAACCCTCGCAAGGCTGCGGGCCAAGATGGATCCCTAGCCTCGTCCTCAGAGCATGTGCAGACCAGCTGGCTAGAGTTTTTACGGACATAGTCAATCTATTCCTATCCCAGTCTGCTGTCCCCACCCGCTTCAAGATGTCCGCAATTGATCCTGTACCCAAGAAAGCAAAGGTATCTGAACTAAATGACTATCGCCCCATAGCACTCACTTCTGTCAACATGAAGTGCTTTGAGAGGCTAGTTAAGGATCATATCACCTCCACCTTACCTGACACCCTAGACCCACTTCAATTTGCATTCCACCCCAATAGATTCACAGATGATGCAATCACCATCGCTCTGCACACTGCCCTATTCCATCTGGACAAGAGGAATACCTATGTAAGAATGCTGTTCATTGACCACAGCTCAGCCTTCAACACCATAGTACCCTCCAAGCTCATCATTAAGCTCCGGGCCCTGGGTCTAAAACCTGCCTTGTGCAGCTGGGTCCTGGACTTCCTAACGGGGTCCTGGACTTCCTGACACCTCCACTTCACTGATCCTCAACACAGGGGCCCCACAAGGGTGTGCGCACAGCCCCCTCCTGTACTCCCTGTTCACCAATGCATGCATGGCCACATCCGCCTCCAATTCAATCAAGTTTGCAGACGACACAACAGTAGTAGGCCTGATTACCAACAATGACAATAGTGGTAACCTCTCACTCAACGTCAACAAATCAATGGAGCTAATCGTGGACTTCAGGAGACAGCATTGGGAGCCCACCCCTATCCACATCGATGGGACTGCAGTGGAGAAGGTGAAACGTTTAACCTCTCTTGGGTAGGGGGCAGTATTTTCACGTCCGGATGAAAAGTGTGCCCAAAGTAAACTGCCTGTTACTCAGGCCCAGAAGCTAGGATATGCATAGAATTGGTTGATTTGGATAGAAAACACTCTAAAGTTCCTAAAACGGTTAAAATAATGTCTGTGAGTATAACATAACTAATATGGCAGCCGACACCCGAGGACAAACCATCCCCAAAAAAATAATTATTCAGCCTACCACTATTTTCAATGGCTGTCACTTTTATTATAAGGCGAATGCCTCCCAGATTGTCTTTAGAAAGAGTTTCAGGCTGGTTTTTAGAAAAATTAGCCAGAAATTGTAGTTTTTCTAGGCTGCTACTCGGGCCCAGAAGATATGATATGCATATAACTGGTAGATTTGGATAGAAAACACTCTAAAGTTTCCAAAACTGTTACAATAGTGACTGTGAGTATAAGAGAACTGATTTAGCAGACGAAAACCTGAGAAAAATCCATTCAGGAAGTAGTTATTTTTTTGGTTTTGTAGTTTTCTATTCAATGCCATTACAGTATCCATTGACTTAGTACTCCATTTGCAGTTCCTATCATCAAATCAAATCAAAGCAAATCTATTTATATAGCCCTTCGTACATCAGCTGATATCTCAAAGTGCTGTACAGAAACCCAGCCTAAAACCCCAAACAGCAAGCAATGCAGGTGTAGAAGCACGGTGGCTAGGAAAAACTCCCTAGAAAGGCCAAAATCTAGGAAGAAACCTAGAGAGGAACCAGGCTATGTGGGGTGGCCAGTCCTCTTCTGGCTGTGCCGGGTGGAGATTATAACAGAACATGGCCAAGATGTTCAAATGTTCATAAATGACCAGCATGGTCGAATAATAATAAGGCAGAACAGTTGAAACTGGAGCAGCAGCACGGTCAGGTGGACTGGGGACAGCAAGGAGTCATCATGTCAGGTAGTCCTGGGGCATGGTCCTAGTGCTCAGGTCAGTTGAAACTGGAGCAGCAGCACGGCCAGGTGGACTGGGGACAGCAAGGAGTCATCATGTCAGGTAGTCCTGGGGCATGGTCCTAGGGCTCAGGTCCTCCGAGAGAGAGAAAGAAAGAGAGAAGGAGAGAATTAGAGAACGCACACTTAGATTCACACAGGACACCGAATAGGACAGGAGAAGTACTCCAGATATAACAAACTGACCCTAGCCCCCCGACACATAAACTACTGCAGCATAAATACTGGAGGCTGAGACAGGAGAGGTCAGGAGTCCCTTCCACTAGATGTCAACAGTCTTTAGAAATTGTTTCAGGCTTGTATTCTTATAAATGAGGGAGTAAGACCAGTCTGAACAAGGGGACTCTAACGTGTCGCAGAGCTTTTTCAGGCACATGAGCATTTCTTGTTTACCTTTAATATTGACGACGTTATTGTCCGGTTGAAATATTATAGATAATTTAGGCTAAAAAACAACCTGAGAATGGAATATTAACATCTTTTGACATGTTTCTATGAACTTTATGGATACAATTTAGATTTTTTGTCTGATTGTTTTGACTGAGTTTGAACCTGTGGATTACTGAAGAAAACGCGCTAACAAAACAAAGGTTTTTTTTATATAAAGAGACTTCATCGAACAAAAGGAACATTTATGGAGTAAATGAATGTCTTCTGATTGCCACCATATGAAGATCATCAAAGGTAAGGGATTCATTTTATCTCTATTTCTGAGTTTTGTAACGCTTCTGCTTGGCTGGTTACTGTTTGTAATAATTTGTCAACTGGGCTATGTTCTGGGCTAGGTATGTTCTGGGCTAGGTATGCTTTCGCCAAAAAGCATTTTATAAATATGACACTGTGGTTGGTTTAACAAGAATCTAATCTTTAAACCTATGTAAAATATGTCTTGTTTTCTGAATTTTTATAATGAGCATTTCTGTAATTGAATTTGGCGCTCTGCAACCTCACTGGATGTTAGCCAGATGGGACGCTAGCGTCCCACGTACCCTAGAGAGGTTAACCAATGAGGCTAGTTGAGAACAAGTTTTCATTTGCAACTGCGACCTGGCCAAGATAAAGCAAAGCAATGTGCCACAGACAACAACACAGAGTTACACATGGAGTAAAGAATAAACAAGCCAATAACACAATGACACAGTAGAGAAAAGAAAGTCTATATACAGTGTGTCCAAAAGGCATGAGGAGGTAGGCAATAAATAGGCCATATTTATGGATATAAAGAAGGACATTATCGAACAAAATGACCATTTGTGATGTAACTGGGACCTTTTGGAGTGCCGACAGAAGAAGATCATCAAAAGTAAGGCATTTTTTATATCGCTATTTCTGACTTTCATGTTGCACCTGCCTGGTTGAAATGTTTTTTCATGGTTTTGTATGTGGGGCGCTGTCCTCAGATAATCGCATGGTGTGCTTTCACCATAAAGCCTTTTTGAAATCTGACACAGCGGCTGGATTCAGTTCCTCGGCGTACACATCACTGACAATCTGAAATGGTCCATCCACACAGACAGTGTGGTGAATAAGGCGCAACAGCGCAACTCAGCAGGCTGAGGAAATTCGGCTTGGCCCCTAAGACCCTCACAGACTTTTACAGATGCACAATTGAAAACATTCTGTCGGGCTGTATCACCGCCTGGCATGGCAACTGCACTGCCCGCAACTGCAGGGCTCTCCAGAGGGTGGTGCAGTCTCCCGAAAAAATCCCCAGGGGGACACTGCCTGAACTCCAGGACACCTACAACACCAGATGTCACAGGAAGGCCAGAAAGATCATCAAGGACATCAACCACCTGAGCCATGGCCTGTTCACCCCGCTATCATCCAGAAGGCAAGATCAGTACAGGTTCATCAAAGCTGGGAACAAAAGACTGAAAAACAGCTTCTATCTCAAGGCTATCAGACTGTTAAATAGCCATCACTAGCCGGCTACCACAAGGTTACTCAACCCTGCACCTTAGAGGCTGCTGCTCCATGTTCATAGATATGGAATCACTGGTCACTCTATTAATGGAACACTAATCACTTTAATAATGTTTACATCTGCTTTACTCATTTCATATGTACAGTGCCTTGCGAAAGTATTTGGCCCTCTTGAACTTTGCGACCTTTTGCCACATTTCAGGCTTCAAACATAAACATATAAAACTGTATTTTTTTGTGAAGAATCAACAACAAGTGGGACACAATCATGAAGTGGAATGACATTTATTGGATATTTCAAACTTTTTTAACAAATCAAAAACAGAAAAATTGGGCGTGCAATTTTCAGCCCCCTTAAGTTAATACTTTGTGGTGCCACCTTTTGCTGCGATTACAGCTGTAAGTCGCTTGGGGTATGTCTCTATCAGTTTTGCACATCGAGAGACTGAAATTTTTTCCCATTCCACCTTGAAAAACAACTCGAGCTCAGTGAGGTTGGATGAAGAGCATTTGTGAACAGCAGTTTTCATTCCTTTCCACAGATTCTCGATTGGATTCAGGTCTGGACTTTGACTTGGCCATTCTAACACCTTGATATGTTTATTTTTGAACCATTCCATTGTAGATTTTGCTTTATGTTTTGGATCATTGTCTTGTTGGAAGACAAATCTCCGTCCCAGTCTCAGGTCTTTTGCAGACTCCATCAGGTTTTCTTCCAGAATGGTCCTGTATTTGGCTCCATCCATCTTCCCATCAATTTTAACCATCTTCCCTGTCCCCGCTGAAGAAAAGCAGGCCCAAACCATGATGCTGCCACCACCATGTTTGACAGTGGGGATGGTGTGTTCAGCTGTGTTGCTTTTACGCCAAACATAACGCTTCTCCTTATATGAGCTGAAAGTTTAGAGGGACGGCCAGGTCTTGGTAGATTTGCAGTGGTCTGAAACTCCTTCCATTTCAATATTATCGCTTGCACAGTGCTCCTTGGGATGTTTAAAGCTTGGGAAATCTTGTTGTATCCAAATCCGGCTTTAAACTTCTTCACAACAGTATCTCGGACCTGCCTGGTGTGTTCCTTGTTCTTCATGATGCTCTCTGCGCTTTTAACGGACGTCTGAGACTATCACAGTGCAGGTGCATTTATACGGAGACTTGATTACACACAGGTGGATTGTATTTATCATCATTAGTCATTTAGGTCAACATTGGATCATTCAGAGATCCTCACTGAACTTCTGGAGAGAGTTTGCTGCACTGAAAGTAAGGGGCTGAATAATTTTGCACGCCCAATTTTTCAGTTTTTGATTTGTTAAAAAAGTTTGAAATATCCAATAAATGTCGTTCCACTTCATGATTGTGTCCCACTTGTTGTTGATTCTTCACAAAAAAATACAGTTTTATATCTTTATGTTTGAAGCCTGAAATGTGGCAAAAGGTTGCAAAGTTCAAGTGGGCTGAATACTTTCGCAAGGCACTGTATATACTGTATTCTACTGTATTTTAGTCATTGTAATTCCAACATTGCTCATCCTAATATTAATGTATTTCTTCATTCCATTCTTTTACTTTTAGATTGGTGTGTACTGTTAGATACTACTGCACTTTTGGAGCTAGAAGCACAAGCATTTCGCTACACCCGCAATAACAACAGCTAAATATGTGTATGTGACCAATACAATTGTATTTTATTTGATTAGAGTAGGGAAGTGTAGGAGCTGGCTTCATAAGAGGAGTGTGCTTTTCTTTCTGTTCTCATTTCATGTCTTTGATGATTTGAGAACTCTCTCTGACCTTCACAAGGTCTTTACAGAGTGTTGAGCCCATCACCTCCTATGTCATCTTTGTATTGTTCTCTAATCTCCCCCATTGCCTTTGTTGCTTCCATTTTCCTTTAATAAATGTTACCAGAGATGGTTTCTGGGTGTGTGACTGAAGAAATCAATGGAGGATCTGAAAGGGGCATGAGGTCCTTCCTCTGTACTTCGAATGATAACAACCCTCCCAATCCCAGCCTGCTCTTGCTGTAGCCTCTCATTGGTCCACACGGAGGGAAGCTCTCAGCACAACACAGCACTCCTCATTAGAACAGAGGGAGCCAATCAATCTATAGGGAGCCAATCAGCTGCCTGGCTCAACGAGGGCTCCAGGTCAGACAGAGGTAGAAGGAGTCAGGAAGGAATCACGACCGATGATTTGCTCAATTAAAGCACCAGTTTGAAAAATAATATGTTGAATTGAACATTTTCAAGAGGGTATGGATGCCATCTCAGAGAGGAAGAGGAAAAAGTGAGAAGGTCCACTCCTGTCAAAATCTGTCCAAACTAGAATACAGTGATAAGCAGATTGCCTGCCTTCCCCCTTTGGGACAACGACTCCCATTGTTAGGGTGGAGACAAAACCGTCTCGTCACAAAACCTTCTCGATATTATACAGTATTTCGGGCCATCTTCACTCACATGGACATCTGCACATAATCAGTGGTGAATAGTTATCTTAGCCAACATCAAAGTATTGCCACAAGAAGAAATGTCAGTACATTTTAAACATTCTCTACATGCATGGGTTATGTTTAGTAGAGATTGGCTTCTATGTAAATGTATCACTGAGGAGTCACAGATGAGCACCCTTTCAGTTAAACATACTGACTGTGAAACTTCTATCTACGTGACTAAATCCCATCAGTTAACTGTACAGTTTCTTCTAGACACACTTCCGTGCTAATGGACCCCGAGAGATTGATAAAGGAGCGTGGCAGGTTAGATCAGCCCCAGTGGAGGGGAGAATTCCCATGGCACGATCAGGAATGGACACCTGGGGGATTAATGGCAGCCCTTAGCTCCTCTAATAGACACATGGTGGGTGGATATTACTGCTCTGCTGCTGAGATTAGTCCCTGGTGGTTTGACACAGTACTCGTTTGCTGGTTTTGAATGGAGCCCATGGGGAGTAGGAGATCACTCCTGTTCAGACCTGGAGTAGACCAGAGCTGGTTGTGCACTGTGTGCTGTTGAGACTGTCTTTGTTGTCACTGTGGTCTTTGTGGGGATAGCTGCACCCAGTGGGCTGGAAAAGAGATGGGGACTAGGATCTTTTGACACCTGATGCCTGATGCAAAACTCCTCAGGCATAAAGACGCTTTTCTCCTCCTACACATACTGCTAATTTCTCTCTGTTACTCTCTCCCTATCTCTCTCTCTCAAACACACACATACATATACACATGCACGGACGTGCACACACACACGCGCACACACATACACACACATTCTGAGTGATCGATCAAGTCTGCCTCACCCTGGTTTTGGCCTTGTTTAACTGCAGAGGAAGTGTGGAGGAGGAGAGACGGTGGAGTATTCTCTCAGATGGAGAGAGGAAGGGAGGAGTGTGCTCTCTCACATTCTACTAGACATCCCTTTGCATCCTCCCTCTCTACCTCCCTCCATCCCTGCTTGTTCTTCTCTCTGCCTCACTCTGTCCCTCCCTGCCTGTGGTGTGACCAGTGGACCTCCCTCCTTTTATATCTTACCCCTCCACCAGCTATAATGACAGACATCTATTTAATATGAGCTGGTGAGAAATGAGATTAGAGTGTGGAGAGTGAGAGGAAGACAGAGTGAGAGAGAAAAAGAGAGAGAGGAAAAGAGAGAGAGAGAGAGAGAGAGAGAGAGAGAGAGAGAGAGAGAGAGAGAGAGAGGGCAACACACAAAGAGAGAGGTTCTCTCTGAGCCCTGAGGCTGTGCAGTATTAACATAGAAAGGAAGTATTTTAGACTCACAACGTCACTGAGTCATCATCACTGTCATCATCATCACCACCAACACCACAGCTAATGACAGCCAGTCTGAACGAGATGCTGAAGATGATTCTGACGATGATATGAACAAGATGTCATCTAGTAGGCTGTTTAAACTATAAAACCTACTCCCCCTCAGGAGACTGAAAAGATTTGGCATGGGTCCTCAGATCCTCAAAAGGTTCTATAGATGCACCATCGAGAGCTGGTTGCGTCACTGCCTGGTATGGCAACTGCTCGGCCTCCATCCGCAAGGCACTACAGAGGGTAGTGCGTACGGCCCAATACATTACTGGGGCCAAGCTTCCTGCAATCCAGGACCTCTATACCAGGCGGTGTCAGAGGAAGGCCCTAAAAATTGTCAAAGACTCCAGCCACCCTAGTCATGGACTGTTGTCTCTGCTACCGCAAGGCAAGCGGCACGGCAATAACTCTACCTACATGTACATATTACCTCAATTATCTCGACTAACCGGTGCCCCCGCACATTGACTCTGTACCTGTACCCCCTGTATTTAGCCTCGCTATTGTTGTTTTACTGTTGGCGTTTATTTGTTCATTTTATTTTCTATTTTTTTCTAAAAACATCTTAATGCATTGTTGGTTAAGGGCTTGTAAGTAAGCATTTCACTGTAAGGTTTACACCTGTTGTATTTGGCGCATGTGACAAATACAATTTGATTTGATTTTCTCCGCAGACACCAGACCACACTCACACCAATGCACAGTGCATACCCCTAATACACACAGCAAACACAGTGAGAGAGCAGATCGTGTTAGAGTCCCAGCTGTGATTAACTCGTCTTGACAAAGCCAGATGTTTTGTTAAAATGCAGAGAACCCAAAGTGGAGCTCAGGGAGGGAGGAGACACGCGCTCCCAGCCTCCCCCTCCGGCCCCAGGCAGCCAAGTGTTCCTCCATAAACATCCCACATCACTGAAGGTAGAGTGCAGAGACGAGAGGGAGGTAAAGAGAACATATGTCTAGGCCAATGTCTCCCATCGCAGCTCACTCAACAGAGGGAGGATGTCAACAAAGAGGGCTAGTGGAATACCCACTGTTGAGTCAACGCTTCTCCCACAACACAAGCATGCTCAGTCTGAGGCATGTTAATCTGCTTGGTAATATGGATTGGCATTTGAAATTATTTCACTATTCAATTAATATCGTACGTTTTTATCCGGATAGTCAAAATTCATTAAAAAAAAAAAATCAGAAGGACGCAAAATGGCCAATATATTACGGCTTAGAGCTGTTCTTATCCACGACACAAAGCAGAGTGCCTGGATACAGCCCTTAGCCGTGGTATATTGGTCATATACGACAAACTTAAGGTGCCTTATTGCTATTATAAACCGGCTATCAACATAATTTGAGCCGTAAAAATAAATGTTTTGTCATACCCGATATGCCATGGCTGTCTGCCAATTTGCATTCAGGGCTTGAACCACCGAGTTTCTAATGTTACTTTTTGCATTAGCCTAAGCTAACAGCAACGGTGAAAGAGAAGTCTGTTTGCCATCATAGAACTGATTCTGTTTCAAAAAGTTTCTGATGAGTGTTTTAAATTGATCTGTGTCAGGTCAATTGCCACGGGAAGTAGGGGTGCTGAGGGTGCTGCAGCAACCCCTGATGAAAAAATAACCCCCGTCGACAGCACCCCTGCCCCAAAATATCCGCTAGCGGCCATGGTGAGTTCTTGAGGACCCTCGGTTGGTGTGCGCCTGTAGGTTAATCACTATTTGAAGTGGGGTAAATAGCATACTGTTGTCAGTGCTGTTGGGATGGCATGATAGTAAACTGACTTTTCATGTCAAATGCAACCCATAACCCATAGCACGAGAGAGAAAATTAGCTTAAGAATAAAGCATTACTTTGTGCGGCCTCAGAAGAGTAGGCTACATATACAGAGCGCAACTGAAATTAAAGCAGGAAGCACCAGTGACTCGGTCTATAACAAAGTGGTCAGATGAAGAAGATGCTAAACTACAGGACTGTTTTGCTATCACAGACTGGAACATGTTTCGTGATTCTTACGATGGCATTGTGGAGTACACCACATCAGTTACTGGCGTTAGCAATAAGTGCATCGAGGACGTCGTTCCCACAGTGACTGTACGTACATACCCCAACCAGAAGCCACAGATTACAGGCAACATTCGCACTGAGCTAAAGGGTAGAGCTGCCGCTTTCAAGGTGCGGGACTCTAACCCGGAAGCCTACAAGAAATCCTGCTATGCCCTACGACGAACCATCAAACAGGCAAAGCGTCAATGCAGGGCTAAGATTGAATCATACTACACCGGCTCTGATGCTCGTCTTAAGTGGCAGGGCTTGCAAACTATTACAGACTACAAAGGGAAGCACAGTTGCAAGCTGCCCAGTGGCACGAGCCTACCAGACGAGCTAAATCACTTCTATGCTCGCTTCGAGGCAAGCAACACTGAGGCATGCATGAGAGCATCAGCTGTTCCGGACGACTGTGTGATCATGCTCTCCGTAGCTGAAGTGAGTAAGACCTTTGAACAGGTCAACATACACAAGGCTGCAGGGCCAGATGGATTACCAGGATGTGTGCTCCGGGCATGTGCTGACCATCTGGCAGGACATTTTCAAAATGTTCCTGATTGAGTCTGTAATACCAACATGTTTCAAGCAGACCACCATAGTCCCTGTGCCCAAGAACACTAAGGCAACCTGCTTAAATGACTACAGACCTGTAGCACTCAAGTCTGTAGCCATGCAGTGCTTTGAAAGGTTGGTAACAGCTCACATCAACACCATTATCCCAGAAACCCTAGACCCACTCCAATTTGCATACCGCCCAAACTGATCCACAGATGATGCAATCTCTATTGCACTCCACACTCCCCTTTCCCACCTGGACAAAAGGAACACTTATGTGAGAATGCTATTCATTGACTACAGCTCAGCGTTCAACACCATAGTACTCTCAAAGCTCATCACTAAGCTAAGGATCCTGGGACTAAACACCTCCCTCTGCAACTGGATCCTGGACTTCCTGATGGGCCGCTCCCTGGTGGTGAAGGTAGGTATCAACACATCTGCCACGCTGATCCTCAACACTGGAGCTCCCCAGGGGTGTGTGCTTAGTCCCCTCCTGTACTCCCTGTTCACCCACGACTGCATGGCCAGGCATGACTCCAACACCATCATTAAGTTTGCTAACGACACAAAAGTGGTAGGCCTGATCACCGACAACGACGAGACAGCCTATAGGGAGGAGGTCAGACACCTGGCCGGTGGTGCTAGAATAACAACGTAACCAAGACTAAGGAGATGATTGTGGACTACAGGAAGAGGAGGCCCGAGCACGCCCCCATTGTCATCGACGGGGCTGTAGTGGAGCAGGTTGAGGGCTTCAAGTTCCTGGGTGTCCACATCAACAACAAACTAGAATGGTCCAAACACACCAAGACAGAAGAGGGCATGACAAATCCTATTCCCCCTCAGGAAACTAAAAAGATTTGGCATGGGTCCTGAGATCCTCAAAAGGTTCTACAGCTGCAACATCAAGAGCATCCTGACTGGTTTCATCACTGCCTGGTCAATTGCTCGGCCTCTGACCGCAAAGCATTACAGAGGGTAGTGCGTAAGGCCCAGTACATCACTGGAGCTAAGCTACCTGCCATCCAGGACCTCTACACCAGGCGGTGTCAGAGGAAGGCCCTAAAAATGATCAAAGATTCCAGCCATAGACTGTCTCTCTACTACCGCATGACAAGCAGGTACCAGAGTGCCAAATCTAGGGCAAAAATGCTCCCGCACAATGGCTAACCCGGCTATCTGCATTGTGTCCCACCCACCACCCACCACCCGACAACCCCTCTTTCCACTACTGCTACTCTCTGTTCATCATATATGCATAGGCACTTTAACCATATCTACATGTACATACTACCTCAATCAGCCTGACTAACCGGTGTCTATATGTAGCCTCGCTACTTTTATGTTCTCGCTACTGTATATAGCCTGTCTTTTTACTGTTTTAATACCTTTTTTGCACAATTGATTAGAGCCTGTAAGTAAGGATTTCACTGTAAGGTGAACCTGCTGTATTCGGCACACGTGACAAATAAACTTTGATTTGATTTGTAAACAAGGACTGTCAAAGCCAGGTGATGTCTGAAGCAGCAGTTGCTCAATGCGTTGTATTTAAACACTACATTCTAAGAGTTTGTTTCATTAAATTAAGCACTTCAAATGTCATAGTACATCCTTGTGTGTAACAATGTAACACTGTTTATCTTTTTAGTTGTCTGGATATCTGGGTATTCGATTATACGGGGCCCATCCCTACTTGGTAAACACTCTCCTTTAGCAGAGACACCGTAATGAGTAGTACATCAAATAAAATAAAATAACATGCACCGAATACAACAGGTATAGTAGACCTTACAGTGAAAAGCCCTTAACCAACAATGCAGTTTTAAGAAAAATACCTAAAAAATAAGAGATAAAGTAAGAAAATAATTAATAATTAAAGCAGCAGTAAAATAACAATAGCAAGGCTATTGACTCTGTACGGGTACAGAGTCAATGTGCGGGGGCACCTGTTAGTCGAGGTAATTAAGGTAATATATACATGTTGGTAGTTATTAAAATTACTTATGCATAGATAATAACAGAGAGTAGTAGCAGCGTAAAAGGATGAGGGGGGGGGGGGGGCAATGCAAGTAGTCTGGGTAGCCATTTGATTAGATGTTTATTAGTCTTATGGCTTGGGGGTAGAAGCTGTTTAGATGCCTCTTGGACCTATACTTGGCGCTCCGTTACCGCTTGCCGTGCGGTAGCAGAGAGAACAGTCTATAACTAGGGTGGCTGGAGTCTTTGACAATTTTAGGGTCTTCCTCTAAAAAAAAATGCAAAAACCCCCATTCACAATAGCACAATTGGTTACGGAATCGTAAAACAGAAGCCATCTCCTTCGGCACCTTCTATTTAGAAGCTATACGATATATCATAGCTATCACTTTAAAGTTGTCTGGATATTTATTTCTATGCAAACATGATAATAAATATGCATACATAGGGCTAGTCATGAATGGACAAATATATGCCCGTGCATGAACTCATGTCATAATGCATATCCTCAAATATTCATGGGTGTCACAGATACTCCAATGACAGAGTCCTGTCCTTAATGTCTACTGTACAATCCTATATACAGTGGGGCAAAAAAGTATTTAATCAGCCACCAATTGTGCAAGTTGTAATTTTCATCATAGGTACACTTCAACTATGACAGACAAAATGAGGAAAAAAAATAAAGAAAATCACATTGTAGGTTTTTTAATGAATTTATTTGCATATTATGGTGGAAAATCAGTATTTGGTCAATAACAAAAGTTTATCTCAATACTTTGTAATATACCCTTTGTTGGTAATGACAGAGGTCAAACGTTTTCTGTAAGTCATCACAAGGTATTCACACACTGTTGCTGGTATTTTGGCCCATTCCTCCATGCAGATCTCCTCTAGAGCAGTGATGTTTTGGGGCTGTTGCTGGGCAACACAGACTTTCAACTCCCTCCAAAGATTTTCTATGGGGTTGAGATCTGGAGACTGGCTAGGTCACTCCAGGACCTTGAAATGCTTCTTACGAAGCCACTCCTTCGTTGCCCGGGCGGTGTGTTTGGGATCATTGTCATGCTGAAAGACCCAGCCACGTTTCACCTTCAATGCCCTTGCTGATGGAAGGAGGTTTTCACTCAAAATCTCACGATACATGGCCCCATTCATTCTTTCCTTTACACGGATCAGTCGTCCTGGTCCCTTTGCAGAAAAACAGCCCCAAACCATGATGTTTTCACCCCCATGCTTCACAGTAGGTATGGTGTTCTTTGGATGCAACTCAGCATTCTTTGTCCTCCAAACACGACGAGTTGAGTTTTTACCAAACAGTTCTATTTTGGTTTCATCTGACCATATGACATTCTCCCAATCTTCTTCTGGATCATCCAAATGCTCTCTAGCAAACTTCAGATGGGCCTGGACATGTACTGGCTTAAGCAGGGGGACACGTCTGGCACTGCAGGATTTGAGTCCCTGGCGGCGTAGTGTGTTACTGATGGTAGGCTTTGTTACTTTGGTCCCAGCTCTCTGCAGGACATTCACTGTGTGGTTCTGGGATTTTTGCTCACCGTTCTTGTGATCATTTTGACCCCACGGGGTGAGATCTTGCATGGAGCCCCAGATCGAGGGAGATTATCAGTGGTCTTGTATGTCTTCCATTTCCTAATAATTGCTCCCACAGTTGATTTCTTCAAACCAAGCTGCTTACCTATTGCAGATTCAGTCTTCGCAGCCTGGTGCAGGTCTACAATTTTGTTTTTGGTGTCCTTTGACAGCTCTTTGGTCTTGGCCATAGTGGAGTTTGGAGTGTGACTGTTTGAGGTTGTGGACAGGTGTCTTTTATACTGATAACAAGTTCAAACAGGTGCCATGAATACAGGTAACGAGTGGAGGACAGAGGAACCTCTTAAAGAATAAGTTACAGGTCTGTGAGAGCCAGAAATCTTGCTCGTTTGTAGGTGACCAAATACTTATTTTCCACCATAATTTGCAAATAAATTAATTTATTTAAAAAAAAATGATTCTCATTTTGTCTCTTATAGTTGAAGTGTACCTATGATGAAAATTACAGGCCTCTCATCTTTTTAAGTGGGAGAACTTGCACAATTGGTGGCTGACTAAATACTTTTTTGCCCCACTGTTGTATATGCAATTCAATCCATTGGTGCTGAACCAGTGATCCAGCAGACCTGTCATTGTGTCTCTTTCTCTGAGCCCGAGATTCTCTGGCTTCCTGTCTAAGAGGAAGCCCAGCTGGGGAAATCACTGAATCAGCTGCTGATTGGCTCACTGATGGAGACCATTTGGAAGCTAGAATTGCTGGAGGAAATTGAATTACCCTCACAATCTGTTGGCTTCTTTTTTTTATCTCCACAACAGCTTATGTAACGAAGAGATGGAGAGATGATGCAGTTTGGTATTGGTATTTTGAGGGTATTTTATTAGGATCCCCATTAGCTGTTGCAAAAGCTGCAGCTACTCTTCCTGGGGTCCACACAGAACAGTTTGTTTATGTGTGTGTGTGCATACATGTTCATTTCCATTGCAAATACCTAATATTTTGTTGATTCACAGTGAGGCATATACTGTTTTTACTCATTTTCTATCTGCTTTGTGGCCAGTCAGTCTGTCAGAGAAACATTACCGCCTGTGATGCTGCGGCAGCATGGGTACTTTGGTAGGACATTGTCAAAGAACTCTGGTGCATGGACGTGATTATTTTGGGAGTTCTGTTTATCGCTGTGGCCCCCTGAAGAGCCCTATTATCTGTGTTATGAAATATTTTAAACAGAGCACAGGCTAGGTTCCACTACTGTGCTCACAACAGCCTCCATATTCTGGTGACTGACAGCATAGGAGATGGAGAGAGAGAACAAGAACAGACATGGGAAGAGAAAAACAGACAGAGAGAGCGAGAAAGAGAACAAGTGAGAAATAGAGAGTCAGAGAGAGAGAGCGAGAGAGAGAGAAATAAGACCATCCCTCTCCAGCTTCAAAAGTCTAGGAGTTTATTCCACAATAACAATGGATTCTGTTTCAGTGATCACTCAGTACATAACCCATAATCAAAGAGGTTTAGAATGGCTTGCTCAGAGATCACTCATTACATAACCCATCATCAGAAAGGTTTAGAATGGCTAGATTACATGTCTTGTGATGAGTACATATTGTAAACAGATACATATCTGCACATCAACAACCACACATCAATACATTTAGACCTGTTGTTTCCTATGTAAAAATTATTCACTGTACTTGATAGCCCTGATTTGCTCCTCTAGGGCCTTATTACCATTTTAGAACGCATGTAAATGTTTTACCCCATTGTGCTTCTATTCAGTCACTTTAGTACAATAATTCATCTAACTAAACATACAGCACTCTACAATAATGCTTTTATTTTCCTTATTAATCAGACAACTCATTAGGCAGTAATGAGCTGACACTTTTGTTGCTCGTCTTGTTTGGGCGGAAGTTGGGAGCATGGGGACTGAACACACACATGCACACAAACACACGCACGGACGCACACTCTCCTATAGTCCCACTCCAATTATGGCAGCATCTCACCCGGGAAGGAGACCACTTACCCAGCATTCGCTTTATGAATAATTGATTGTTTGTAAATACACTTTTGGTCTCTGATTAATTGTTTTGTAGACATATTAATTTGCTAAATTAGATTAGATTTTTAAATGCATTATTTATTAGCTGAACACTCTCTGGCAATTAGGCAACACTAGGTTTTGAAGGGTTATTGTCAAACCCAGATTTGTTATGCATGATTCAGATTCAGAAAACTTTAATGTCCTAAATGACGAGAGTTCATTTTGCAGCAATCACAATGCATACAGACAAAATAACATATTAAGAAACAACAACATAAAAATAGCTAAAGATATTTACAAGCAAGTAGGGCTGGATAAGTAAAAACGCATAATAAAAATGTCAGGATTAGGCTACATGTACTGTACATGCTAAACTGCAATTAGTCCAACATTTTATTTAATTGTAGTATTGCATTCGGAATAAAAAAAAGTACAAAAAGTAGATGAGGAAATTAGGACACATACGCAATCTCTTTCTCTCTCACACACACACACACACACACACACACACACACACACACACACACACACACACACACACACACACACACACACACACACACACACACACACACACACACACACACACACACACACACACACACACACACACACACACTCTCTCTCTCTCACACGCACATGCACACACACACACACACAAGCACTGACACAGGGCGTCAGGTGGTAGCTTCCATCTGCTGTATGGTGTGCGGAGACTTACACTGAAGCTGCTGTATGGTGTGCAGAGACTTACACTGAAGCAGACTACCTGTAAGCTTTTCTGTCAGTAAGATGTCAATCAAGCTTTCACATAAGCTACCTACAGCAGAGCGGAGTTCCTCACTCTTTAGTGAGAACTGAATGGTGCTTGCATCCTCAGTACACATGTAATATTAATGTCGGGGACATTCACTCTGTCCAAGTCTCTGGGCAGCCATCAACCTCTCTGACCAACCACACACAGACAGGAAATCACGCAGAAAATGTGGATGTAATGCTGGGCTTTCAGAGGCACAAAGGTGTGTTTCTCTAATTGATGGAGGAAAGTAATAGCTCTGACCTTTTTCCCTGGAGTTGTAATGAGAGGAAGTATGCATCATCCCTTCCTGTGACTTTTTTTATCCCAGCAGCACATCTCTCTGTAACACCTCTAGTAGGTAATGCATTGTGACCACAGCTCAATGCAATACAGTGATTCATCAATACCCTACTGTATTGTGAGACTAGTATTTTCATTCCATATGTTATACATTCTATCAATTGTACATTGATTACAATTCCTGGGAGTCGGGAGCA
The DNA here is from genome assembly GCF_057628025.1 of Oncorhynchus mykiss. Classification (NCBI taxonomy): domain Eukaryota; kingdom Metazoa; phylum Chordata; class Actinopteri; order Salmoniformes; family Salmonidae; genus Oncorhynchus; species Oncorhynchus mykiss. The sequence continues at coordinate 57,108,433 of NC_143038.1, read as the reverse complement.
TAGGTTAGTCAGCGTCAAACCGTCAGTGCATATAGAGGATAAAGGTGGGGGATATGTGAGACAGGGGATGAGAGTTACGGTGAGTGCCAAGCTGTGTCCAGACATCATAACTTGGCGGAAGGAGACCAAACACAGGAACAGGACACATGATGTTGAGGGGACAGTACTATTGGCTGCCTGTCTGAAGCCCTTATGAAGCCCTGTGGTAAATGTTAATGCTCAATATATTAACTTCCAAATCACACACTGTTAAAGGATCTATAATGTTCCAGTCTAGAACCTGTTAATAGGCTGTGGAAGAAGGCCCGGCCCCTCAGTGGGAGGCTTGAATATAAGGCAGGCAGCCCTGGCTCACCATGGGAGACTGGGAACAGGACAGTCAGCTTGAGTCTTCTCAAGGGGACGGCTGCAAGGCCTACAGAGGAGCGAGAGCAGCGCTAGGCTGCCACGGGTATGCCAAATATGAGGCTGCCTGCCAATTTGTGGGGATACTGGCAAGTGCAGCGCAGGCTGAATCCTTAACAGAGGGAGATGAATTATTGAAAAGGTGCTAGGAGTTATGTAGGGGGTGGATAGAGATGCCTTTGCATGCGCTAGAAGAGAGAGGCGGTACACATTACAAAATGTTTAGGGCCTAGAAATCGACGGTTTATAGTTTGTTTGGATGTTTCTTGTTTGTTTTGGTTCTAAAAAATACTATTTACTTGGTTGTACAAAATACACAAGTTGCTATACACACGTTTCACAAGTTGCTCAGCCCCTCAAAAAACTAAGCTTGTCTTTCCTACTAGCACTGCCTTTGCTGATAATTTCATTCTTGTGGAAAAATGTACATGTACTTACTGCGACTGTGAGATGTGGTTGTCCCACCTAGCTATCTTAAGATGAATGCATTAATTGTAAGTGGCTCTGGATAAGCTTGTCTGCTAAATGACTCAAATGTTACTAGGATGCTATTCTTGTTAATGCCTTTCATTATTTGATGCTAACTCTGCACCATGCGCAAGTCAATAGATGCTCTGAAAATAATTGTATTCATAAACAGCCTAACAAACAAAGCATAGCGAGACACAGTATAGTACATTATTGGCCATGTTTTCCCCTCAGCATGGCAACTTTCTCTCTCTTTGGGGCACATTTAGATTCTGCATTCATGCCAGTCACAGTTACTAGTGTTCTACAATTGTGCTACAAAGTGTTTTGCTGTGATTAAACAGCAATTTGAGGGTCACATTGGTGAGCAGGGGTGGACTGGCAGGGGGTGTTGTTGTCAGCGCTCCAGACTCCCTGTGACGCCTGACGCAGAAATTAGGTCAATGAATGCAAAACAGCATTCATGGAAATTGTCCCTCATCAAATCTGTGTGCAGCTTCTCCGTTCGAAGGGCATCAGAGGGGCAGAAGGCATAGAGAGAAACTGTCTAGAAAACAAACACCTGGCTGCTTCTCTCCTCATCCAGCTGGATCTTTGTCTTAATTTTTGCCTAAATAAAGACCTAAAGATGTACATAAATGTAGCGTGTCGTGGAATTCACTGCGTTTTATTGTGAGACCGTTATCGCATTATAGACATCACAATAACTGGGGTCTATTCAAGTTGATGGATCTAAGTGCATTGTAAAGAAAAAGGAGTGTAAGGAAAACTGTTCCAGTAGAATTGCAGTGTGTGCAGTACACAACATACCATAATGTATGCACATTGCGCTCTTTATTTGAAGCGAGCTCCATGTTTATTTGAAGTGAGCTCCAATAGCTCCAAGTTCTTATGTCACCCAAACTTCAAGAGCGTGTGCTTTATTTTAAGAGAATGACAGCGTGTGGATGTCTTTTTCTTTCCTCATGATAGAAGTGATAGATGACTGCTCAGCAACTCACTAAGCAGGATGTGTCTTTGTTGGTTCTGGTTTCCATTCTGTGTGATCTGTGATTTGTCTGTTGTTTCTGTTTCCTTAACCACTCTCTGTTGTTCAACAATGACACAAGTTTGTATGGCAGCTTGATAGCTAGCATGTTGTGTTCTAATTGTTGTATTCTCTCTCTCCCTTCATCTCTCTCTTCTCTCTTCCTGACAGACACCAGCCTATCGAGTGAACGTGGTAAGTACTGCAGAGGCACGTTTCCCTGATTTAGATATGGCTGAATTGACTGCGCCAGATTGGAAATGTTTTTGTGGATGTGCAAAGAGCTGTTTTTAGGTGTTTGTCTCAGGGGGAGTTTGATGCCGTGAGCACAGAACATCATGTGCATCAGTAGGAAGCCATTTTCCTCTCCATCACATTTCATGTTACAACAATTTTGAAAAGGGTGAAAAAAATTACCGAATGTAATTACCAAAACAGCAGTGCTGGACCGATGTGGCCGATCAGAATTTGAATTTGGCATATTTTCCTTGCATGTACAGGCAGTGCTTGACTTGGGATGAAAGAGGTGCGGGAGCTATCTTTTTTCTACTCGGTCCATTTGACTATGTTCACAGAAATTCACAAATGACATTAAGCTATAGAAGATCTCTGATTATTCACTATTAAGGGTTCATACACATTTTGACAGATGGAATTTCATGGCTTTTCCATGACTTCTAACCAAATTTCAATGACCAATAATTGGTGGCGTCTCTATGTAGCCTACGTGAAGAAGTTACATAAATGTGGTATTGACACTAGAAGGCTGTTGGTCTCTGATCCCATTTAGGCCTGCTATCTCCTGCCGTTGTGCCATTAATCAAGGCACTTAACCCCCCACAAAGTAGAATAACTGCACTGGTAGGCTACTGTATAAAACAAGTGGTCAACCATCTGGAGAGCTACTGGGTGTGCAGGCTTTTAATCCAGCCCTGAAACACACCGAGTCTGCTTATCAAGGTTGTGTTGAGCAGCTGATGTTTAGACTACAATGTGGTGTTAGAGTGGAGCGTGAAAAAAAAGCCTGCACACCCAGTACACTCTAAAACATGTTGGGTTGTTTGCTTGTGTTAGTGTTTAAATACTGGAGAGTTGAGACCAAATCACGGACGCTGGACAGAGTGGATTTCAGTTGTAACAAAAGACAGTTTTAATGAGTCAAAGATATCTTGTCCCGCAGTTTTACGTGCACGGATCTAGTTCATATAACTCGGCAAGGAGTCAGGTGAAAAAGAGACCTTATACAAAGGTTACATTCATTTTTATACATAGAATAAAGTAGGTGGAGTCTTGTCGTTTCGGTCTTCTGACTGGTCGGAGGGTTGGAGGCGGGCCTTGCTCTAGCCAGAGCGGGCCCCATTGGTGCACAGCAAAAGTCCTTTGCTCTAGGGAACCGACCAGTAGAGGGGGATGAGATGTGTGTTTATACGAGGAGATATTTGTGTGTCTGGAAATCTGATACCGGAGAGCAGAGGGGGTCGTGAAAGAAGAGAACAGAGGGGGTCAGTCTTATGGCTGGGTGTATGTGTTCTTGCGATGGAATGTCTTTGTTTATATGAGCTATGTGTATGAATATTTATATAACACTTGACCCAACTGCTGGTTTGCAGGCAGTGGGTTACTTAGTCGGGTTGTTTTCTTTTAAAACTGCTGGGCTATTGATGCTGGGTGCTGGGTTATTGAGGTATGATCCAGCGGATCAGAAGACTAGAATCATAGTTTAGTAGGTGTCATTCATGTTCATCTGTTCTGTTGCATAGTTATCATATTTTAAGGTCGAATAATATCGCTTCAATATCACTGACAGATTTTTATGAGTTCGCTAAAAGCCTATGTAAATCCCATTGTTGGGATACAATAAGGTGGTACAGTATAGCTTATTAGGCAATGAAATTGTATACCTTATATTTAATAAATAAGCATAATATTATAGAATAATGTGTAAAGACAAATATTATAAAAATGTGGATGTGCAGTATGTAAATGTAACAGTTTAACTTTCGTCTGTCCCCTCGCCCCGGGCTCGAACCAGGGACCCTCTGCACACACCGACAACAGGCACCCACAAAGCATCGTTACCCATCATGCCACAAAAGCCACAGCCCTTGCAGAGCAAGGGGAATAACTACTTCAGGTCTCAGAGCGAGTGACGTCACCGATTGAAACGCTATTAGCACACACCACCGTTAACTAGCTAGCCATTTTACATCGGTTACATAAACTTAACATGAACTTGCTGAACAGGATGACATTTTCATGACCATAAGAACCCTCATTCGACAACTTGCTCATTCAGGCATGGCACATTCTCAATGTGCGCATTCTCAAACTGTAAGTCTACAGGCACCCATACACCGGATTCACAGACTAGCGGAATCAGGATATAAATGTCAACTCTCCATAGCTATTAAATACAGATCTCATCTTCAATCCGCTTTGATCAATCTTTTTTGACTCTGTGTGATAGGCTACTTTGTTTTATAGATCTGCGCAGTTCCCCAAATATTGGATGTGCTGGTATGCCGCTCCGGACAGCTCCAGCCCAAGTCAAGCACTGTGTACAGGATGTATTCACTCTGCCCTATTTAGCCAATTGGCCCCCTTTGTCTCTAATGATTTCATCTTTACAGCAGCCTGCTGGATCTCCTGCCCAATGTCTCTTTGTCTTCATACAACTAACTATAATGGGCTTCATTTCATCTCCACATGGTCCATAGAAGGACAGAGCAGAGAGAGCAGCTATGTGATCTCTGAGAGGGGGAGGAAGACAGAGGGAATAGGGCATGAATTCTCTCTTGCCTTTCCGTCACCTATCACTTATCAAATAATTTGAATGATACTGTATTTCAGAGGGAGAGAGGTATGAAATAATTAATGAAAGGCAGATGAAAGAGTGAGAGGAGATAGAGTTAGGCCAAGGTCTCTGTGCCCTGCTGCTAGGAGGCAGCGGGGGGAGAGGAAGAGAGAGACCAAGCCTATCACTATCTATACTGACTAAAGCACATGGCCTACCACACACTGCCGACCGGGTGTGAATGCATGTGAGTGGTACACTTGATTGAATGTGTCAGTGTCAGTGACTATAGGACTTAGGCCTTCAGAGAGACCAAACAACTATGAGATTAAACAATTTCATAACTTTAGTGAAGCATCCCAGGACAGTAGAAAAATATATTACAAACAGAAATCCAATATGGATGGTGTTAAGAGATAGATGAAAGGGGTTGAATGGAGCTGAAGGGTGGGACTAATAACAACAAGATAACAAATGTAAAACATACTGTGTCTGTAAAATGTATATAGGTTCAGAACTTTTGTTAAAGAGCACAGTTACTAATATATGGCAAATAGAAATCAAACTGGATGGACATCAGAAATAGAGGAAGGCCAGGACTAAAAACAAACTAAATTGTGAACTAGATTGTGTCCATAAATGTATATAGTATGTTTAATCTGGACGTAGAGGCCTACGTGTTATTCACAAAATCTTTAGACCACACTATCTACCAAGAGACTTCTCATCTATATTATTCATAGCTGTCTATTTACCACCACAGACCGATGCTGGCTCGAAGACTGCACTCAACTCTATAAGGCCATAAGCAAACAAGAAAATGCTCACCCAGAGGTGGCGCTCCTAGTGGCCAGGGACTTTAATGCAGGCAAACTTAAATCAGTTTTACCAAATTTTTTACCAATATGTTACATGTGCAACCAGAGGGAAAAAAACTCTAGACCACCTTTACTCCACACACAGAGATGCACACAAAGTTCTCCCCCGCCTGCTTACAAGCAAAAACTAAAGCAGGAAGTTCAGTGGTTGCTCCACGAAAAGTTTTGCTATTATGCTGCGGCACTTAGAGGTAATGTGTGGTTTAGTACGGTACCCTGCGTCACCACTTAATTTCTCCAGACCAGCTCAAGGGGGAGTTAGAGCACTGATTATGCTTTTGGGTCCTACTGTGTCTCTAACGGATAATGAATGGGCGACATGAACCTAAATAGAAACTGATAATTCTGAACGACTTCAGTACTACTTACTAAAACTGTTGTTACACTAAGGTTTTTATTATTTTATTAGGATTATTTTGCTCTTACTGTCGTACTGTACAGCACCTGAGTGGTGCAATGGTCTAACACACTCCATACACTGGTTCCTCCTTTAAAAGTTGCGAGCTTGCACCGCGGGACTTAGGAGGTACCCAGCATCATGGCTTCATAGCTCCAGACCACCACAAGGGGGAGTTAGAGCACTCAATATGCATTTGGGTCCCAAGGTTTTAATATGACCAATCATATTGACTGGTTCCAATGACAAATTTTGACACGAGCCACCCATCCCTGCGTGAAGATGGCTGAAAAAATGTACAATTGAAAGCAATATGTTAGTTAATGTAGAAACAAACGTTTGTGCATATTCTTTTGTCAAAGTTTTTTACAAAAATCGCTATTTACCAAGTTATCTGACTAGCTAACATTAGCCAGCTAGCTTGTCTTGGGAGAATGAATTTGTAATTTGTGTTTTAGGGATTCCTGAGAAAACCAGCAAATTAGGCTGCCGTCTTGTGAAACAGTGGATGTAAAGAATCTAGCTAGCTAAAGCATTTTACTGCAAATGTAATGTTCAATTGTGTAAGCTTGCCTCACAATGCAGCTGAAGTAATATACCTAACTATTTACTTTCTTAGAGGATAAAAATAACTGTATGCCTATGGATGTGTAGCTAGCTACAGTATGGATTCAATCTGTGTATGGACGCTAAAACGTTAGGTTATGAACTAATATTCATACCAATATATGAACCTCAGCTATCATAGTTGTTGTATCAACTTCAAGTCAGAATGGCATTAATGAAGCCTATGTGTAACCGGTGTGAAATGGCTAGCTAGTTAGCGGGGAGTGCGCTAATAGCGTTTCAAATCGGTGACGTCACATGCTCTGAGACCTTGAAGTAGTTGTTCCCCTTGCTCTGCAAAAGCTGTGGCTTTTGTGAAGAGATGGGTAACGATGTTTCGAGGGTGGCTGTTGTCGATGTGTGCACAGGGTCCCTGGTTCGAGCCCAGGTAGGGGCGAGGAGAGGGACAGAAGCTATACTGTTACATATGGATAGAGTAGAATATAATAATATAATAACTTTATTGTGCCAAGGACTTCCTTTCTGTTGAAAAAAAGTTGCTTTCAGAACAATAATTTTTGATTGAAAATAAAAAAGATTTTGCTCTCGACAAATAGACACAAATGTACCTCCATAACATATAACAATTTGCCTGTGAATAACCACACCTTCATACAAACGTGCTACTGTATGCAGAATTCTTGACGCACAACCGAAGATGCTGCCATATCCTGCCAGCACTCCCACAAGCGAGCCACTCATGAGCAGAATGATGACGCTTGGAAAAGGGAAAGGAATGAGATGGGACCAACAATTTGTTGCAAATTGGTGAGGGTAGCTAATAGCTGAACAATAGACTATTCAACCTTCACTAAAGAATAGTCTACGGGGGGTGTGAAACCCCCCGTATCACAGACCAGATTTGCCCTAACAACCAAGCTTGCTACTCAATGTAATAAAGTAATGACTTTTTAAATAAGTTACCTTACTTGTTATGTTGGCTGACAATTTGTTAGCTACACTGTCCTTACGAACCACATAGCATATCATTACAGCAGTATATACCGCTATGTTAGCTAGCTACCTAACGTTAGTAGTTATACATCAAACTTGCCAGTATATTAACTATAGGCTATCTAACTACACAACGTTTTTTGACTTGATTATTCTCGTCGTTCTTAGCTTAGCTAAATGGTATAGTCGTTGTGCTTTCTCAATGGACATTTGGGTGCTTTCGTAAATTGGCTCTGGCTATCTATAGGCTGGACAATAGAACGAGTCAAAATTCACCCAAGGCTGAAAAACAGCTTTTTATTTTCAAAACCATGTACATTTAATTCAGCTCGTGTCATGCTAATTTTGCTATTTGTGACCTGCGGAAACAACTTGAAAGACGACGACCACAAAATGTTAAATCCTCAAATCCTCTGCGATTAAGCCTAACCGCTCTGTCAACAGAGCTCTGTGTTTATTTTCAGATGTATTAGGTTATGAAATCTGACTTTTTGGATATAATGTTAAAGATACGTTAGGCCCCACTGAACAATTCAAAACATTAAGAATCATCTGTCTTGGTAAAATTTATTTTAAAACATAAGGAAGTGAAATGTCATCATCAAAGCGCATTTTCACCCACCCTGGGCAGAGTGGGTGGACACCCTACTCATTGTCATGTGGCTGGGAACTTTCTCTCTCTGCTTAATTTGCTGTACCAGGAGTCCTAGCTGTAATTGTGTTAAGAGAAAATGTGGAGCCGGGCTGGTTTTAGTGCCTTAATCTGTAGTCTCCGGATTGATATTGTTTTTTCTGGCAGCCGAGCAAATTGTTCAGCCCCATCATCTGCACTGGAAACTGCCTTAACTCTGTCAGGACTGAATGGGGGAGCAAACAACATCTGTTGCTAAGTGCAAAACAAAACAGCTGAGAGGCTAAATGTATTCCCATCTCAGTCCCTTTATGTTCTCTGAATGCTTCATATTCAAATATAAAGGTCATACAGTATTTTCAGATACATCAGACATTCTTTAGTCATTTATTTTTATTTGGAGAGGAATGCATGGGAAATTGACCACTGCAAATATCCTTTCACAGGGCTAATGCAATACATAAACTATCCATTCTCAGATTGGAACAGTAATGCGTCGAGATTAAAGGTGATTTTCCTCTAGGCTCCCTGATTAATTCTGTATCTATCCTTGAGAGCAATGTAAAATCATTTGAATCCACAGAAACTCTCTCTTTCATCAGCTCCTCAACAGAAATATCAAGTGTTGCCTTGAAAGTGCTGCTCTCACTGTAGCTTTGAGTAGATGTTTGGGCAGAAAGAGCAGCTAATGGGCTGAGAAATGTTGTCAAACCTACTGCAACAACAGAAGCTAATGTCTCCAGACCCACTGAACAGGAACACAATGTCCAGGAGCCCAGGCACTGAAGAAAGAAAAGCCCTGGCCCTGCTTTACTTTCATGTGTCAGGAAGACCATTTCTGTCAGCCTTATTGTGGTGCTGCTCTGCTCTCCAAGTGGCCTGCTGAAATGGCCTAATTGCCTGCTGGAGTGGACTAGCTCCAGGGTCCTGCTATGGAATGTAGGTTTGTAGATCTCTAATACAGCTATCAAGTGATATGACAGTACTGTATCTAGCTCTAGAACTCCAGAGCAGACTACAGTGTGGGGGAGGATTCACAGCTCAGTGATATTGAGGTTGATTTACCTGGACCCCTCCGCCCAGAGAGCGCCTGGTGCTGTTTTTAACACGCTTTGTTGTGTAAATGTTCCACATGCACACTTTAATGACGATCGATAATGTAAGTACATTTTCTTCTCTTTTAGTTTGATCATCTTGCTGTCTGTGGATTTGTGTGGGTTTGCTTTTGGCACTCGCCACCTAAGCGGAAGATATGTTGCTTGATCTTTTGCTCTGGCTTTCTCTGAAATGTGGTGGATTGGTAGGCCTTCTGCCCCTCTTCCCCCTCAATGCCAATTAAAAGTGTTTTTCTCAGCTAGATTTAGAGCTCCTAAAGACAGTCACAGAGAGCAATTGAAGTGAAGTCACTCAGGACGTATGGCAGATGGTTCGGCTTGGAATTTGCAAAGAGAAATGCCTACAAAGCAGGAAACAAACAATCTCGATAATGACAGTCTGTTTGTGTGGAAAGCACCTACTTCTAGCCCAATTTAAATTGTATCCCTGTACCCTAACTTTAATTTAAACATACTGTCAAAACTCCATAGCCTCTTCAGAGGCCTAAGATATGGTGGTGAAAATGCCATACCCATCCCCATCAGTCACAAAAAAAGTATTGAGACAATAGAAAACATATCTTAGAGAAAAGCAGCAGCAACAACTTGATCCCATAGCTTAAACTTCAGCTCTCAGTTGTGGGTCCTCACTGAATAGGGACCAGATGTACTATCGGTCCATTTACAAAGACAGGGAGACTCAAAGAGAAGTGAGACAGAGAATAAAGCATAATGGCTGCAAGCTTCAACCTCCAAGTGGGCTGGATTTATCAAACAGGACCCAGAGAAGCTTGATCAGTGAATAACCCCCTTTTGGTGATTCAGATGAGAGAGGACAGGAAACCGGGAGGACTAGGGCGTTCTCAGCCATGTGGATTTGGATCTGGGTTGAAAACATACACACACCAGAAACACAGTGGATATTGTTAATGCTCTATATTCATGTCAATATAAAAGCAATTTCCCCTCATTAGTGGAGTGACTCATCGTAACTCTTCTTAGTTGAGTTTTATAGATCAATATAGCCCACAATTTTAACCTATAATTAGAGTAGAGAGTATTTTAGGAGAAAGAGTTCAGTGTGAACCCACTGGGGCACACTGTCCCACATGTCATTTCAACATGGATAATTGGGTAATATTTGGTTGAGGCTTTGATCAATGAGATTACAACGTAAAGTATTTTCGCACACTCACCCACTTTAGTTGTCACCCAAATTTCTATCATTGTGCGATTAACCATTTAAAGCACAGAAAAGTTCAAATGGGAGTACAAGATCAGATATTTTAATTTATTTATACAACTGATTAATGTGTTATCACTGTGCTTCATCAACAGCAGAATCAAATTTCCTGGATTTACATTAAAACTACATGGTGCAAGTGATCAATGCCGCTTGAGATTCTGCACAGATTATTACAGCAATTGTGAAGATCTCCACAGACCTGCGACGACCTATGCATGCTATCTTGAACAGTAACCATGGATGTTTTAATCATATTAATGTTGAATGTTACATTAGTTTGTTTTACAAAAGTCATATTGAGTTATTTTTGGTTGACAACATTTAAATATCAACATTTAAAGGAGATCTATCTGCTTGGATAGTTCCATCTGAGCCACTGGCTTAATCCCATTATTTTTGGGAAGGATGAGTTGGAGATGTGAATCCAACATATAATTTGTTAAAGGGATTCTCTAGAACTTTTGTATACTTTTTAGCCAATAGTTTTGAAAGTAGCGCTCACGATCCAAAATTGGTTACCCAACATTGTGTACTTCATCACAAATGTGCAGATATGTGCACCACGTCATTGATCGCTACAGTATCTCTCTCTTGCTGTACTGTGTGGGCGTCTTTGCAACTGTCACCCAAATGGCAACAGGTTGAAGCTCATTGACTTAGAACTCTAAATGCTAGTGGGCTGGCCCATGTGGGGGGAAATATAAGGCAAATTGTACTGCACATTTTCCAGAAAACAGTTGCTTTGAAACTAGGAATTTCATGGGTAATGGAGGTAAATTGATTGATTTGATTTATTAAGAAGCCCATTAGCCGACGCCAATGGTGACAGTTAATCTACTGGGATCCTGTGCAAAACGAAAAAGACGTTACAGACAAAATACTTTACAATTTATATACAGTACCAGTCAAAAGTTTGGACACATCTACTCATTCCAGGGTTTTTCTTTATTTGACTATTTTGCACATTATATAATGATAGTGAAGACATCAACACTATGAAATTGCACATAGGGAATCATTTAGTAACTAAAAAAGTGTTAAACAAAATATATTTTATATGTGAGATTCTTCAAAGTAGCCACCGTTTGCCTTGACAGCTTTGCACACTCTTGGCATTATCTCAACCAGCTTCATGAGAGAGTCACCTAGAATGCATTTTAATTAACAGGTGTGGCTTGTTAAAAGTTCATCTGTGGAATTTCTTTCCTTCTTAATGCGTTTGAACCAATCAGTTATGTTGTAACAAGGTAACAAGTTGGAGGCTTTTTTCCCTCACCAACTTTAAACATCAACTATCTGGGCAGCTAACTGATCACTGCAGCTGTACATAGTCCATCTGTAAATAGCCCACCCAATCTACTTACCTCATCCCCATACTGTTTTTATTTTATTTACTTTTCTGCTCTTTTGCACACCAGTATCTCTACTTGCACATCATCATCTGCTCATCTATCACTCTAGTGTTAATCTGCTAAATTTTAATTATTCGCTCCTATGGCCTATTTATTGCCTACCTCCTCATGCCTTTTGCACACACTGTATATAGAGTTGTGCATCAAATGACCTGGTCTTTACAATCACCTGACTTCAACCCAATTGAGATGGTTTGGAATGAGTTGGACCACAGTGAAGGAAAAACAGCCAACAAGTGCTCAGCATATGTGGTGGGGACTCCTTCAAGACTGTTGAGAAATTCCTCATGAAGCTGGTTGAGAGAATGCCAAAAGTGTCCAAAGCTGCCATCAAGGCAAAGGGTGGCAACTTTGAAGAATATAAAATGTAAATTATATTTTGATTTGTTTAACACTTTTTGGGTTACTACATGATTCCATGTGTGTTATTTCATAGTATTGATGTCTTCACTATTATTCTGAAAGGTAGAAAATATTACAAATAAAGAAAAACCCTTAAATGAGTAGGTGTGTCCAAATTTTTACTGGTACTGTTCAGTTAAAAACATTAATATGTTGTGTGTGCATCAATCAGTTACACATACAGTGGAGCAAAAAAGTATTTCGTCAGCCACCAATTGTGCAAGTTCTCCCACTTAAAAAGATGAGAGAGGCCTGTAATTGTCATCATAGGTACACTTCAACTATGACAGACAAAATGAGAAAAAAAATCCAGAAAAACACATTATAGGATTTTTAATGAATTTATTTGCAAATTAAGGTACACTTCCAATATATCTACATAACCTGAAAGGCCGCTCAGCAAAGAAGAAGCCACTGCTCCAAAACTGCCATAAAAAAGCCAGACTACGGTTTGCATCTGCACTTGGGGACAAAGGTCGTACTTTTTGGAGAAATGTCCTCTGGTCTGATGAAACAAAAATAGAACTGTTTTGCCATAATGACCATCATTATGTTTGGAGGAAAAAGGGGGAAGCTGAAAATTACCATCCCAACCGTGAAGCATGGGAGTGGCAGCATCATGTTGTGGGGGTGCTTTGCTGCAGGAGGGACTGGTGCACTTCACAAAATAGATGGGATCATGAGGGAGGAAATTACGTGGATATATAGAAGCAACATCTCAAGACATCAGTCAGGAAGTTAAATCTTGGTCGCAAATGGGTCTTCCAAATGGACAATGACCCCAAGCATACTTCCAAAGTTGTGGCAAAATGGCTTTAAGGACAACAAAGTCAAGGTATTGGAGGTATCACAAAGTCCTGACCTCAATCCTATAGAACATTTGTGGGCAGAACTGAAAAAGCGTGTGTGAGCAAGGAGGCCTACAAACCTGACTCAGTTACGCCAGCTCTGTCAGGAGGAATGGGACAAAATCCACCCAACTTATTGTGGGAAGCTTGTGGAAGGCTACCTGAAATGTTTGATCCAAGTTAAACAGGCAATGCTACCAAATACTAATTGAGTGTATGTAAACTTCTAACCCTCTGGAAATGTGATGAAAGAAATACAAGCTGAAATAAATAATTCTCTCTACTATTATTCTGACATTTCACATTCTTAAAATAAAGTGGCGATCCTAACTGACCTAAAACAGGGAATTTTTACCTGGATTAAAGGTCAGGAATTGTGAGAAACTGAGTTTAAATGTATTTGGCTAAGGTTTATGTAAACTTCCGACTTCAACTGTATGTGTATTGAGCTTGTTTGATGCTTTAGGCTTACGGTTTGATGCCTCTAGAAGGAGCCAGAGATTTAGATAACCAGAAGAAAAAAAACTTAACCTGAACCAACTATTTTACTCCCGTTCCTTCTGGCTTTCGTAGATTCTGCCATTACGCTCCTGAAGTTTCCGGTGATAGGCTACACAAGGGGTCTGCAACCTTTCTCAGGTGGAATGCCATTTTATCTTACTATTTTTACTGATCAGCGTTCCAGTTATGGTTTTCATATGCACATTTCATTGAAACAGTTTAATTGAATTTATTGTAATGTCTATATTTCTCAAAATCATTGTCATGTGGTTAATTAAAATTCTATTATAAATGAAAATTATACAAACCTAAAAAGTAATATATTGCCAACTATGTAAAAATATTCTATATAAAGCCAACAAATACAAACATTGCAGCCTGCAGGTTGAAAATATCTTGATTTAAAAATAAATATCATATAAATCAGATTGGCTTTGCCTGTCTGCAAAGAACTTGAAACATTGTATCAACTATGCAGACTCTACCACATCCAGCCAGTGATTGGGAGTCCCATAGGGCGGCACACACAATTGGTCCAGCGTTGCCTAGTTATATTTAGGTACCGGAGCGCCACCATATGTTTGAGCAAATATTCTAGAAGAGGAACAGCAGCTCAAGCAGTAGAACATTTGAGGTGCTGGTACTCAGCTCCAGTGAGCTCCTGCCCAAGTTAAGCACAGCTTCTCATCCCTTGCGCAAAAAGCCTACAGCTGTGTCTGCCCCGAGCTCACTGGGAAACAGAAGGACCAGAATGTTTTATACAATGTTGCAAGTTTGCTAAGGCAAGCTTGGGCCTGAACAAAGTGAATACAAATTGTAAACAATTTATTTAACCTTTATTTAAACAGTACCAGCACCCAAAATGAGTACCGGAACTTATTTCAGTCCAAGCCAAGCACTAATAAGAAGCCTATTTTATGAGGTTTCCACTGGATCAGAGCATTACATTTTTTCATTTCACAGTGAGTGGTTATCGAAAGGGAAAGCTGGAAAGATTTTTCAAATACATTGAGGAACTATTGTAATTCTCAATGGATGTAAAAACCGACTTCGTTTGTTTGCTGTTTGAGGTAAAAAAAAAAAATTACTTTGAGAAGCTCCACAGGTCATTAGTCGTGGTGCATTAAGCCAATCAGAAATACTATCAGATCCCCAAATGGCCGCATTTATATGCCTAGTTTGTGCGCAGGCCAGGTAGCCTATAGATCTAGTTCTATGCATGCATATCCTTACTCAACATTGGCAGGACCGCTCAAAACAAAAGACAATGACTAAATTGACAGAACTCTAAATGGAATTAAATAAACCAAAACTTGTTTCTCACAAATGTAGCATAGGATGTGCACTCTGCAACCAATGTGTCCACTCCAACAATGAGAACAGGAATAATATTGAATGCATTGAAATAAATTACCATAATCAAAGTAACAAACATTGTAGATTAGAAATTATAGAAGTTAACAGTAAAATGTACTGCTGGTGATATATGTAAAGGGTAACTGATTTACACTAACAATTAAACGCAAACAATTCACACAATGAAGTTGTGAAACAATTAATGTGCACAGATTTGCGAAGAGAGAGCATTCTGGAGAGAGAAGTGCATTGTGCATTTTGGCACATGGTCAATCCAACATCTGCATTGGCCATGCCGCATGGTGAAATGGCCTCAGCAGAAGTCAGGCTAAGAATGGCCTCAGCAAAAGTCAGGGCATTCATACTTATTACGCTTCGCGGAGCAGTGCAGAGGTGAGTTTGTGTTTATACAGGATGTATCATGTCAATGCAGAGCTATACAGAGCCCTCTGGACTGTTACAAAATTTGGGAGGGGCATGGTGATGTGGAACCGAGTTCGATTTGGCATCTGCATGCCTCTGGAGGCTCCGCAATTGCATCACACCCTCCATATGGAGCCTCCGACTACATTTTTGAATCAAGCATAAATAGGGTTTTAGTCTAGGCCTCCGCAATGGATTAGTTCACTGAGGTTGGTGCAAATATATATATATATATATTTGTTACTGCTCGCTTAAACAATCTCAGTCGACCAACCGCCTAGCAACCAAACAATCGACCAGTCGACTATTTTGGGTCAGCCTTAAAATGGACACACATGCTTTGTTTAAAGCGAGTGGCAGGTCATTGATAAAAACAGGTAAGGAATTTTTATTTAGTTATTTCACCTTTATTTAACCAGGTAGGCAAGTTGAGAACAAGTTCTCATTTACAATTGCGACCTGGCCAAGATAAAGCAAAGCAGTTTGACACATACAACGACACAGACTTACACATGGAGTAAAACAAACATACAGTCAATAATACAGTATAAACAAGTCTATATACGATGTGAGCAAATGAGGTGAGATAAGGGAGGTAAAGGCAAAAAAAGGCCATGGTGGCAAAGTAAATACAATATAGCAAGTAAAACACTGGAATGGTAGATTTGCTGTCAGGTGCGTGAATGAGGACCCAAAAGCGAATTAACAAACAGAGTTTCTTTAATGATGAACACACGTGGGCTCAGATGGACAGGTAGATTCCGACAGGACAGGACAAGGTTGCAGCAAACACGATGATAGTCTGGTTCAGGCATGAGACACACAAACAAGAATCCGACAAGGACAGGAACAAAAACAGAGAGAGATATAGAGGACCTAATCAGAGGGAAAAAGGGAACAGGTGGGAAAAAGGGGTGAATGAGGTAGTCAGAGAAGACAAGGAACAGCTGGGGAAAAGAGAGACAGAAACGGTAACCTAGTACGACCAGCAGAGGGAGACAGGGTGAAAGGAAAAGACAGAAAGACACAACATGACAGTACCCCCCCACTCACCGAGCGCCTCCTGGCGCACTCGAGGAGGAAACCTGGCGGCAACGGAGGAAATCCTCGATCAGCGCACGGTCCAGCACGTCCCGAGAGGGAACCCAACTCCTCTCCTCAGGACCGTACCCCTCCCAATCTACGAGGTACTGGTGACCACGGCCCCGAGGACGCATGTCCAAAATCCTACGGACCCTGTAGATGGGTGCGCCCTCGACAAGGATGGGGGGGGGGGGGGGAAGACGAGCGGGGGCGCGAAGAACGGGCTTGATACAGGAGACATGGAAGACCGGGTGGACGCGACGAAGGTATCGCGGAAGAAGAAGTCGAACTGCGACAGGATTAATGACCCGAGAAATACGGAACGGACCAATGAACCGCGGGGTCAACTTGCGAGAAGCCGTCTTAAGGGGAAGGTTCTGAGTGGAGAGCCAAACTCTCTGACCGCGACAATATCTAGGACTCTTAGTTCTACGCTTATTAGCAGCCCTCACAGTCTGCGTCCTATAACGGCAAAGTGCAGACCTGACCCTCTTCCAGGTGCGCTCGCAACGTTGGACAAAAGCCTGAGCGGAGGGGACGCTGGACTCGGCGAACTGAGATGAGAACAGCGGAGGCTGGTACCCGAGGCTACTCTGAAAAGGAGATAGCCCGGTCGCAGACGAAGGAAGCGAGTTGTGGGCGTATTCTGCCCAGGGGAGCTGTTCTGACCAAGACGCAGGGTTGCGAAAAGAAAGACTGCGTAAGATGCGACCAATAGTCTGATTGGCCCGTTCTGCTTGACCGTTAGACTGGGGGTGAAAGCCGGAAGAGAGACTGACGGAAGCCCCAATCAAACGGCAAAACTCCCTCCAAAATTGAGACGTGAATTGCGGACCTCTGTCCGAAACGACGTCTGACGGAAGGCCATGAATTCTGAAAACATTCTCGATGATGATTTGTGCCGTCTCTTTAGCAGAAGGAAGCTTAGCAAGGGGAATGAAATGAGCCGCCTTAGAGAACCTATCGACAACCGTAAGAATAACAGTCTTCCCCGCTGACGAAGGCAGTCCGGTGACAAAATCTAAGGCGATGTGAGACCACGGTCGAGAGGGAATGGGAAGCGGCCTGAGACGGCCGGCAGGAGGGGAGTTACCGGACTTAGTCTGCGCGCAGACCGAACAAGCAGCCACGAAACGACGCGTGTCATGCTCCCGGGTGGGCAACCAAAAACGCTGGCGAATGGAAGCAAGCGTACCCCGAACGCCAGGGTGGCCGGCTAACTTGGCAGAGTGAGCCCACTGAAGAACGGCCAGACGAGTAGGAACGGGAACGAAAAGAAGGTTCCTAGGACAAGCGCGCGGCGACGGAGTGTGAGTGAGCGCTTGCTTTACCTGCCTCTCAATTCCCCAGACAGTCAACCCGACAACACGCCCCTCAGGGAGAATCCCCTCGGGGTCAGTGGAGGCTACTGAAGAACTGAAGAGACGAGATAAAGCATCAGGCTTGGTGTTCTTAGAGCCCGGACGATAAGAAATCACGAACTCGAAACGAGCGAAAAACAGCGCCCAACGCGCCTGACGCGCATTAAGTCGTTTGGCAGAACGGATGTACTCAAGGTTCCTATGGTCAGTCCAAACGACAAAAGGAACGGTCGCCCCCTCCAACCACTGTCGCCATTCGCCTAGGGCTAACCGGATGGCGAGCAGTTCGCGGTTTCCCACATCATAGTTACGTTCCGACGGCGACAGGCGATGAGAAAAATACGCGCATGGGTGGACCTTGTCGTCAGAGAGGGAGCGCTGAGAAAGAATGGCTCCCACGCCCACCTCTGACGCGTCAACCTCGACAACGAACTGTCTAGAGACGTCAGGTGTAACAAGGATAGGAGCGGATGTAAAACGATTCTTGAGGAGATCAAAAGCTCCCTGGGCGGAAACGGACCACTTAAAGCACGTCTTGACAGAAGTAAGGGCTGTGAGAGGAGCTGCCACCTGACCGAAATTACGGATGAAACGACGATAGAAGTTCGCGAAGCCGAGAAAGCGCTGCAGCTCGACGCGTGACTTAGGGGCGGGCCAATCAATGACAGCTTGGACCTTAGCGGGATCCATCTTAATGCCTTCAGCGGAAATAACAGAACCGAGAAATGTGACGGAGGAGGCATGAAAAGTGCACTTCTCAGCCTTCACAAAAAGACAATTCTCTAAAAGGCGCTGGAGGACACGTCGAACGTGCTGAACATGAATCTGGAGTGACGGTGAAAAAATCAGGATATCGTCAAGGTAAACGAAAACAAAGATGTTCAGCATGTCTCTCAGGACATCATTGACTAATGCCTGAAAGACAGCTGGAGCGTTAGCGAGGCCGAAAGGAAGAACCCGGTATTCAAAGTGCCCTAACGGAGTGTTAAACGCCGTCTTCCACTCGTCCCCCTCCCTGATGCGCACGAGATGGTAAGCGTTACGAAGGTCCAACTTAGTGAAAAACCTGGCTCCCTGCAGGATCTCGAAGGCTGAAGACATAAGAGGAAGCGGATAACGATTCTTCACTGTTATGTCATTCAGCCCTCGATAATCTATGCAGGGGCGCAGAGACCCGTCCTTCTTCTTGACAAAAAAAAACCCCGCTCCGGCGGGAGAGGAGGAGGGGACTATGGTACCGGCGTCAAGAGCTACAGACAAATAATCCTCGAGAGCCTTACGTTCGGGAGCCGACAGAGAGTATAGTCTACCCCGGGGGGGAGTGGTTCCCGGAAGGAGATCAATACTACAATCATACGACCGGTGTGGAGGAAGAGAGGTGGCCCTGGACCGACTGAACACCGTGCGCAGATCGTGATATTCCTCCGGCACCCCTGTCAAATCACCAGGCTCCTCCTGTGAAGAAGAGACAGAGGAAACAGGAGGGATAGCAGACATTAAACATTTCACATGACAAGAGACGTTCCAGGAGAGGATAGAATTACTAGACCAATTAATGGAAGGATTATGACAAACTAGCCAGGGATGGCCCAAAACAACAGGTGTAAAAGGTGAACGAAAAATTAAAAAAGAAATGGTTTCGCTATGATTACCAGAAACAGTGAGGGTTAAAGGTAGCGTCTCACGCTGAATCCTGGGGAGAGGACTACCATCCAGGGCGAACAAGGCCGTGGACTCCCTTAACTGTCTGAGAGGAATGTCATGTTCCCGAGCCCAGGTCTCGTCCATAAAACAGCCCTCCGCCCCAGAGTCTATTAAGGCACTGCAGGAAGCTGACGAACCGGTCCAGCGTAGATGGACCGACAAGGTAGTGCAGGATCTTGAAGGAGAGACAGGAGTAGTAGCGCTCACCAGTAGCCCTCCGCTTACTGATGAGCTCTGGCTTTTACTGGACATGAAGTGACAAAATGACCAGCAGAACCGCAATAGAGACAGAGGCGGTTGGTGATTCTCCGTTCCCTCTCCTTAGTCGAGATGCGGATACCTCCCAGCTGCATAGGCTCAGCTCCCGAGCCGGCAGAGGAAGATGGTAGTGATGCGGAGAGGGGGGCAACGGAGAACGCGAGCTCCTTTCCACGAGCTCGGTGACGAAGATCAACCCGTCGCTCAATGCGAATAGCGAGTTCAATCAAGGAATCCACGCTGGAAGGAACCTCCCGGGAGAGAATCTCATCCTTTACCTCTGCGCGGAGACCCTCCAGAAGACGAGCGAGCAAAGCCGGCTCGTTCCAGCCACTGGAGGCAGCAAGAGTGCGAAACTCAATAGAGTAGTCTGTTATGGATCGATTGCCTTGACATAGGGAAGACAGGGCCCTGGAAGCCTCCTCCCCAAAAACAGATCGATCAAAAACCCGTATCATCTCCTCCTTAAAGTCCTGATACTGGTTAGTACACTCAGCCCTTGCCTCCCAGATTGCCGTGCCCCACTCACGAGCCCGTCCAGTAAGGAGAGATATGACGTAGGCGACACGAGCAGTGCTCCTGGCGTAAGTGTTGGGCTGGAGAGAAAACACAATATCACACTGGGTGAGGAACGAGCGGCATTCAGTGGGCTCCCCAGAGTAACACGGCGGGTTATTGATTCTGGGCTCCGGAGATTCGAAAGCCCTGGAAGTGGCCGGTGGATCGAGGCGGAGATGGTGAACCTGTTCTGTGAGGTTGGAGACTTGGGTGGCCAGGGTCTCAACGGCATGTCGAGCAGCAGACAATTCCTGCTCGTGTCTGCCTAGCATCGCTCCCTGGATCTCGACGGCTGAGTGGAGAGGATCCGAAGTCGCTGGGTCCATTCTTGGTCGGATTCTTCTGTCAGGTGCGTGAATGAGGACCCAAAAGCGAATTAACAAACAGAGTTTCTTTAATGATGAACACACGTGGGCTCAGATGGACAGGTAGATTCCGACAGGACAGGACAAGGTTGCAGCAAACACGATGATAGTCTGGTTCAGGCATGAGACACACAAACAAGAATCCGACAAGGACAGGAACAAAAACAGAGAGAGATATAGAGGACCTAATCAGAGGGAAAAAGGGAACAGGTGGGAAAAAGGGGTGAATGAGGTAGTCAGAGAAGACAAGGAACAGCTGGGGAAAAGAGAGACAGAAACGGTAACCTAGTACGACCAGCAGAGGGAGACAGGGTGAAAGGAAAAGACAGAAAGACACAACATGACATTTGCAATGGAAGAATGTGCAAAGTAGAAATAAAAATAATGGGGTGCAAAGGAGCAAAATAAATAAATAAATAAAATACAGTAGGGAAAGAGGTAGTTGTTTGGGCTAAATTATAGGTGGGCTATGTACAGGTGCAGTAATCTGTGAGCTGCTCTGACAGTTGGTGCTTAAAGCTAGTGAAGGAGATAAGTGTTTCCAGTTTCAGAGATTTTTGTAGTTCGTTCCAGTCATTGGCAGCAGAGAACTGGAAGGAGAGGCGGCCAAAGAAAGAATTGGTTTTGGGGGTGACTAGAGAGATATACCTGCTGGAGCGTGTGCTACAGGTGGGAGATGCTATGGTGACCAGCGAGCTGAGATAAGGGGGGACTTTACCTAGCAGGGTCTTGTAGATGACATGGAGCCAGTGGGTTTGGCGACGAGTATGAAGCGAGGGCCAGCCAACGAGAGCGTACAGGTCGCAATGGTGGGTAGTATATTGGGCTTTGGTGACAAAACGGATTGCACTGTGATAGACTGCATCCAATTTGATGAGTAAGGTATTGGAGGCTATTTTGTAAATGACATCGCCAAAGTCGAGGATTGGTAGGATGGTCAGTTTTACGAGGGTATGTTTGGCAGCATGAGTGAAGGATGCTTTGTTGCGAAATAGGAAGCCAATTCTAGATTTAACTTTGGATTGGAGATGGTTGATGTGAGTCTGGAAGGAGAGTTTACAGCCTAACCAGACACCTAAGTATTTGTAGTTGTCCACGTATTCTAAGTCAGAGCCGTCCAGAGTAGTGATGTTGGACAGGCGGGCAGGTGCAGGCAGCGATCGGTTGAAGAGCATGCATTTAGTTTTACTTGTATTTAAGAGCAATTGGAGGCCACGGAAGGAGAGTTGTATGGCATTGAAGCTTGCCTGGAGGGTTGTTAACACAGTGTCCAAAGAAGGGCCAGAAGTATACAGAATGGTGTCGTCTGCGTAGAGGTGGATCAGAGACTCACCAGCAGCAAGAGCGACCTCATTGATGTATACAGAGAAGAGAGTCGGTCCAAGAATTGAACCCTGTGGCACCCCCATAGAGACTGCCAGAGGTCCGGACAGCAGACCGTCCGATTTGACACACTGAACTCTATCAGAGAGGTAGTTGATGAACCAGGCGAGGCAATCATTTGAGAAACCAAGGCTGTCGAGTCTGCCGATGAGGATGTGGTGATTGACAGAGTCGGAAGCCTTGGCCAGATCAATGAATACGGCTGCACAGTAATGTTTCTTATCGATGGCGGTTAAGATATCGTTTAGGACCTTGAGCGTGGCTGAGGTGCACCCATGACCAGCTCTGAAACCAGATTGCATAGCAGAGAAGGTTTGGTGAGATTCGAATTGGTCGGTAATCTCTTTGTTGACTTGGGTTTCGAAGACCTTAGAAAGGCATGGTAGGATAAATATAGGTCTGTAGCAGTTTGGGTCAAGAGTGTCCCCCCCTTTGAAGAGGGAGATGACCGCAGCTGCTTTCCAATCTTTGGGAATCTCAGACGACACGAAAGAGAGATTGAACAGGCTAGTAATAGGGGTGGCAACAATTTCGGCAGATAATTTTAGTAAGAAAGGGTCCAGATTGTCTAGCCCGGATGATTTGTAGGGGTCCAGATTTTGCAGCTCTTTCAGAACATCAGCTGAACGGATTTGGGAGAAGGAGAAATGGGGAAGGCTTGGGCGAGTTGCTGTGGGGGGTACAGTGCTGTTGACCGGGGTAGGAGTAGCCAGGTGGAAAGCATGGCCAGCCGTAGAAAAATGCTTATTGAAATTCTCAATTATGGTGGATTTATCAGTGGTGACAGTGTTTCCTATCTTCAGTGCAGTGGGCAGTTGGGAGGAGGTGTTCTCATTCTCCATGGACTTTACAGTGTCCCAGAACTTTTTTGAGTTAGTTAATTTCTGCTTGAAAAAGCTAGCCTTGGCTTTTCTAACTGCCTGTGTATGATGGTTTCTAGCTTCCCTGAACAGCTGCATATCACTAGGGCTGTTCGATGCTAATGCAGAACGCCATAGGATGTTTTTGTGTTGGTTAAGGGCAGTCAGGTCTAGGGAGAACCAAGGGCTGTATCTGTTCCTGATTCTAAATTTCTTGAATGGGGCATGTTTATTTAAGATGGTTAGGAAGGCATTTAAAAAAAATATCCAGGCATCCTCTACTGACGGGATGAGATCAATATCCTTCCAGGATACCCCGGCCAGGTCGATTAGAAAGGCCTGCTCACTGAAGTGTTTCAGGGAGCGTTTGACAGTGATGAGTGGAGGTCGTTTGACCGCTGACCCATTACGGATGCAGGCAATGAGGCAGTGATCGCTGAGATCTTGGTTGAAGACAGCAGAGGTGTATTTAGAGGACAAGTTGGTTAGTATGATATCTATGAGGGTGCCCGTGTTTAAGGCTTTGGGGTTGTACCCGGTAGGTTCATTGATAATTTGTGTGAGATTGAGGGCATCAAGTTTAGATTGTAGGATGGCTGGGGTGTTAAGCATGTTCCAGTTTAGGTCGCCTAGCAGCACGAGCTCTGAAGATAGATGGGGGGCAATCAGTTCACATATGGTGTCCAGAGCACAGCTGGGGGCAGAGGATGGTCTATAGCAGGCGGCAACGGTGAGAGGTGGATTTTTAAATGTAGAAGTTCAAATTGTTTGGGTACAGACCTGGATAGTAGGACAGAACTCTGCAGGCTATCTTTGCAGTAGATTGCAACACCGCCCCCTTTGGCAGTTCTATCTTGTCTGAAAATGTGTAGTTTGGGATTAAAATGTCTGAATTTTTGGTGGTCTTCCTAAGCCAGGATTCAGACACAGCTAGAACATCCGGGTTGGCAGCGTGTGCTAAAGCAGTGAATAGAACAAATTTAGGGAGGAGGCTTCTAATGTTAACATGCATGAAACCAAGGCTATTACGGTTACAGTCGTCGTCAAAAGAGAGCGCCTGGGGAATAGGAGTGGAGCTAGGCACTGCAGGGTCTGGATTCACCTCTACATCGCCAGAGGAACAGAGGAGGAGTAGAATAAGGGTACGGCTAAAAGCAATAAGAATTGGTCGTCTAGAACGTCTGGAACAGAGAGTAAAAGGAGGTTTCTGGGGGCGATAAAATAGCATCAAGGTATAATGTACAGACAAAGGTATGTTAGGATGTGAATACAGTGGGGGTAAACCTAGGTATTGAGTGATGAAGAGAGAGATATTGTCTCTAGAAACATCATTGAAACCAGGAGATGTCATTGCATGTGTGGGTGGTGGAACTAATAGGTTGGATAAGGTATAGTGACTAGGACTAGAGGCTCTACAGTGAAATAAGCCAATAAACACTAACCAGAACAGCAATGGACAAGGCATATTGACATTAAGGAGAGGCATGCTTAGTCGAGTGATCAAAAGGGTCCAGTGAGTAGAGAGGTTGGTTGGGGGTCACGGCGATTTAGACAGCTAGCCAGGCCATCGGTAGCAAGCTAGCATAGGATGGAGGTCTGTTATTAGCCACCTCTTGCGTTCCATCAGTAGATTAGTGGGGTTCCGTGTGGTATTAGGGATTAATCCAAATCACACAACAACAAAAAAAACAATAGATATAGTTACAGAGGCCCAAGAAGAAAAAAAAATTTATAATAATAAAAATAAATAAATCAATTGTCCGATTGTCTATTCAGATAGCAGCCGATAAGACCGCTAACGGTTAGCGGGCCGCAGATGGGCGTTCAGGTAACGTCGCGACGGAGGAGCTGTGAGATCCAGGTATGACTGTCCAGGGTTAGTGATTGAAATCCAGGGACATGGAGAGAAAAATTGGTCCGGTATGTTCCGTTCCGAGCCGCGCTGCGCATTGTCACATCCAGAGTATGTCTTTAACTTGTAGACAGGTTAATAGGCTATTAATTGCATTTCAAAAGTTATATTGAATTGTGTTTGATTGTCAAAGTAACCAAATATCAACATTTGAAGGAGATGTATCTTCTGCATTGTCACGTTCTGACCATAGTTCTGTTGTGTTTTCCTTGTTTTAGTGTTGGTGACGTGAGCTGGGTGGGCATTCTATGTTGTGTGTTTAGTTTGTCCGTTTCTATGTATGGCCTGATATGGTTCTCAATCAGAGGCAGGTGTTAGTCATTGTCTCTGATTGGGAACCATATTTAGGTAGCTTGTTTTGTGTTGGGGTTTGTGGGTGGTTGTTTCCTGTCTTTGTGTTCTCTGCACCAGATAGGACTGTTTCGGGTTTTGCCTCGTTTGTTATTTTGTATTTGTGTAGTGTTCACGTTATCGTCTTTTATTAAACATGTTAAACACGGTGCCTGCCCGGTCTCTCTCGCCCTTTGCCACGTTTGTTATTTTGTATTTGTGTAGTGTTCACGTCATCGTCTTTTATTAAACATGTTGAACATGAATAACGCTGTATTTTGGTCCTCCTCTCCTTCGATGGAAGAAAACCGTTACAGAACCCGAAACAGTCATATCTGGTGGAGAGAACACTTGCTCAAAGGGATATTCAATGTCTGCTTTTTTAAGGGGTACTTCTTTGCGAGTTATTAGAAAATCTACCTGGTCTTTGTGGTTGAATCTGTGTTTGAAATGCATTGCTCGACTGATGGACCTTACCAAAAACTGTATGTCTGGGGTACAGACAGAGATGAGGTAGTCATTCAAAAATCATTGTAAAACACTATTAATGCAAACTAGAGTGAGTCCTTGCTACTTATTATGTAACTTGTTTAGCACATTTTTATTCATTAACTTATTTATGCTTGCCATAACAAAAACGTTGAGTATTTATTGACTCAAGACATATCAGCTTTAAAAAAGAAGATATTTATATTGTCGTGTCTTTGGCTATGCCGGATTAAGTGATATGACATGCTATTCTATAAAATAATTTCTCCGTAATTAATAACACCTGATTGAGCTAATCATGCAAATGTAATTAACTAGAAAGTCGGGCACCACAAAATAATATTTATAGAGCTGATATCTTCCGAATAAACTCTTAAAGACCGGTTAATATTTTACATCAATAGCAGTCAATATCAATCCTCATCTTAATTCAGTCTCATCTGAAAGTTGTAAATTCTTGGTTATCTGCACAAACCCTGGCTAACAATTTGAATCAGCAATACAAAATTGGGTTTAATTATTTATTTACTAAATACCTAACTAATCACACAGAATTACACATACACATAATTAAATCATAACTTGATTACAAATTACGTCATACAGGAAAACGTCCCTAGCAGGCGGAACAGATATGACAGCTTGTTACACAAAGGAAAGGGTCTGGGTTTGAGTGAAAGAGCGGGAAGACTGAGGGACACAGGGAGAAGCTGTGCTATCGTAAATACAGTATCTGATGCATTCTAAATTACCGCCCATTTGGAAAAGGAAAATGCAATAAATATTTACTCTGAGCTGCACTTTGGTAGGTTGGTGGTAGATGGAAGGCCAAGTTGCCAAACCGAGTCCTTTGAAGAATGTCTCTGGTTGTCAATTGGATATGTTATAGTAACGTTGTTGGGTGATAGACGGGATACTCTGTTTCTTCCTTCCTAACCCTCGTTGCATCTGCTGTTGCTAACACGACGGCCAGGATGTATCACTTCTGTAGTGAATAAGAGTTCAAAGTTCATACCATTCGCAACCAAGCTTCGTTCTGTAGTTATTATCTGAACCATTCTGACATAGGACTGTCGTCCTACATCCTCGGAACAGGAAGTTATATTGTTGTCAAGGGCTTATATAGGAAGGGAGAGGAGGGCGTGTTTGAAAAGTTTTATTGCCCTTCACAGGGGCAGGCCACTGATTGAGCAGAGCCATATCTTATGAAGACCCAAATCTCACATTTTAGAAGCTAAAATCACATTTCATCCCATCACGAATAATTTCATATTCAAACATTTAAATTGAACAACAATTCCATGTGAATCCGATAACTCTGATGTGTAGACTTTCCACTGTAGAGTTTAATGTCATCTTATTATTGATATGAATGTCTCAGATGACAACTGAACTGACATCATATTCATTAAGTACCACCGCATATGTTCAATTGTGCGGTTTACCAGAATATAGTTAATTTCCCCCCACCTACTGATGTTCCCAGAATCTCTATGTTAACCAAGGGTTTTGCAAATCTAACCTCAGTAGGGTAGAGAGAGGAAAAAGGGGGGAAGAGGTATTTATGACTGTCATAAACCTAACCCCCAGGCCAACGTCATGACAATACTGTAACGATTTTATTCCTGGGAAGGAGAAGAGGACCAAAATGCAGTGTGGTTATTTATAAACATCTTTAATGAAAGATGAAACCGTGAACACTATACAAATATAAGAAACCGTGGGGAAACCGAAACAGTCCTAACTGGTGCAAAACACAGAGAAAGGAATAATCACCCACAAGATACCTAAAGAATATGGCTGTCTAAATATGGTTCCCAATCAGAGACAACGATAAACACCTGCCTCTGATTGAGAACCACTCCAGGCAACCATAGACATACCTAGAACACTCAACTGAACACAACCCCATAGACTACAAAAACCCCTAGACAAAACAAGACACATAAATCACCCATGTCACTCCCTGCCCTAATCAACATAATAAAGAAAACACAGAATACTAAGGCCAGGGCGTGACAAATACACATTTCTAAAAAGTTTCAGAATACTTTCTGAAAGCACTGTATGAGTGATAAAGTCTGGTCACATTTAATTTGCGCTGTTAAACCTTAACTTTGGAATGACTTCGATAGTAACATTGAATCTATTACGTTTTTGAGTGTCTCTCAATAATCATTCTCACTATAGCACATTAGTGATAGTCAGTGACAAATATCATAGCTAAGCAAAGCTGGGCTTGGTTAAAGCCCTGAATGGGATACCGAAAGGTAACTGTGGATAGACCAATTCTCCAGAAAAGGGGAGATAATGTTAAAGATCTGACGTTGTTTTAAAGGTACAAATTCAACATATTTTATACAACGTTTGTCTATGTTGAAATTTGCTTACGATGATTACATATTCTTGTTGTTGAAATTTCACCATCAAAATAACAGTTGATTACTTTTTTCAAATCCATTGTATTTCACACAGATTCCATGTCACTGTGTTGACCAATTACATTGAAACAACATTGATTCAACCAGTTTGTGCCCAGTGGGAAGTTATCATAACTAATATTTCCCTGCTCTTGGAGTAATTGGTAGGAAATGGCAATATTATGAGGTGGAAGAGGGTGGGACGAAACTCAATGTTAACACCTTTACTTTCCTCCCTTTTACCTCCCACTGTGGTTCGATCTCCCTCTCATCCTGTCCTCCTCTCTTACTTCTCCTCCTGTTTTCTGTTCTAGACACGTCTCTCCTCTCTCCTCCCGGTCTAGGCAGCTGAATCATTTGAAAGGCACTGTAGCATTAAGGGCCCACTGAGACAGGCCTCGTCCAGGCAAATCCCTACACAAATTAGAGTGTAGAAGCCATTATTAAAGCCAATCGCTCCTTGTAGCTGTAACGTGTTTCGTCTTCATACGAAGGAGTCGGACCAAAATGCAGCGTGTAGATTGCGATCCATGTTTTAATGAACAAACGTAAAACACGAATCAATGCAAACACTACAAAATAAAGAACGTGATGAACGTAACGAAAACCTAAAACAGCCTATCTGGTGAAAAACACATAGACAGGAACAATCACCCACAAACACACAGTGAAACCCAGGCTACCTAAATATGGTTCCCAATCAGAGACAATGACGAACACCTGCCTCTGACTGAGAACCATATCAGGCTGAACATAGAAATAGACAAACAAGACATGAAACATAGAATACCCACTCAGATCACACCCTGACCAATCAAAACATAGAAAATACAAAGTAAACTATGGTCAGGGCGTGACAGTACCCCCCCCCCCAAGGTGCGGACTCCGGCCGCAAAACCTGAACCTATAGGGGAGGGTCTGGGTGGGCATCTGTCCGCGGTGGCGGCTCTGGCGCTGGACGTGGACCCCACTCCATGACAGTTTTAATCCCCCTCCTAAACGTCCCTAAATAGGTTACCCACCACAATGATAACAGGGGACAGAGGGACAGCTCGGGACAGAGGTAACTCGGGACAGATGGGTAGCTCAGCACTGAGAGGAAGCTCAGCACTGAGAAGAAGCTCAGCACTGAGAGGAAGCCCAGGCAGGTAGTAGAAACTACCAGAACCTGGCTGGCTGGCGGTTTCAGCAGATCCTGGTCGACTAGCAGATCTGGAAGAATCTGGTCGACTGGCGGATCTGGGAGAATCTGGTCGACTGGCGGATCTGGGAGAATCTGGTCGACTGGCGGATCTGGGAGAATCTGGTCGACTGGCGGATCTGGGAGAATCTGGTCGACTGGCGGATCTGGGAGA
The DNA here is from genome assembly GCF_057628025.1 of Oncorhynchus mykiss. Taxonomy (NCBI): domain Eukaryota; kingdom Metazoa; phylum Chordata; class Actinopteri; order Salmoniformes; family Salmonidae; genus Oncorhynchus; species Oncorhynchus mykiss. The sequence goes on along the minus strand of NC_143038.1, from coordinate 57,078,913 downwards.
ATCTGGTCGACTGGCGGATCTGGGAGAATCTGGTCGACTGGCGGATCTGGGAGAATCTGGTCGACTGGCGGATCTGGGAGAATCTGGACGACTGGCGGATCTGGGAGAATCTGGACGACTGGCAGATCTGGGAGAATCTGGACGACTGGCAGATCTGAGAGAGTCTGGACGACTGGCAGATCTGGAAGAGTCTGGACGACTGGCAGATCTGGAAGAGTCTGGACGACTGGCAGATCTGGAAGAGTCTGGTCGACTGGCAGATCTGGAAGAGTCTGGTCGACTGGCAGATCTGGAAGAGTCTGGTCGACTGGCAGATCTGGAAGAGTCTGGACGACTGGCAGATCTGGAAGAGTCTGGACGACTGGCAGATCTGGAAGAGTCTGGACGACTGGCAGATCTGGAAGAGTCTGGACGACTGGCAGATCTGGAAGAGTCTGGACGACTGGCAGATCTGGAAGAGTCTGGACGACTGGCAGATCTGGAAGAGTCTGGACGACTGGCAGATCTGGAAGAGTCTGGACGACTGGCAGATCTGGAAGAGTCTGGACGACTGGCAGATCTGGAAGAGTCTGGACGACTGGCAGATCTGGAAGAGTCTGGTCGACTGGCAGATCTGGAAGAGTCTGGTCGACTGGCAGATCTGGAAGAGTCTGGTCGACTGGCAGATCTGGAAGAGTCTGGACGACTGGCAGATCTGGAAGAGTCTGGACGACTGGCAGATCTGGAAGAGTCTGGACGACTGGCAGATCTGGAAGAGTCTGGACGACTGGCAGATCTGGAAGAGCCTGGACGACGGGCAGATCTGGAAGAGTCTGGACGACGGGCAGATCTGGAAGAGTCTGGACGACTGGCAGATCTGGAAGAGACTGGTCGACACAGGCTGGCTGCTCTGGCTGCTCCATGCTGACTGACAGCTCTGGCTGCTCCATGCTGGCAGACTGCTCTGGCTGCTCCATGCTGACTGGCAGCTCTGGCTGCTCCATGCTGACTGGCGGCCCTGGCTGCTCTGGCTGCTCCATGCTGACTGACAGCTCTGGCTGCTCTGGCTGCTCCATGCTGACTGGCGGCCCTGGCTGCTCTGGCTGCTCCATGCTGACTGGCGGCCCTGGCTGCTCCATGCTGACTGGCGGCCCTGGCTGCTCCCTGCTAACTGGCGGCCCTGGCTGCTCCCTGCTAACTGGCGGCCCTGGCTGCTCCTTACAAACTGGCAGCTCCGGCGGCTCCTTACAAACTGGCAGCTCTGGCGGCTCCTTGCAGACTGGCAGCTTTGGCAGCATCCTGCAGACTGGCAGCTCTGGCGGCTCCTTGCAGACTGGCAGCTCCTTGCAGACTGGCAGCTCTATGCATACTGGCAGCTCCTTGCTGACTGGCAGCTCTATACAAACTTGCAGCTCCATGCAGACTGGCAGCTCCGAACAGGCGGGAGACTCCGGCAACGCTGTAGAGGCGGAAAGCTCTGACAGCGCTAAACAGGCGGGAGACTCCAACAGCGCTGAAAAGGAGGAAGGCTCTGGCAGCGCTGAACAGGTGAGAGACTCCGACAGCGCTGGAGAGGAGGAAGGCTCCGACAGCGCTAAACAGGCGAGGCGCACTGTAGGCCTGATGCGTGGTGCTGGCACTGGTGGTACTGGGCCGAGGACACGCACAGGAAGCCTAGTGCGGGGAGCTGCTACCGGAGGGCTGGGGTGTGGAGGTGGACAGGATGGGTTAGACCGTGAAGGCGTACTGGAGATCTTGAGAGCGGTGTTGGCACAGGACATGCAAGGCTAGGGAGGTACACAGGAGGCCTGGTGCGTGAGACTGGCACTGTCTTCACCAGCTGACTAGCACGCACCTCAGGACGAGTAGAGAGCACTGACCCAGGTGCCAATAAATCCCGACACGCTCCTTCGGGCGAATATCATATTTAAAGCACCAACACAGCAACTCCCTCATTTCACTCTCCTCTAATTTCCCCATTAACTCCTTCACAGTCTCTGCTTCGCTTACCTCCAACACCGGTTCTGGTCTCCTCCTTGGCTCCTCACGATAAACAGGGGGAGTTGGCTCAGGTCTGCGACCTGGCGTAGCCATACTCCCTGTTAGCCCCCCCCCCAAGAAATTTTTGAGGCTTACTCTCGGGCTTCCATCCGCTCCGTCGTGCTACTTCCTCATATTTGCGCCTCTCAGCTTTCGCCGCCTCCAGTTCTTCCTTGGGACGGTGATATTCTCCCTGTTGAGCCCATGGTCCACCATTATCTAATTCATACTCCCATGACGCTCTCTCCCACTGCGGCTGCTGCTGCTCCTGCTGCCTCTGTTCCTTCTTCGGCTGCACCTTGGTGCGGCTATACTCCCCTGGTTTAGCCCAGGGTCCTCTCCCGTCGAGGATTTCCTCCCATGTCCAGAAATCCTTACAACGTAACTCCTCTTTTTGCTGCTGCTGCTGCCTGTTGACACGCCGCTTGGTCCGTTGGTGGTGGGTGATTCAGTAACGTGTTTCGTCTTCATACGAAGGAGAGTCGGACCAAAATGCAGCGTGTAGATTGCGATCCATGTTTTAATGAACAAACGTAAAACACGAATCAATGCAAACACTACAAAATAAAGAACGTGATGAACGTAACGAAAACCTAAAACAGCCTATCTGGTGAAAAACACATAGACAGGAACAATCACCCACAAACACACAGTGAAACCCAGGCTACCTAAATATGGTTCCCAATCAGAGACAATGACGAAAACCTGCCTCTGACTGAGAACCATATCAGGCTGAACATAGAAATAGACAAACAAGACATGAAACATAGAATACCCACTCAGATCACACCCTGACCAATCAAAACATAGAAAATACAAAGTAAACTATGGTCAGGGCGTGACAGTAGCTCCCAAATAGTTAACCTACACCCTTTCCACTTCTGCTCGTCTCTAGAACAAATATAACCCCCTTTTTTACTCTCTTTTCCCTCCACGGCAGAGCAGAGCAACGGAGCACAGAGCTTTAAAACTGTGTAGTTTCCCTAGATTGGGTGTGGAATTACGGCATGTTTGGGACATGCCACTCATGTGAGGTAGGCCCTGCTAGAATCTGGCTCATGATCGGCATCGAGGTTCACTAACAAAAGGGGAATAAGTTCCCTTATTTGAAAAGCTTATTTTAACCACACTTCGCCTCGACACTCCGGCTTGTCAGAGGCATGCACAATCCTCTAAGTTTGCTTTCATGTTTAACATTCTGAGGCGATTTCTCTGCTTTGCTTTAAATTCTCTTGCTTTTCAATGCTTTTGTCTGTCAAATGGGTGTTGCAGTGGGAACGCTTTGCCTGTCAATCAAAACTTCTGCTCAGCGTGTGTTCCCTATACTCACAGATTACTGTTCTGCCGTATGCTACTGAGGTGTTGGACTGTCTGTGTGTGTGTGCACCATTATCTGCTGCTAATTAATGTTTGTGTAATCTGTCATTTATATGAGATTACAGTGAGTTCTAATTTTATGCAGTGCATGTCAGGGTCCCAGATGTCAGAAGCTACTGAGTTTTTTTTTGTCAGATAACTATTTCCTGTCACGACTGGAGCCCTCCCTCTATGTTCTAATCAGGGGTTGGAACCAAAATTATTTTCCAATCGTTTCGTTCTGAAACGATTTTCGCTCCACTATTCTGACCAGAAAAATACTGTTCTGAAACGGTTTGAATCCACAAAAAAGTATCCGTTTATATTGTTCCTTTCTGTTCATTTTGAAACTGCTGAAATCATTTTTTTCAATAATTTTGCTCATCATTAAATTACTTCACCAATCAGTGTGAATAAAGCAGCTTGCTATGGAGCAGGCCCACAGAATTATACCTACGGAGGAGCGGCTTCTATGAAGGAACTTTGAATATCTTTGTGTGCAGAGCGACACCAGAATTTAAATAAAAATAGGTCTTACTTTTTGTAGTTAATAAATCCAATGTGAAAACATGATAACTATAGTATCCTTAACTAGCATTAAAAAGTTTGTTCTCAAATGAAAAATGTACACAAGCACACACATTAGAAAATATTTTCAGTTGGCAAGCAGACACTGGAATACATTTCTGAGTGGTAGAGTAAAGACTTTGCATAGGGACTTTGTTGGACTGGAAAAAAATGCCCGGAACATAAAATAGCGTTATTATCCAGTTCCCACACTTTTAAAATAATGGTTCTGTTCCAGAACAGAATAGATAACTTTCGTTCCTGGTTCTGATTATTTTCCAGTTCCCTGAACCGTATCCAACCCCTGTTTCTAATATCTCATTGACCCTAAATTGGCACATTAATATCAGTTAAACTACTGGCTGCACTAATACATCATTTTAATACATACTTTTCATTCTTAAGCAAATATGTAGAGCAGTGTGAGTCTCAGAGCTACATATTCTATTAGAATAAAAAAACATGGATCCTCAGTTACTCCTCGGTTTTACTTAATCTTGAAGGCTTTGTCACCAAAATATATGTATAATTATAATAATGTGAACAACATTTGTTAAATATTACTATGTTAAAAATAGAAGCAGGCTTGTGAAATGCTGCTGACTTCAGTCACTGCACATCCTGTTGATTCCAGAAAAACATCCTGCATCTTAATTCTGCTCCTGTGAAGCCTGAGGAACAGTGAAACAGTATTTGACTCACCTCAGTCCAACTCTGCCTTTCTCTCCCCAGTCACGCAACAACTAGCAGCCACAGCATTCTGCCTGAATTACAATCACCATTTTCTCACTCCTCATCTCTGAAGGCAGCCTCACTACTGCAGTGTATTTAACAGGCAGCCAGCAGGTTACCATATGCCCAGACACACATTAGGGACATTATGGTGATATAATGAGGCCAGAGCTCCAATCTGATTATAGAGATGAGCCTTATGAGTTTGATGTTCATCACATTCTCTGAATTATACTATCTGCACCAAATGCAGGTTATTTTTCGTCATGAATCTTGTTCTGGAGGCAACTCTATGGAGTGGTGACTAGCTGGCACAGCCAAAAAGTCTTCAAATAAAAGGGGACATCACTCAGTTCTGCCACCAGGACAAGACTCATTACAACAAACATCAACATGTGCACCAAATGGTTGAATCTATCCCAGCTAGCACAATTGGTTCCTTAGAAGTTGTGGGAATGTATGTTTTTGGATTCCCATTGGATCTGGGAATGAAGCCATAAGTTTCCTGACCGCTAAAAACAGAATGTTTTTTAAATGTTCTGAGAATGGAAGTGAACATTTTGCCTGTTCTGGGAACATTCATTTTTAGGTTGAAGGGAGGTTCTGAGAATGTTTTACTATGGTTCCCTGAATGTTTTCCTGTGAGGTTTTATTAAGGTTATGAGAACAAGAATTACAGGTTATTTGGAGGTTTTTGAATAATTTCTTTAAAACTTTCACTGAATCTTTTAATAACACTGCTATCTTAGGTGAACTGTTTTGAACTCCTTTCACAAAGATAGGGCACATTCATAAATGGCAAAAAAATACAGTCAAAAATGTACTCATAAGGAATAGGATTTTGAAGTGTATGCCCAATATCTAGGAGATAGAAGAAAGCTCTGGAAATATTTTTGTTTTTTGGACACCTATTTAACCCCTTATTTTTTGGCACAAAACTACCACTATACTTCAATTAATTTGTATGGGTTACCTTCAGACGAGTCCCGTGACACTGGGGTTTGTAGAGCAAAATGGAGAACAACATTGTGTTCATGAGAGTCTCCCCTTTCCATAGTGGGGCCAAACCGTTTGAACGCTACAGACATTTTCGTGAGAAGACCAATTTTCGGGATGGCTCATGGTCTGACAAACACCTCGGCCACCTTCCATCGCAGATGCGGAAAGCCGACGTAGGCGGATGCAGTGGATTGAGACGCAGCCAATGCAAAAAATATCTCTAGCATAAACTGTCTGATTTTTATAGGGATTGTTTTATGATGTTACTTAGATTGACACACGGGTGCGTCAATAGATTCTTAAGGATTTTAATCACAGTAGCTGCATATTTATTTTTCGTCAACCCCAGTTCCCGACCCTTCCTTCACCCCCTTCCTCTCTTGCCGTGTTCTGTAATAGTAGTGGAATGATACAGGAGGAATCCAACATTAATCAGCTGCTGTTTTAGTAGGCAAGCAGACCTGCTTCCTCTCCTCCCGCCTGGCATACCTCCAGATGTTAATGTAGTTGCATTAGTCATTTATGAGCTGCCCAGGACAGACTTGCCCCTGGCAAAGTGGGCACGCTGCAGGTAGAGATGTGTGTGCCAGGGCAGCCAGCAGTGGCAAGGACAAGCTCTTAAACAGAGAGCTGGTGTGTAGTGTTGACCATGCTGTGTTTGTTTCTGATACACTGCTGCTCTTAGAGGAAGGCCCACCACCGTACATCATCCTGACCCCCTTACTGTCCCTGTAGATCTAGCTGTAGTAAGATGTAATACAGCATAGATCTACCTTAACCACCACTTGGGTAACTACATTTTCTGAATCTGAAGCCTACAGCAGTTAATGGTCAAACTAAGGCCAGAACAGAGAGCGCAATTGCAGCCATACTGTTTCTCCGTCCTAACATCTTGAAGAATAGGTTTTTCCTACCACACTAGGTGAGGAGGATGGCCAGCGCCTTGGGAAGTGTAGCTGTCAGAGTGTGTGTGTTAAGGCATCGAAATGTGTTGCTAAGTGTGAAGTGGTTGATGATACAGGATAACACACAGAGTCACGCAACGCTGTAGCCGTTCATTGTGTAGTGTGCCTCACCTCCTCTCTCTCTGTCAAAAGGGCTTTCACAGGAGCAGGAGATAGTGAGAGGAGAACCTGCGTAGACTTCCATGCCTCAGTGTTTCCATGCATGTTTAATGCCTGTCTGAGTAGTGCAGGAACGATCACACATGGCACTCTATGCTACGCTGCATGTCTGTGTTTCTCATGTGCTAACCTCTGTTGCTCTGCTGCTATGAGTGATACAAACAGTCACCATACTGAGCATAGAAGGCCTTCGAACAGTGTTTTTACTCTCTTAATATTTGAATATAATCAGTAAAGTACAGTGGCAGCATTGGGACATCCATTTATAGCTTGAGTGGTGTACAGTATGAAGCAAGTTAGAGGAAGTTTCGAGAGCCAATGCCAACTAGCCTTAGTGCAATGACTGGAAGTACCGGAACAGCTAGCATTAGTTTTTCCGGTAAACTTCCAGTCATTGCGCTAATGCTAGTTAGCATCGGCTCACAAAACTACCTTTAACTACCGGCATACTGGAAGCAGAGACATACAAATGTTATCCATGAGTTCATCTGACTCTGGGTAAGTAGATAAAGGGGTTAATTGCCCAAGCCTTGCAATATCCCTTTAAGTTAGAATTAGATTGAACCACCATTATTTTTGCTTATTGCCTTTTTTTGCAAACTACAGCCCACGCACGCGAACATATTTTTCTGAGAACTGGAAGCATCTAGAGTACAGTACTCATGAGTCTACCTACCCCTCCCCCGTTTTCAGGGAATATCCCAGCATGGAACAGTGTGGCTCCTCCCAGTCAGAGTGTTACTGAGTTCAGCCAGTACATTAGGTTACTATCTATACCGTCTCTGTTTGAGCGTTACAGATACATACCTTCCTGGGAGATGGTCCCCATGAGATGTGAAGAGGCTCCTCTGCTGTCCAGTCTTTGTGGTCTGTGTGTTGGTCACTCAGGTCTCTGGTGGAGAGAAAGGTCTGGTCGATGCTATCTTCAATCATGTCCTTGAGTGATAGACCAAGGCTGAGCTGTGGCCCAGACAGCCCCATGGTGATCTGGAAAGTCCTCCATTAGAAATCAATGGCCATTTGCGTCCCCTTTCAGTCAACCCCCCTGTGTGGTGTATCTTTATCAGTGGTGCGAGGGAGATAGACTGTGTGCATATTGAGGACCTTTCCTCACCTCCCAAATTCCTCAAGGGAAGCCAGGCGTTAATACTAGATTAAGTGTCTCCACTTCATTATGGGAAACAGAGCCCTCTGCTCAACCTTGACGCTTTGAAGTGGTGCAAAAGTTCACCTGCAGTCCATTGACCGTGTCTGTTTATTCTTAGCCCCCATGTACATGTGCGTGCGTGTGTGTGCATTTATGCATGTGTGTGCATGTGTGTGTGTAAATGTAAATGAAAGAGTGTGTATTTAAAAGTGCATGGCAGCACTCCTTATTATCCTCCTTCCAGATAGGGAGAGAGGAGAAAAGATTTCCCAGTGGAGCGTCTCTCCAACTTCAGAGAGCGTAAACACAGTAATCGGCCCCCACCCTAGTGCATGATGGGTAGGAGCTAGTAGAGCCCAGTTACTGTAAACAGTACAGTGCTGCGGTGCTCCTGGCAGCCTGACGTCTGCTCTATGTTCACTATCCTCAATGTCATGAATTTTAAAGAACATGCAGTATAATGAACCCCAAGGGCCCTTATTCAGCAGAACTGTGGTTAATAAGGAAATTGCTAACCTTTACATTTAATCACAAATAGCTCAAGATGAATATCTTCCCCTTTGATTACACCCATAATTCCTTGCTTGAGTGTTGGCCTAAATGGCTGCTTTATATCCATGAGGAAATAGGGAAATCAGCTTCACGCCAACCACTGGGCACATACGTCAGTTCAACATCTAGTTTTGATTTACTTTTGATTAAGTTCAAACCAAAATTGTATTTATCACACGTGCCGAATACAACAACCTTACCGTGAAATGCTTACTTCCAGTCCCTTAACCAAAATATTTACTAAATAAACTAAAGTTCTTAAAAAAGTAAACACAAAATAACAATACAAAATAACAATAACAAGGCTATATACAGGGGGTAACGGTACCGAATCAATGTCTGGAAGTACAGGTTAGTTGAGGTAATTGAGGTAATATGTACATGTAGGCAGGGGTAAAGTGATTATGCATAGATAATAAACACTTTCATTGTCTTAAAACTCCCTGTCATAGATGAGCCAAGGCATGTAATTCCACATATTTTAATAAAGTGAAACTTTCACAAAAAAAACAGGTAAACAGAAACCGAACATGACGCAACCGTGGCGCACACAAACACTCACAGAAAATAAATAATTACCCACAACATAGGTGGGAAAAATGCTGCCTGAGTATGATTCCCAATCAGAGACAATGATAGACAGCTGCCTCTGATTGGGAACCACACTCGGCCAAAACCAAAGAAATAGAAAACATAGAATGCCCACCCAAATCACGCCCTGACCTATCCAAAGGTGCGGACTCTGGCCGCAAAAAAACTGACTCTATAGGGGAGGGTCCGGGTGGGCATCTATCCTCGGTTGCGACTCCGGTTCGGGACGTAGCGCCCGCTCCGCATGCTGATCCCTCCCTTCCGTGGAACCGGACCGTGAATCGTTGCCGGAGACTCCGGACTGGGAACCGTCTCTGGAGGCTTCGTGCCATGGATCATCACTACAGGCTCCGGGCCATGGATCAAAACTGGAGGCTTCTTGCCATGGATCATCACTACAGGCTCCGGGCCATGGATCATCACTAGTGGTTTCGTACGTGGAGCCGGAACAGGTCTCACCGGACTGAGGAGACGTACTGGAAGCCTGGTGCGCGGAGCTGCCACTGGGCTTACCAAGCTGGGTAGACATACTGGAGGCCTGGTACGTGGAACCAGAACAGGTCTCACCGGACTAGGGAGATGCACTGGAAGCCTGGTGCGTGGAGCAGGCACTGGATACACTGGGCCGTGGAGGCACACTGGAGGTCTCGAGCGTAGAGCTGGCACAACCCGTCCTAGCTGGATGCCCACTTCCGCCCAGCAAATGCGGGGTGCTGGCACAGAGCGCACCGGCCTGTGAATGCTCACTGGAGACACAGTGCGCATCACCGCATAACACGGTGACTGACCGGTCATATGCTCCCCATGGTAAGCACGGGAAGTCGGCTCAGGTCTTAACCCTGACTCCAGCAATCTCCCCCTGTGCCCTTCCCCAAATTTTTTGGGGAGCTGCCTCTCGGGCTGCCGTGACCGGGTCTTGTCTCCTGCCATAATCTCCTCCCCGGTCCAGCTCGTCCTCCAAGTTGGCGCACGCTGCTTGGTCTTTTTAAGGTGGGTAATTCTGTCATGTTCACTGTCTTCAAACTCCCTGTCATAGATGAGCCAAGGCGCAGCGTGCATGTTATTCCACATCTTTTATTAAATGTAAACTTTCACTGATTGGGAACCACACAAAAAAAAGGCTGCCTAAGTATGATTCCCAATCAGAGACAACGATAGACAGCTGCCTCTGATTGGGAACCACACTCGGCCAAAAACAAAGAAATAGAAAACATAGAACGCCCACCCAAATCACACCCAGACCTAACCAAATAGAGAAATAAAACTCTCTCTAAGGTCAGGGCGTGACACAGCAAGTAGCAGCAGCGTAACAAAACAACAAAAAAAGGGTGGGGGGGGGGGGGGGTCAATGCAATTAGTCAGCAGTCTTATGGCTTGGGGGTAGAAGCTGTTAAGGACCCTTTTGGACCTAGACTTGGCACCACTTGCCGCTTGCCGTGCGGTAGCAGAGGGAACAGTCTATGACTAGGGTGTCTGGATTCTTTGACAATTTTTAGGGCCTTCCTCAGACAGAACCTAGACATCCTGTATGGTAGGAAGCTTGGGCCCAGCGATGTACTGGGCCATACACACTACCCTCTGTAGCACCTTGTGGTCAAATGCTGAGCAGTTGCCATACCAGGCGGTGATGTAACCAATGCTCTTGATGGTGCAGCTGTAGAACTTTTTGAGGATCTGAGGACCCATGCCAAATCTTTCAAGTCTCCTGTGGGGGAATAGAAATGTATCATGCCCTCTTCATCACTGTCTTCATTTGTTTGGACCATGTTAGTTTGTTGGTGATGTGGAGACCAAGGAACTTGAAGCTTTCAACCTGCTCCTCTACAGCCCCATCGATGTGGATGGGGCGTGCTTGGACTTCCTTTTCCTGTAGTCCACAATGAGCTCCACTGTCAGGCCTCTGTCTCATCGCTGTCGGTGATCAGGCCTACCACCGGCAAACTTAATGTTGGTGTTGGAGTCGTGCTTGGCCACGCAGTCATGGGTGAATAGGGAGTGCAGGAGGGGACTAAGCATGCACCCCTGAGGGGCCACGGTGTTGAGGATCAGCATGGCAGTTGTTTTGTTGCCTACCCTTACCACCTGGGGGCGGCCAATCAGGAAGGCCAGGATCCTGTTGCAGAGGGAGGTGTTTAGTCCCAGGGTCCTTAGCTTAGTGATGAGCTTTGGGGGTACTATGGTGTTGAACGCTGAGCTGTAGTCAATGAACAACATTCTCATGTAGGTGTTCCTTTTGTCAAGGTGGGAAAGGGCAGTGTGAAGTGAAATAGAGATTGCGTCATCTGTGGATCTGTTGGGGTATGAAAATTAGAGTGGGTCTAGGGTTTCTGGGATGATGGTGTTGATGTGACCCTGCTCCTTGAAAGCATCAGCTCTACCTTTAGCTCAGTTGCCTGTAATTCATGGCTTCTGGTTGGGGTATGTACAGTTTAGGTCGGAAGTTTACATACACCTCAGCCAAATACATTTAAACTCAGTTTTTCACAATTCCTGACAATTAAGGAAAAAGGAAAAAGAACAAAGGGCCTGCTATCGGTCACACACACAAAGGAGCTCTGCTTCATTCTGCATGCCACTTACAAAATGGTCTCATTCTTCCTCATGTATCAGAATACAAGCCTGAAACATTGTCTAAAGACTGTTGACATCTAGTGGAAGCCATAGGAACTGCAATTTGGGTCCTATACAAAAATAAATATTTTATTTTATTTCACCTTTATTTAACCAGGTAGGCAAGTTGAGAACAAGTTCTCATTTACAATTGTGACCTGGCCAAGATCAAGCAAATAAGTTTGACACATACAACAACACAGAGTTACACATGGAGTAAAACAAACATACAGTCAATAATACAGTAGAAAAATAAGTCTGTGAGCAAATGAGGTGAGATAAGGGAGGTAAAGGCAAAAAAAGACCATGATGGTGAAGTAAATACAAAATAGCAAGTAAAACACTGGAATGGTGGATTTGCAGTGGAAGAATGCACAATGTAGAAATAAAAACAATGGGGTGCAAAGGAGTAAAATAAATAAATACAGTAGGGGAAGAGGTAGTTGTTTGGGCTAAATTATAGATGGGCTATGTACAGGTGCAGTAATATGTGAGCTACTCTGACAGCTGGTGCTTAAAGCTAGTGAGGGAGATGTGTTTCCAGTTTCAGAGATGTTTGTAGTTCGTTCCAGTCATTGGCAGCAGAGAACTGGAAGGAGAGGCGGCCAAAGGAAGAATTGGAAATACATATATACTATAGAAATAGAAAAGTACCCACATCAAAAATATCCCACTTCTTGGATGGATTTTCCTCAGGTTTTTGCCTGCCAAATCAGTGCTGTTGTACTCACAGACATTATTTGAACAGTTTTGGAAACGTTAGAGTGTTTTCTATCCAATACTACCATATGCATATCCTAGCTTCTGGGCTTGAGTAACAGGCAGTTTACATTGGGAACCTCATTCATCTAAAATTCTAAATACTGCCCCCTACCCAAGATAGGTTAATGCCATTGGTTAAATCTCGAACATATTCCAGTCTGTGCTAGAAAACTAGTCCTGTAGCTTAACATCGGCGTCATCTGACCACTTCCGTATTTAGCGAGTCACTGGTAATTCCTGCTTTAGTTTTAGCTTGTAAGCAGGAATCAGGATAGAATTATGGTCAGATTTGCCAAATGGAGGGCGAGGGAGAGCTTTGCACGCATCTTTGTGTGGAGTAAAGGTGGTCTAGAGTTATTTTCCTCTGGTTGCACATGTGACATGCTGGTAGAAATGAGGTAAAATGGCACTAAGACAGGCACTAGGAGCGCCGCCTCTGGATGAGCATTTTTTCTTGTTTGCTTATGGCCTTATACAGCTCATTGAGTGCTGTCTTAGTGCCAACATCAGTTTGTGTTGGCATATAGACAGCTACGAAAAATATAGAGGAAAACTTTCTTGGTAAATAGTGTGTTCTACAGCTTATTCTAAAGGTACTCTACCTCAGGTGAGCAAAACCTCAAGACTTCTTTAATATTACATTTTGTGCACCAGTTGTTATTGACAAATAGACACAGACCACCACCCCTCATCTTACCGGAGGTAGCTGTTCTGTCTTGCCGATGCACAGAAAACCCAGCCAACTGTATGTTATCCATGTCGTACTTCAGCCACGACTCAGTGAAACATACGATATTACAGTTTTTAATGTCCCTTTGGTAGGATGGTCTCGAACACAGCTCATCCAGTTTATTCTCCAATGAATGCACGTTGGCCAACAGGATGGATGGTAGAGGCGGGTTACCTACTCACCAACAAATTCTTACAAGGCACCCGGATCTGTGTCCCCAGTATCGGTGTCTCCTCTTCATGCAAATGACGGGCATGTTGGGCCTGTTCCAGGAACAGCAGTAAATCCTTTGTGTCCGACTCGTTAAAGAAAACATATTCGCCCAGTTCGAGGTGAGTAATCACTGTTCTGATATCCAGAAGCTCTTTTCTGCCACCGTCTCTTATGACCGAAAACTGACATGAATTCAACGTGAAATCAACAAAACATTTCACCATGTCACTGGATTTAGGTTAAACGTTGGGTGAAAAAAATACTAAATTCCCTTATGTTGATGACTTTTTTCCAACCTCATACAGTTCATTAAGTGCCAGTTTGTTCTTCTTCTTGTCCTGAGGTGGAATTTATACAACAGTCCCAGGAACAGCTGAAAACTCCCTTGGGAGGTAAAAGGGTCAACATTTGAGCATCAGGTATTCCAAAACGGGTGAACAATGTGTCGACCACGCTCGAGTCAGCACACCAGTTGTTATTGATGAAGAGGCAAACCCCTCGCCCGTCGATTTCCCCAACTCCACTGTCCTGTTGGCATGGTGAATGGAGAATCCATCAAGTTGGATAGCCATGGTATCTTGTCTGAGAGCTATGTTTCAAAGCAGAGAATATTGCAGTTTCGAGAGTCCTTGTTGGTAGCAAATCTGTTATCGGAGGCCATCCATCTTATTATCAATTGACTGGCCAGTAGAATGGAAGGAAGAGGTGGCCGGTTCTCCCTTCGCCTTAATCTCGCCAGGATTCCCCCTTTCTTGCCTCTGTAATGTCAGCGTTTCCTTTTTGGTAGCCCAAAATTTGGGTCAGAATTATTTACAGAAAGGGCCCAGGGCAGATGAATTGAAGTTGAAGCCGGAATTGAGGTAAGTAACTGCCAATCTGATGTTAAAAAGTTATTGTCGAACGAAATGATAGCGGATGACAAAATATATATCACAAAATGGCAAAGTTGGGTCGGAGCTTGCAGAATGGTGGCCATCCAGTACGGCACCATCTTATTAGAGAGGTAGAGATTTGTCTGTCCTTAAACACACCAAAGGAGACATTTGAAACCAATTGTATGGAGCCAGAGGTGGGCCTGAACCCTCTATTCTAAGTGGCCCTGACAGCCCAGATAGATGTTACTGTTACAGGACTGGCTGTTCAAAGCTTTTTCAGGATGGTAGAGTGGGGTACAGTTACAATTTACCAGGTACATATCCCGCTATTGAAAAAGATGGCATGCTAACCACGCGACTCGCCCTGGAAAAGGACACCTTTACAAGCTCATAGATGACAATGGTGAATGGGAGGGCCATGCACTGTAGACACATGGGGGTCACCTCTGTACAAGTAGGCCACTGTCTCCCTCCCTCCACAGATGCTTGGGCCTGCCGATGCACCCTCTCTACTGCAAGTGTCTGCTGATATCAGCTGGTTTGTGTATGGAGGAAGTATCTGGTCAATATTGAAGACGAGGAGCTGCTGTGCGATACGTCTCATTTTCCCTAAGGCCTTTTCTCTCCTCTGTTTTTTGCCATGTGGCGACATGTGTCTTTTCCAGGGAGGAGGTGATAAATGATTCTGTGTTTGTCTGAAGCAGGAAATATAGCACACCCTAACAAACATAAACAGGAGTCCCAGACGTCGAAGATCTGATTTATCAAACAGCAAATGGCAGGCTCTAGAGGCTCAAACTGACTGAATGGCCACTGCTGTAATGCAGGCAGCCTGGATTTATTGAACAACCATCAGAGTACACACAATGACATCAGCATTGCTAGGCTTGGACTGCTGTCAAGTCTGTAACCAGAATGTAGATTGTATTAGGTCCAATGCAATGGTGTAGGTTAAATTCCTGTACTGCACTCATAATGTACAGTATACCAGTGTGATTGCTTTTAAACACCAGCTACTTACTGTTTGAGAAATGTATCCCATGCTAATTAAAGATTCTCAACTTTAATTGGGATGATAGGAGACTTCTCATCCACCTGGTTTATTTTACTGCGTGTGTTTACATAGAATTATGAGTTGAAATGTATTGTAATTCCATGCAATGATGTCACTTAGCCTCATTATTCATCTGTTGTTGCTATTAGCCATGTTAATGTATTAACTAATTATGCTGAGAGTGGAAGCATTGCTCTGGGTCTAGTAAAGTGATGGATTGACATGCACCTGCCATCTCCTGAAACACTAATTAGAACAACAGCATGCACAGGGATTCAATCAGCCATATACAGCACTGAGACTGTGTAGACAAAAACTACACATGCACACACACACACACATTCACACAAAGTCGCACACACTCAACGCATATGCACATCCACGCACACAGAAATGCACACACACACACACACGCATACACACACATACAATTGTAAAGGACATTATGTGATCTGTCACATGTTCAGTCAACTGTTCATTCATACCTTTGGGTTCCCAAATACCTCTCTAAGCTCTGTGTGTGTTTCTAACCCCAAACTCTGTGTGTAATTTCAAACTCTCAATGATGAGATCATTAGCATTATCTCACAATTAGCTGCTGTAGCATTTGGCTAATCTCCAGCTCAGCGGAGCAGTAGGAGACGCAATAGGACGTGTAAACGTACCAGACTAGGACGTCTTCTATCTACATGGTAGAGAGAGAGAGAGAGAGAGAGAGAGAGAGAGAGAGAGAGAGAGAGGTGTGCGCACAAGGGGTAGCAGAACCATGTGTTCCAGGTGTCACTGTGTTCCAGGTGTGTGCGCATGTGTAGGTGATTGCCCATTTGGAATAGGAAAGCATCGGGGACCTATCCAACTACAGTATGCCTCTCATTGTAGAGATGTATTGTAGGATTTGATTCATTGATAAAATATTTGACTTACAGTGGAGAGGAACCACTTAAAACATTTCCTGTATGACAGCTGTGCACAGCTCCTCAAGTCTCAAGTAGGGATACCAAAGTTGCCGGAATCTTCCATAATTTTGATAATTAACAGAACATCCATGACAATCTATTGTAACTGGTAATTTCTTGTTGAATAACTTTTTAAAAAATGTATTCATCTATAGTAAATATACAGTCCCTTCAGAAAGTATTCAAACATTTGGTTGTGTTACAGCCTGAATGGATTAACAGAACATCTTTGGCAATATGTTGTAACAGGGGATACAGAGCTGCCTGCTACGCCACTGCTTATAACTAACTATACAGTGCCTTGCGAAAGTATTCGGCCCCCTTGAACTTTGCGACCTTTTGCCACATTTCAGGCTTCAAACATAAAGATATAAAACTGTATTTTTTTGTGAAGAATCAACAACATGTGGGACACAATCATGAAGTGGAACGGCATTTATTGGATATTTAAAACTTTTTTAACAAATCAAAAACTGAAAAATTGGGCGTGCAAAATTATTCAGCCCCCTTAAGTTAATACTTTGTAGCGTCACCTTTTGCTGCGATTACAGCTGTAAGTCGCTTGGGGTATGTCTTGCACATCGAGAGACTGACATTTTTTCCCATTCCTCCTTGCAAAACAGCTCAAGCTCAGTGAGGTTGGATGGAGAGCATTTGTGAACAGCAGTTTTCAGTTCTTTCCACAGATTCTCGATTGGATTCAGGTCTGGACTTTGACTTGGCCATTCTAACACCTGGATATGTTTATTTTTGAACCATTCCATTGTAGATTTTGCTTTATGTTTTGGATCATTGTCTTGTTGGAAGACAAATCTCCGTCCCAGTCTCAGGTCTTTTGCAGACTCCATCAGGTTTTCTTCCAGAATGGTCCTGTATTTGGCTCCATCCATCTTCCCATCAATTTTAACCATCTTCCCTGTCCCTGCTGAAGAAAAGCAGGCCCAAACCATGATGCTGCCACCACCATGTTTGACAGTGGGGATGGTGTGTTCAGCTGTGTTGCTTTTACGCCAAACATAGCGTTTTGCATTGTTGCCAAAAAGTTCAATTTTGGTTTCATCTGACCAGAGCACCTTCTTCCACATGTTTGGTGTGTCTCCCAGGTGGCTTGTGGCAAACTTTAAACGACACTTTTTATGGATATCTTTAAGAAATGGCTTTCTTCTTGCCACTCTTCTATAAAGGCCAGATTTGTGCAATATACGACTGATTGTTGTCCTATGGACAGAGTCTCCCACCTCAGCTGGAGATCTCTGCAGTTCATCCAGAGTGATTATGGGCCTCTTGGCTGCATCTCTGATCAGTCTTCTCCTTGTATGAGCTGAAAGTTTAGAGGGACGGCCAGGTCTTGGTAGATTTGCAGTGGTCTGATACTCCTTCCGTTTCAATATTATCGCTTGCACAGTGCTCCTTGGGATGTTTAAAGCTTGGGAAATCTTTTTGTATCCAAATCCGGCTTTAAACTTCTTCACAACGGTATCTCGGACCTGCCTGGTGTGTTCCTTGTTCTTCATGATGCTCTCTGCGCTTTTAACGGACCTCTGAGACTATCACAGTGCAGGTGCATTTATACGGAGACTTGATTACACACAGGTGGATTGTATTTATCATCATTAGTCATTTAGGTCAACATTGGATCATTCAGAGATCCTCACTGAACTTCTGGAGAGAGTTTGCTGCACTGAAAGTAAAGGGGATGAATAATTTTGCACGCCCAATTTTTCAGTTTTTGATTTGTTAAAAAGGTTTGAAATATCCAATAAATGTCGTTCCACTTCATGATTGTGTCCCACTTGTTGTTGATTCTTCACAAAAAAATACAGTTTTATATCTTTATGTTTGAAGCCTGAAATGTGGCAAAAGGTCGCAAAGTTCAAGGGGGCCGAATACTTTCGCAAGGCACTGTAAGTATAACTATAAGAAATCTAAGATGTGTCAAATACATTATATCCAGCTCGGAGCTCTAGCTATGAATTTTGTTTGCTAACTGGCTAGCTAAGTGGCTAGATGTCAAGATCAAGCTTCTTGGTTACAACTGAGACATTCAATCCCCTCTTGGATCAAGATCCCTGTTGCCTAAAATGTTTTGTGCTTATAAAAAAAACATATAATTTTTAATTAATAGCGCCCCTTGTTTGCACTTCCGGTAATACCGTATACCACGGCATGGTACAGAAACAATATGACGGTATGAACATCTGGATACCGCCCAACCCTAAGTTTTTCACAACTGCCACCAAAACCTACTGACAAATAAAAATAAATAAAAAATATATAGGATATTTCATGCTGAAACCCTCATATTAAACACCAAATGTATTCACTAAGTTGATGGTTTATATTTACCGCTTTGTTATAAAATAAATAAATGTCTAAGTTAAAATGATCTTATTTAATGACAAATATTTTTGAGAAGGCTACGGTCAAAGATAATTAGAGACACCTGTAAAAATCTGAGGTCCCCAAAAGGGCCACTAGATGTATTGTGATAGATTACATACAATCCTTGAATGATACCAAAATTCTGTTAGTTTACTGGTAAACTTTCAAAGTTTCCAGTAATATACCTTCCCTTTGCAACCCTAGTCTCAAGTCTCTGAAATTGACCACATAACAAGGTCTGTTCAAGAACAGTATGGCACACACATTACTTGGACATAGCCCACACTGCACAATAAGTGTTGCCTGATGACTCATATGGAATTTAATTCCACTGCTCTATCTATCGTTAGTGGGCGTGTCTTTTGGCAGGAGCGGTGTGGAGGTGTAGCCAGACAACAAAAATGCACATTCATTGCATTCCACTTTGTGGAATTGAGAGCACTCTTCTGTGAATAATTTTGTGAATGTAGTTGTTAAATACTGAAACTTTGAGTTTAGATGTTGTTATTCTTGCTTGTGTGATAGATAGGGATCATTCATCAGAAGTGTGACAGTGCAGATACAGTGTAAGGACTAGTGATGGTCTCTGTACTGTATATTGCAACCTGTTAGAGCTGGAGGAGCACTCCATGTTGGTTATCTCAGTCTTTCATCCCTCCATTCCTTTTTCTTATAATGTAACACCTTCCCTCTCACTTTCTCATTATTTCCCATTTTCTATTCATTCTCTTTATCTCTCCTGCTCTTCATTCCTGTAATTATCTCCTCTCTCTCTCTGTCCCTCCATTCTCATTCTGTCTTTCTTGTTCTCTCTGTCTTCCAAAACACTGTAACGTGCCACAACAGGCCCCTGATAGTTTCTCACATTAATATCTCTGACCTGTTAACTGACAGTGATGTCTAAGAGGAGAGCCACTTGTCAGTAAATTATACATTCTGTCTCTCCATCTTTCACTCCATCCCTCCCTCTCTCTCCACCCTGTCATGGGGAATGAAAAGCAGGGGTGGCAGGCAGGCAGCATCTCCCTCTCCGTCCCCCATCCCTGGCCCTATTGTCTCTCTCCTCTTAAGGTCACGTTATTACTTTTTATAAGGTTACACTGGAGAAAAGGCAACAGTGGGAGAAAAGGGACACTGACATTTGTACACATTAGAGGAACATTTTGCAGACCTCGATGTCCATATGTCTGAGGGGAATGCTGCTGTCTCCAAAAGCCCTGCAGCATCTTGGCATTGGCATTTACGGGGTATTTTAGTTAGAATTATGTTTGAGTGCTTATTCATTGAATGTGGGTGAAGAAAAATCTCCAGCAGTGCACCAGTATCTCTGGATAATGTGCCAGTGTGATTCAACGTAAGTGTTTACCAACCCTGAGGTGAGTGAGCACGCAGCTCTACAAAATGTTTAGTGGTTTTGATTCCTTTTGAATTAGAACCATTTTATATCCATATGCTCTCAATGAGTCAACATCAATGCTTTGTATCATGCAGTTCATACACAACCTCTATTTTACAATTCTCCTCAATACACTATTTACTTTACTTTGCTTAGCAGAGGTCAACAGACGCTCCATTTACATTATGCCAGGGAGCTGATTTCAGCTTCAGATGCAGAGGTTACAAGGTCACCATCTAATTTTCAGGATAAACAACATCAGCTATTGCTCCGATATCTTTTGTGATTCCAATAGGCCATACAAAGCCTTGGTCTGATCTGATCTACTCTACTGAACTATATGAATTCACAGGCCAATTCAATTTACATGCCTAAACCATGTAAATAAGATGTGTACCCGGGGAGACAGGCTAGCAGATGAAGCTCTGTGTGTTGCCAATATTGTGCAAGTAGATTATTTCCTCAAATCTCCTGGATCCTGATGTATTACATCACAGAATCTCATTCATATGTTATTTATTCATGCAGTCTACACTGGCTTACGCTATAAAAGTCAATAACAGGGAAGAAGAGCCTATAGCATGGCACTTATGGCTCTCCCTATAAGGTGACTTAAGTAGTAGTTAGAGGACATAGGGTGACTTAAGTAGTGGTATAGAGGACATAAGGTGACTTAAGTAGTAGTGTAACAGTATAGCTTCCGTCCCTCTAAATCAAATCAAATCAAATTTTATTTGTCACATACACATGGTTAGCAGATGTTAATGCGAGTGTAGCGAAATGCTTGTGCTTCTAGTTCCGACAATGCAGTAATAACAAGTAATCTAACTAACAATTCCAAAACTACTGTCTTGTACACAGTGTAAGGGGATAAAGAATATGTACATAAGGATATATGAATGAGTGATGGTACAGAGCAGCATAGGCAAGATACAGTAGATGGTATCGGGTACAGTATGTACAAATGAGATGAGTATGTAAACAAAGTGGCATAGTATAGTATAAAGTGGCTAGTGATACATGTATTACATAAGGATACCGTCGATGATATAGAGTACAGTATATACGTATGCATATGAGATGAATAATGTAGGGTAAGTAACATTTATATAAGGTAGCATTGTTTAAAGTGGCTAGTGATATATTTACATCATTTCCCATCAATTCCCATTATTAAAGTGGCTGGAGTTGAGTCAGTGTCAGTGTGTTGGCAGCAGCCACTCAGTGTTAGTGGTGGCTGTTTAACAGTCTGATGGCCTTGAGATAGAAGCTGTTTTTCAGTCTCTCGGTCCGAGCTTTGATGCACCTGTACTGACCTCGCCTTCTGGATGATAGCGGGGTGAACAGGCAGTGGCTCGGGTGGTTGATGTCCTTGATGATCTTTATGGCCTTCCTGTGACATCGGGTGGTGTAGGTGTCCTGGAGGGCAGGTAGTTTGCCCCCGGTGATGCGTTGTGCAGACCTCACTACCCTCTGGAGAGCCTTACGGTTGAGGGCGGTGCAGTTGCCATACCAGGCGGTGATACAGCCCGCCAGGATGCTCTCGATTGTGCATCTGTAGAAGTTTGTGAGTGCTTTTGGTGACAAGCCGAATTTCTTCAGCCTCCTGAGGTTGAAGAGGCGCTGCTGCGACTTCTTCACGATGCTGTCTGTGTGAGTGGACCAATTCAGTTTGTCTGTGATGTGTATGCCGAGGAACTTAAAACTTGCTACCCTCTCCACTACTGTTCCATCGATGTGGATAGGGGGGTGTTCCCTCTGCTGTTTCCTGAAGTCCACAATCATCTCCTTAGTTTTGTTGACGTTGAGTGTGAGGTTGTTTTCCTGACACCACACTCCGAGGGCCCTCACCTCCTCCCTGTAGGCCGTCTCATCGTTGTTGGTAATCAAGCCTACCACTGTTGTGTCGTCCGCAAACTTGATGATTGAGTTGGAGGCGTGCGTGGCCACGCAGTCGTGGGTGAACAGGGAGTACAGGAGAGGGCTCAGAACGCAACCTTGTGGGGCCCCAGTGTTGAGGATCAGCGGGGAGGAGATGTTGTTGCCTACCCTCACCACCTGGGGGCGGCCCGTCAGGAAGTCCAGTACCCAGTTGCACAGGGCGGGGTCGAGACCCAGGGTCTCGAGCTTGATGACGAGCTTGGAGGGTACTATGGTGTTGAATGCCGAGCTGTAGTCGATGAACAGCATTCTCACATAGGTATTCCTCTTGTCCAGATGGGTTAGGGCAGTGTGCAGTGTGGTTGAGATTGCATCGTCTGTAGACCTATTTGGGCAGTAAGCAAATTGGAGTGGGTCTAGGGTGTCAGGTAGGGTGGAGGTGATATGGTCCTTGACTAGTCTCTCAAAGCACTTCATGATGACGGATGTGAGTGCTCAGCGTGGGAGCCTCTTGTTTTAGTTTCTGTCTGTAGGCAGGGATCAACAAAATGGAGTCGTGGTCAGCTTTTCCGAAAGGGGGGCGGGGCAGGGCCTTATATGCGTCGCGGAAGTTAGAGTAACAATGGTCCAAGGTCTTTCCTCCCCTGGTTGCGCAATCGATATGCTGATAAAATTTGGGGAGTCTTGTTTTCAGATTAGCCTTGTTAAAATCCCCAGCTACAATGAATGCAGCCTCCGGATAAATTGTTTCCAGTTTGCAGAGAGTTAAATAAAGTTCGTTCAGAGCCATCGATGTGTCTGCTTGGGGGGGGATATATACGGCTGTGATTATAATCGAAGAGAATTCTCTTGGTAGATAATGCGGTCTACATTTGATTGTGAGGAATTCTAAATCAGGTGAACAGAAGGATTTGAGTTCCTGTATGTTTCTTTCATCGCACCATGTCACGTTAGTCATAAGGCATACGCCCCCGCCCCTCTTTTTACCAGAAAGATGTTTTTTCCTGTCTGCGCGATGCGTGGAGAAACCTGTTGGCTGCACCGCTTCGGATAGCGTCTCTCCAGTAAGCCACGTTTCCGTGAAGCAAAGAACGTTACAGTCTCTGATGTCCCTCTGGAATGCTACCCTTGCTCGGATTTCATCAACCTTGTTGTCAAGAGACTGGACATTGGCAAGAAGAATGCTAGGGAGTGGTGCGCGCTGTGCCCGTCTCCGGAGTCTGACCAGAAGACCGCCTCGTTTCCCTCTCTTTCGGAGTCGTTTTTTTGGGTCGCTGCATAGGATCCACTCCGTTGTCCTGTTTGTAAGGCAGAACACAGGATCCGCGTCGCGAAAAACATATTCTTGGTCGTACTGATGGTGAGTTGATGCTGATCTTATATTCAGTAGTTCTTCTCGACTGTATGTAATGAAACCTAAGATGACCTGGGGTACTAATGTAAGAAATAACACGTAAAAAAACAAAAAACTGCATAGTTTCCTAGGAACGCGAAGCGAGGCGGCCATCTCTGTCGGCGCCCCTACCCGTGCTCGAACCAGGGACCCTCTGCACACAGACAACAGTCACCCACGAAGCATCATGCCACAAAAGCCACGGCCCTTGCAGAGCAAGGGGAACAACTTCTTCAAGGTCTCAGATCGAGTGACATCATCGATCGAAACGGTATTAGCGCGCACCACCGCTAACTAGCTAGCCATTTCACATCGGTTACACTAGCAGGGCCGGCCTGAAGATTGACGAGGGCGGCATTTTCTGAGCTAAACTGACAAGACGCACCTCCAACAACACATAAAACCTCAATCAAATTCTGCCCAGAAACAATAACAATTTCTCTCAACCAGTGGCATATGAGCTTTTTAGGTGAGCACTGATACTGCCCTGTGATAAGTAGTGCCCATTTGTCAATGGGCAGGGATGCAAAATATTTATCTTGTCCATTCCCAGTGCACCTCACCAGAGACGCATCGCTGCGGCACTCTACCAACGTTCTGTCAAAAAAATAATCGAGAGTATGTGGCCAGGCTTGAGATAAAATGTGTGACAGTGTAATGAGAGACACTTTTTACATCATACAGGTTTCTTCAATCAAATAGCCAAACCCAAATAAAAAATGTGCTGACATGTTAAAATCAAATCAAATCACATTTTATTGATCGCATGCACATATTTAGCAGATGTTAATGCGGGTGTAGTGAAATTCTAGTGTTCCTAGCTCCAACAGTGCAGGAGTATCTAACAATTCACATTATACACACAATCCAAAATTAAAATAATGGAATTAATATATATATAAATATTAGGACAAGCATGTCGGAGTGGCATTGACTAGAATACAGTATATACATATACAATTAATAAAACCATATGTAAACATTAATAAAGTGACCAGTGTTCTGTTATTAAAGTGACCAGTGATTCCATTTCTATATGCATAGGGCAGTAACCTCTAAGGTGCAGGGTTGAATAACCCGGTGGTAAGTTTAGGGCAGGGTACTGGGTGGAGGCTGGCTAGTGATGGCTGTTTAAGAGTCTTATGGCCTTGACATAGAAGCTGTCTCTTGGTCTCAGCTTTGATGCAATTGTACTGATCTCGCCTTCTGGATGATAGGCCATGGCTCAGTTGATGTCCTTGGTTGATGTCCTTGATGATCTTTTTGCCTTCCTGTGACATCGGGTGCTGTAGGTGTCCTGGAGGGGAGGCAGAGTGCCCCCGGTGATTCGTTGGGCAGACCACACCACCCTCTGGAGAGCCCTGCGGTTGCGGGCGTGGCAGTTGCAGTACCAGGCGGTGATACAGCTCGACAGGATGCTGTCAATGGTGCATCTGTAAAAGTTTGTGAGGGTCTTAGGGGCCAAGCCAAATTTATTCAGCCTCCTGTTGTGCCTTCTTCACCACACTGTCTGTGTGGGTGGACCATTTCCGATTGTCAGTGATGAGTACGCCGAGGAACTTTTCACCTTCTCCATTGTGGTACTGTCGATGTGGCTGGGGGCGTGCTCACTCTGCTGTCTCCTAAAGTCCACGATGATCTCCTACATTTTGTTGGCGTTGACGGAGAGGTTATTTTCCTGGCACCACTCAGCCAGGGCCCTCTCCTCCTTGTTGGTAATCTGGCGTGCTACTGATATGTCGTCTTCAAACTTGATAATTGAGTTGGAGGCGTGAGTGGCCACGCAGTCATGGGTGAACAGGGAGTACAGGATTGGGCTGAGGCACACACACCCTTGTTGGGCCGCTGTGTTGTCTCCTATCTCCACCACCTGGGGGTGGCCCTCCAGATGCACAAGGCAGGGTTCAGACCCAGGGCCCCAAACTTGAAGGGTACTATGGTGTTGAGCTATAGTCAATGAACAGCATTCTTACATAGGTATTCCTCTTGTCCAGATGGGATAGGGCAGTGTGCAGTGGGATGGCAATTGCATTGTCTGTTGATCTATTGAGCCGGTATGCAAATTGGGGTGGATCTAGGGTGTCAGGTAAGGTGGAGGTGATATGATCCTTAACTAGCCTTTCAAAGCACTTCCTGATGACAGACGTGAATGCTATGGGGCGATAGTAATTTAGTTCAGTTACCTTTGCTGTCTTGGGTACAGGAACACTTATATGAATACACATCTTGAAGCAAGTGGGCACAGCACTGGGATAGGGAGAGATTGAATAGCCAGTTTGTCAAGCCTGCTCTCGCTTCCCCTCCCTGGACCTCGAGGGCGCCAGGCTACACATCATTATGCGCACCTGTTACCATCATTACGCACAGTTGCGCTCAGTGGACTCACCTAGACTCCCTCACGTTGTTGATTGCTCCTGCATATCGTTTTTCTGTATACATTTCATTCTCTGTTTTCCATTTTTGAATTAAATATACCTTCCTGCAACCCGCCTCACCCAATGTGGTATGGATCAGCTACAGTGAGGGAAAAAAGTATTTGATCCCCTGCTGATTTTGTACGTTTTCCCACTGACAAAGAAATAATCAGTCTATAATTTTAATGGTAGGTTTATTTGAACAGTGAGAGACAGAATAACAACAAAATATCCAGAAAAACACATGTCAAAAATGTTATAAATTGATTTGCATTTTAATGAGGGAAATAAGTATTTGACCCCCTCTCAATCAGAAAGATTTCTGGCTCCCAGGTGTCTTTTATACAGATAACGAGCTGACTGTATTTATAAGGTCCATAACTGTATTTGTTTTAGACCTTATAACTGGAACTTCCAACAGAAGCTAGCCTTCAGAAGCTAGCCAGCTAATTAGCTTCTTGCTATTTAGTCATTGTTAGCCACTGTGCTAGCAGTCTTTACCTTTAGCACAGACACCAGCCGCTTTAGCCCGGAAAATATCTGCCAGTCTGCATAGCGCGATATCTGCCCTGAGCACATTGGACTGCTTTTCTCTCCACTACATCACTGGATTCCTGCCGCAAGCTCTGGATCATTACACCGGATCATCGCAGCTAGCTAGCTGCTACCGAATGGCTATCGTGGCTAACGCCCTTGTCCAGAAGAAAGCACCAGTTAGCCTCGAGCTAGGCCCATTTCCCCGGCTAGCAAACAAAGAACACCAACTACAATACTTCTCTTGCCAATTGGCCTGGACCCTTTGTCGACACTGAGCCCCGCCGATCGATCACGACTGGTCTGCTGACGTATTTCGGCCGATGTGCTCTCAACCAGCCTCTGTGTCTTTGATGTCGGTGAGGACCCAGCTACTAGCACCGGCCCACTAACTCTAAGTGCCGTGTCTCCCGCTCGCCCAGCCTGTTTCGTCCATTGCTGCTTATTGGATCCTATGATACACAGCTGATGCCTACAGGACTGTTCATTAACGCGGTACTTCATTTTGTTTATCTGTCGGCCCCAGCCTTGCAATCTACTGTAGAGAAAGCCTCTGTCCTACTATCCAGGTCTATGCCCAAACAGTTTGAGCTACTACTTTGAAAAATCCATCTCTCCAGAAATAAGTCTCTCACTGATGCCGCTTGTTATAGACCTCCCTCAGATCCAGTTGTGCCCTGGACACCATATGTGAATTGATTGTCCCCCATTTATCGTCAGAGTTTGTACTGTCAGGTGATCTAAACTGGGATATGCATAACACCCCGGCCATCCTACAATCTAAGCTAGATGCCCTCAATCTCACACAAATTATCAAGGAACCTACCAGGTACAACCCCAAATCCGTAAACATGGGCACCCTCATAGATATCATCCTGACCAACGTGCCCTCTAAATACACCTCTGCCTCATTGCCTGCATCCGTTATGGGTCCGCGGTCAAACGACCACCCCTCATCACTGTGAAATGTTCCCTAAAACACTTCTGCGAGCAGGCCTTTCTAATCGACCTGGCACAGGTATCCTGGAAGGATATTGACCTCGCCCCGTCAGTAGCGGATGTCTGGTTGTTCTTCAAAAGTGCCTTCCTCACCATCTTAAATAAGCATGGCCCCATTCAGAAAAATGTAGAACTAAGAACAGATATAGCCCTTGGTTCACTCCAGACTTAACTGCCCTTGACCAGCACAAAAACACCCTGTGTAATACTGCACTAGCTTCAAATAGTCCCTGCGACATGCAACTTTTCAGTGAAGTCAGGAACCAATATACACAGTCAGTTAAGAAAGCAAAGGCTGGCTTTTTCAAACAGAAATTTGAATCCTGCAGCACTAATTCCAAAACGTTTTGGGACACTGTAAAGTCCATGGAGAATAAGAGAACCTCCTCTCAGCTGCCCATTGCACTGAGGCTAGGAAACACTGTCACCACCGATGAATCCCAGATAATCGAGAATTTCTATAAGCATTTCTCAACGGCTGGCTACCCCAACCCCGGCCAACAGCTCTGCACCCCCCGCAGCAACTGGCACATGCCCCCCACCCCACTTCTCCTTCACCCAAATCCAGACAGCTGACGTCCTGAAAGAGCTGCAGAACCTGGATCCCTAAAAATCAGCTGGGCTAGACCATCTGGACCATGTCTTCCTAAAATTATCCACCGCAATTGTCGCAACCCCTATTTCTAGTCTGTTCAACCTCTCTTTCGTATTGTCTGAGATTCCTAAAGATTGGAAAGCGGCCGTGGTCTTCCCCCTCTTCAAAGGGGGAGACACTCTAGACCCAAAATGTTACAGACCTATAACCATCCTGTCCTGCCTTTTTCAAAGTCTTTGAAAGCCAAGTGAACCAACAGATCACCAACCATCTCAAATCCCACCGTACCTTCTCCGCTATGCAGTCCGGTTTCCGAGCTGGTCACGGTGGTGAACCTCAGCCACGCTCAATGTCCTTAACAATATCATAACCACCATTGATAAAAAACAGTTCTGTGCAACCGTCTACATTGACCTGGCCAAGGCCTTCGACTCTGTCAATCACAGTATTCTTACTCAACAGCCTTGGTTTCTCCAATGACTGCCTTGCCTGGTTCACTAACTACTTCTCAGATAGAGTTCAGTGTGCCAAATCGGAGGGCCTGTGGTCCGAACCTCTGGCAGTCTCTATGGGGGTGCCACAGGGTAACATTTTTGGGCTGACTTCGGCGATGTCATTTACAAAATAGCCTCCAACACTCTATTCAGCAAATTGGATGCAGTCTATCACAGTGCCATCCGTTTTGTCACAAAAACCCCATATACTACCCACCATTGCAACCTGTATGCTCTCGTTGGCTGGTCCTCGCTACATATTCGTGTTAAGGTTTTCTTGTGTCGAAGGAGAGGAGGACCAAAATGCAGCGTGGTTATCTCGATACATCTTTAATAAAGATAATAACGAACAATAAAAAACAATAAACGTAACGTGAAAAACCTAAACAGCCTTATCTGGTGCAAACAAACACAGAGACAGGAACAATCACCCACGAAACACTCAAAGAATATGGCTGCCTAAATATGGTTCCCAATCAGAGACAACGATAAACACCTGCCTCTGATTGAGAACCACTCCAGGCAACCATAGACTTTTCTAGACTACTATACTATACCACAATCCTATAACCTACAAAAAACCCCTAGACAAAACACACCACATAAATAACCCCTGTCACACCCTGGCCTGACCAAAATAATAAAGAAAACACAAAATAATAAGACCAGGGCGTGACAGAACCGCCAACCTTGGCCTAGTAACCCTAACCAAGGGGCCCACTGGACTGAGGGGCAGCTCCGGACTGAGGGACAGCTCGGGACTGAGGGGTAGCTCGGGACTGAGGGGTAGCTCGGGACTGAGGGGTAGCTCGGGACTGAAGGGTAGCTCAAGACTGAAGGGTAGCTCAAGACTGAGAGAAAGCTCAAGACTGAGAGGAAGCTCAGGCAGGTTGATGGCTCTGGTAGATCCTGGCTGACTGGCGGCTCTGGCGGATCCTGGCTGACTGGCGGCTCTGGCGGATCCTGGCTGACTGGCGGCTCTGGCGGATCCTGGCTGAATGGCGGATCCTGGCAGACTGGCGGCTTTGGCGGATCCTGGCAGACTGGCGGATCTGGCGGATCCTGGCTGACTGGCGGCTCTGGCGGATCCTGGCTGACTGGCGGCTCTGGCTGCTCCATTCTGACTGGCTGCTCTGGCTGCTCCATGCTGACTGGCGGCTCTGGCTGCTCCATGCTGACTGGCGGCTCTGGCGGCTCCAAGCTGACTGGCGGCTCTGGCGCCTCCTTAAAGACTGGCAGCTCTGGTGGCTCCTTAAAGACTGGCAGCTCTGGCGGCTCCTTGCAGTCTGGCAGCTCTGGCTGCTCCTTGCAGACTGGCAGCTCTGGCGGCTCCTTGCAGACTGGCAGCTCTGGCAGCGCTGAACAGGCGGGAGACTCCGGCAGCGCTGGAGAGGAGGAAGGCTCTGGCAGCGCTGGACAGGCGGGAGACTCCAGCAGCGCTGGAGAGGAGGAAGGCTCTGGCAGCGCTGGACAGGAGGAAGGCTCTGTGGCAGCACTGGACAGGCGAGGCGCACTGTAGGCCTGATGCGTGGTGCTGGCACTGGTGGTACTGGGCTGAGGACACGCACAGGAAGCCTGGTGCAGGGAGCTGCCACCGGAGGACTGGTGTGTGGAGGTGGCAATGGATGGACCGGACCGTGAAGGCGTACTGGAGATCTTGAGAGCAGGGCTGGTACCAACCGCCCTGGCTGGATCTTCACCCTAAGCACGCGTACTGGGGACACCATGCGTTCCACCGCATAACACAGTGCCTGACCAGTACCACGCCCGCCACAGTTAGCACTGCTAGGCGCGCTGTAGCACTGAGCTGGCACAGGACATGCAAGGCTAGGGAGGTGCACAGGAGGCCTGGTCCGTGAGGCTGGCACAATCTTCACCAGCCGACTAGCACGAGGACGAGTATGGTGAGCTGACCCAGGTGCCATCAAATCCCGACACTCTCCGTCGAGCGAATTCCGTGCCTCATGCACCAACACAGCAACTCCCTCATAACTCTCTCCTCCAATTTCCCCATTAACTCCTTCACATTCTCTGCTTCGCTCACCTCCAACACCGGCACTGGTTTCCTCATTGGCTCCTTACGATAAACAGGGGGAGTTGGCTCAGGTCTGACTCCTGACTCTGCCACACTCTCCCTGTGCCCCCTCCAATACATTTTTGGGGGGCTTCCATCCTCGCCGCCGTGCTTTCTCCTCATACCAGCGCCTCTCCTCTTTCGCTGCCTCCTGCTGCCGCTGTCTGTCACCACGCTGCTTGGTCCTGTTGTGGTGGGTGATTCTGTTAAGGTTTTCTTCCGTCAAAGGAGAGGAGGACCAAACTGCAGCGTGGATATTTCGATACATCTTTAATAAAGATAATAACGAACGATACAAAACACTAAACATAACGTGAAAAAACCAAAACAGCCCTATCTGGTGCAAACAAACACAGAGACAGGAACAATCACCCATGAAACACTCAAAGAATATTGCTGCCTAAATATGGTTCCCAATCAGAGACAACGATAAACACCTGCCTCTGATTGAGAACCACTCCAGGCAACCATAGACTTTTCTAGACTACTATACTATACCACAATCCCATAACCTACAAAAAAACCATAGACAAAACACACCACATAAATAACCCCTGTCACACCCTGGCCTGACCAAAATAATAAAGAAAACACAAAATACTAAGACTAGGGTGTGACAATTTGTTGCCAAACCCACTGGCTCCAGTTAATCTATAAATATTTGCTAGGTAAAGCCCCGCCGATCTTTAAAGCTATTTTTTTTATGTATTATTTGTATTTTTTCTAGTTGAGTATATTAGTTATATTGCTTTGTGTTGTCTTGTCTGTCTGTGTGTGTGTGTGTGTAAAACTTAATAAACAGAGCTCACTGGTCACCACTGGTAACAACACCCACCCGTAGCATGCGCTCGAGGGCGCCAGGCTACTCATCACTGGTCATCCCCAAAGCCAACACCCCCTTCTGCTGCCTTTCCTTCGAGTTCTCTGCTGCCAATGACTGGAACGAATTGCAAAAATCACTGAAGTTGGAGACTTACTAACTAACTTCAAGCATCAGCTGTCAGAGCAGCTTACCGATCGCTGCAGCTGTACACAGCCCATCTGTAAATAGCTCATCCAACCAACTACCTACCTCATCCCTATATTTGTTTTTTGTTTTTACTTATCTTTTGCACACCAGTATTTCTACCTGCATATCCTCATCTGCACATCTACCACTCAATTGTCAATTGCTAAATTGTAATTACCCATGCTGTCTATGGGTATATCAAAGGAATACCTCCCAGATTGCAGTTCTTCCAGTAGATGTCAACAGTCTTTAGAACGAGTTTCAGGCTTGTTTTTTTTAAATGAGCTAGAATTAGTAATTTTTCTAAATGCCTCCCATTTTGGCTGTAGTGTTGTGGTGCGAGTCGGTGAGGGCGCACACTTCGTTATTTATTTATTTATTTATTTGTTACTGTAATTTAATTATACCAATGTGTTTTCATTAATGGAATTCCCTTAATCTATTTTATGAGAATTTGTAAGATTCTTGTTTGCATAAAATAAACGGAGACCAGTCTTATCAATAATAGGTAACAGAATGTATTCTCGGAGCGCGCTGCCACGTTACCACGAGCAACAGTTTACATACAATAACATGACTTCATTTCATTGCTCCTAAAATTAATCTCCTCCTCCAGACCGGGTCAAAGGGAACTTTAAAAGTTCATTCTGAGTTCATTCTGACCCCCTAGCACATACACAGGACATACAACACAACTTAATTAACTTTTCACTCCTCACCATTATCGATCACCACTTAGCTGACAGCTCTAATTAACAGAAAACCTAGGAATGCACTCACTGCCTTATCTAAAACACCCCAGAGCTCAGTTTCGTTGGTTCAACCATAGGTTAACTACCTTATCTGTTTACATAATCCACAAACCATTCCTTTCTTCCTAGTTGGAATGGTGTTCATTAACTTTAATTACTCCTTGTCCGTGTCACACAATCCCTTCTTATGAACTCATATTGTTATTCAGATATAATAAAACAGAGTATAAGTTTACTTAGTTACAGTTCCATTTAAAATGATTTGTTCAGTCATTTAATCATAATTTTCCTAACATTATTTCACTTTTATTTATTAACCAGGTAGGCTAGTTGAGAACATGTTCTCATTTGCCACTGTGACCTGGCCAAGATAAAGCATAGTAGTTCGACACATACAACAACACAGAGTTACACATGGAATAAACAAACATGCAGTCAATAATACAGTAGAAAAAAGGAAAACAAAAAGTCTATATACAGTGAGTGCAAATGAGGTAAGATAAGGGAGTTAAGGCAATAAATAGGCCATGGTGGCGAAGTAATTACAATATAGCAATTAAACACTGGAATGGTAGATGCTTCAGGACTACCTGCCATGATGACTCCTTGTTGTCCCCAGTCCACCTGGCCATGCTGCTGGTCTAGTTTCAACTGTTCTGCCTGCGGCTATGGAACCGTGACCTGTTCACTGTGATTACTATTATTTGACCATGCTGGTCATTTATGAACATTTGAACATCTTGGCCATGTTCTGCTATAATCTCCACCCGGCACAGCCAGAAAAGGACTGGCCACCCCTCATAGCCTGGTTCCTTTCTAGGTTTCTTCCTAGGTTTTGGCCTTTCTAGGGAGTTTTTCCTAGCGACCTGCATTGCTTGCTGTTTGGGGTTTTAGGCTGGGTTTCTGTACAGCACTTTGATATATCAGCTGATGTAAGAAGGGCTATATAAATACATTTGATTTGATTTGATTTGACTAGATGTGTAGAAGGTGAATGTGCAAGTAGAGATACTGGGGTGCAAAGGAGCAAGATAAATAAATAATTACAGTATGGGGAATAGGTAGTTGGATGGGCTGTTTACAGATTGGCTATGTACAGGTGCAGTGATCTGTGAGCTGCTCTGACAGCTGGTACTTAAAGCTAGTGAGGGAGATATGAGTCTCCAGCTTCAGTGATGTTTTGCAGACCGTTCCAGTCATTGTCAGCAGAGAACTCGAAGGAAAGGCGACCAAAGCATGAATTGGCTTTGGGGGTGACCAGTGAGATATACCTGGTGGAGCTTGTGCTACGAGTGGGTGCTGCTATGGTGACCAGTGAGCTGATATAAGGCAGGGCTTTACCTAGCAGAGACTTGTAGATGACCTGGAGACAGTGGGTTTGGCGACGAGAGTGAAGCAAGGGCCAGCCAACGAGAGCGTACAGGTTGCAGTGGTGGGTAGTATATGGGGCTTTGGTGACAAAACGGATGGCACTGTGATAGACTGCATCCAATTTGTTGAGTAGAGTGTTGGAGGCTATTTTATAAATGACATCGCCAAAGTTGAGGATCAGTAGGATGGTCAGTTTTACGAGGGTATGTTTGGCAGCATGAGTGATGGATGCTTTGTTGCGTAATAGGAAGCCGATTCTAGATTTAATTTTGGAATGGAGATGCTTAATGTGAGTCTGGAAGGAGAGTTTACAGTCTAACCAGACACCTAGGTATTTGTAGTTATCCACATATTCTAAGTCAGAGCCGTCCAGAGTAGTGATGCTGGACAGGCGGGCAGGTGCGAGCAGTGATCGGTTGAAGAGCATGCATTTAGTTTTACCTGCATTTAAGAGCAGCTGGAGGCCACGGAAGGAGAGTTGTATGGCATTGAAGCTCATTTGGAGGTTAGTTAACACAGTGTCCAAAGAAGGGCCAGAGGTATACAGAATGGTTTCGTCTGCGTAGAGGTGGGTCAGAGAATCACCAGCAGCAAGAGCGACATCATTGATATATACAGAGAAGAGAGTCGGCCCAAGAATTGAACCCTGTGGCACCCCCATAGAGACTGCCAGAGGTCCGGACAACAGGCCCTCCGATTTGACACACTGAACTCTACCTGAGAGGTAGTTGGTAAACTAGGCAAGGCAATCATTTGAGAAACCAAGGCTGTTGAGTCTGCCGATAAGAATGTGGTGATTGACAGAGTCGAAAGCATTGGCCTGGTCGATGAATATGGCTGCACAGTAATGTCTCTTATCGATGGCAGTTATGATATCATTTATTACCTTGAGCGTGGCTGAGGTGCACCCATGACCAGCTCTGAAACCAGATTGCATAGCGGAGAAGGTACGGTGAGATTCGAAATGGTCGGTAATCTGTTTGTTAACTTGGCTTTTGAAAACTTTACAGAGGCAGGATAGGATAGATATAGGTCTGTAGCATTTTGGGTCTACAGTGTCTCCCCCTTTGAAAAGAGGGATGACCGCTGCATCTTTCCAATCTTTGGGAATCTCAGACGATACGAAAGAGAGGTTGAACAGGCTAGTGATGGGGGTTGCAACAATTTCAGCAGATAATTTTTAGAAAGAGAGGGTCCAGATTGTCTAGCCTGGCTGATTTGTAGGGGTCCAGATTGTCCAGCTCTTTCAGAACATCAGCTATCTGGATATGTATGATGGAGAAATCGGGGAGGCTTGGGCGAGTTGCTGTGGGGAGTGCAGGGCTGTTGACCAGGGTAGGGGTACAAAGCATGGCCTGCATGCTTATTGAAATTCTCAATTATAGTGAATTTATCGGTGGTGACAGTGTTTCCTAGCCTGGGAGGGGGTGCTCTTATCTCCATGGACTTTACAGTGTCTCCAAACTTTTTTGAGTTTGTGCTACAGGATGCAAATTCCTGCTTGAAAAAGCTAGTCTTAGCTTTCCTAACTGCCTGTGTATATTGGTTCCTAACTTCCCTGAAAAGTTGCATATCACTGAGGCTTTTCGATGCTAATGCAGAATGCCACAGGGTGTTTTTGTGCTGGTCAAGGCCAGTCAGGTCTGGAGAGTTACCAAGGGCTATATCTGTTCCTGGTTCTATTTTTTTGAATGGGGCATGCTTATTTAAGATGGTGAGGAAGGCCCTTTTAAAGAATGATCAGGCATCCTCTACTGACGGCATGAGGTCAATATCCTTCCAGGATACCCGGGCCAGGTCGATTAGAAAGGCCTGCTCGCTGAAGTGTTTTCGGGAACACTTCAGCGAGGTAAACAAAATGAGGATCTAGCAACCTTTCTATTATTGGCCCAACGCTCTAACAATTAGGCTACCTGCCGCCCCAACATTTTAAGCTAAACGCTCTGATCTGTAGCATGAACCTCATTCCGTAAAACAGTTTTTTTGATGCTAGTGGTTGTATTAATTTGAGATCTATGTTTGGAATATTTATTTCTCACACAGAATAGAATAGGTTGAGTTTTGTACTATTGGGGACCATAGATTGACAGAGGCTAGTGCTTTTGCTGTTCATTAGTACTACTCATCTTGATGGCTGACAAAAAGTAAATGTGGACAATATGCACCTCGGAACTGGATAAGGACACGCACAGTTGCATGCCCGATGTGTCTATCTTCACTTGTAGCCTGTGAGAACGACCTGCCATGTGAGTGAGAGGTGATTCAATTTTTAGGGAGCTTTTCGGCCACACAAAGGGGATGCCGCCGAGAAATTCGAGGCATTATCAAGTTCTTGTCAAATTGTGAATGAGTGACTGATGTACATACAGCCTGCACAAAAGCAGAGCTCATGCCTTTCAAGCGACTTTTTTCAAAGCATCATTAGAGTCGCATCATGCAGCCTTACAATGTATTAAAAATCTAAACATTTAGTCCAACGTTTGTAGAGCAAATAAATATCCTTTCTATATTATTCAGCTTTGTTCAATTGTATTCTTCATACAATAAAATAATGCCACGGAATTCCAAGCAAATCTTGTCTGCTAAATGAACTAGTGTAGCCCACAGCCATTTGGCATAGCCAGATCAGGACCTAACATAAGGACAACTCAGAGTATGCTATTCTGTTCATCTGAAATAGACTACATTTTCTTCATATCATGCTTCTTTAAACCTGTCTAAAATAAATAATGGATTTATTGTGAAGTTGAAGGCTATATTACATGGATTTGACTTTTTAAAATGTAGATGTTCCAAAGGTCTGCATCAGTGGCTTGTAGGCTATGTGTGGAAGCCAGGAGATGCTAAATGTGTTTATGTTAATTAATGGTCAATAACTGTGAGACCGACAGTTATTTGCTTGACAATCACTGGCTGATGAAGTTGTGTGACCGCCACAGCCCTAACTGGGACTATTTTAGCAATTTTTCTGTTTCGCCTAGGGCAGCAGAACGGCCAGGACCGGCCCTGGTAGTAGTTAGAGGACATTTGGATGAACACGGATGTTCTGTATGTATAAACAAACACAAAACTCACTTTTGTCCTGAACTCTTTTATCCTCAATGATTTGAGGTAATGGTATGTGTCTCCCAACAGTTATCATCTCTGAGGCCAACTGAAAACTACTGCATACTGTTGGAATAAACTGGTTTCTTGATATATTTGTGAAAAGAACAAATGCATCCCTACCCCATGCTGACATTTCCTGGCAGTTCTTGTTTCTCTATTCTGAGATTCATCTAATGCTGTGTATTGTATTCATTACCCTCGCCACCTCTGCAACTACAGCACGCATGGAAGCTATGGATACGTGTCTGTTTTCCACCTCAGTCAAAATGTCACATCCGCTGTTCTCATCATAGGAACCTGCATTTTTAATGAGTCTGTAACACCACAGAATAAAGAGAAGGAATTGTGCTCAGGCATGTCAGGTCCATTCCAATGTCCCTGTACAGTATCTCTCTTTCATGCTGTTCTCTTGTTTTTATCCTTGCTTCCTCCTCCCCTCCCTCAGCTTCCTTTTCTCATTCACTCTGCAGAAAGTAAAAGAATGACAAAGACAGTGGAAACTAAATCTGGAAACTAAGTCTGGTATGAGTCAGGGATGTTGAAAAATCCTAGGGAAAACACAAGTTACAAGGGATTTCTCTTCCTTGTTTACAAAAGAGAAAGCTGGACTTAAACTTTCTGTCATCTCTATATCTGGCTGAGGGCATCAGCGAGAAGGGGAGCGAGTGTGGAGACTTTGAGGAGTTGACACAGTAATTCATAGCCTTGGGTTGAAGGAGACACGAGTTTGAGGCATATTGTGTAAAGGATTGGGGCCTGGCTCTGACAGCTCTCTCCTGCATTCTGACAATTCTTTGTTTAAGGTCTCACTGGAGGAGCTCCAGGGCTTCACTTTGTTCTCCAGTGTTGCTGCTCCTGTAGACACGAGACACACAACCCTGACCTCAGCCTTCACTGTATATGGCTCTGTACTAGCTGCCTCCTTCTCACTCTCGCTGTCCTACACCCCTGAGTCAATCCTTACACCTGGGTCAAATGCATTTAGAGAAGAACTGAATTCCTAGCAAGAAGCTGTCAGACTGAAAGATGATCCACACTCTGTGTGTAAACTTCATCATGAACTCCGTTTCCCATGATGCATGAGAAGTTATGAAGCAGGTTATGGTATGGATGCCCCGTCTCCATTTCCTGTGCCCTGCATGCCCTGTGCATGTGTCAGTGTGCGTTTCATCCACTAGGCTGACTGATGCGCTGTGCTTTATACTGTACTGACTTTGAAGCCTCACTTCTCTGCAGCCACCTCATTTTGGACCTTTGCCCTGACACATTTCAGTTGAATACATTCAGTTGGACAACTGACTAGGTA
This sequence comes from Oncorhynchus mykiss, assembly GCF_057628025.1. Taxonomy (NCBI): domain Eukaryota; kingdom Metazoa; phylum Chordata; class Actinopteri; order Salmoniformes; family Salmonidae; genus Oncorhynchus; species Oncorhynchus mykiss. Next base: position 57,040,918 of record NC_143038.1, on the reverse strand, counting down.
TCCTCCCTTTCCCTTTCCCATATTAACTCTGATATATTGTAGCTGTAAACCTTATTCTGTCTCTCATTTCTCTCTTCCTTTCTTCCGCTTTCCCTTTCTCGCACTCTCTCTGTCTGTCACTCCATCATGTCTCTTATGTGTATCTCTCTGTGTCTCTCTCTTTCTCTATTCCTCTCCATCTCCCTCCCTTCTTCCTCTCTCTCGATCAACTGCTGCACTTTTTAAAAAGAAAATGAAAAAAGATGAGCAAATATGGAGGCTGCCTCCTGAATTCATATCCAAGGCCGTTGCATCTTTCCATCTCTCCTTCCTACAGTATTATTCTCGCCCCAGAGCCGTGGCACAGGATTACAGTTAAATGAGAAATGTATTGTTTTCTTTATTCAGTAAAGTCAAAGAGGAATGGAGTTAATCTGTCTTTCTTCTGTCTATTGAAAAGGGAGAGAGATTAGGGCCTCTGTTTGGAGAGATGGAATTGCTGCCTTAAAAGATGGAATAAAAATGTCACGCGTCTTTAATGACAGTCAGCTTGACATTTCCTACCAATCTTTTTCAAATGAAATACTCATCTTGAATTTTTATTATTCTCTTGAGCACACTGGAGAATGATGCCTCGTCATTCTACTGTGTGCTGCTATACTGTGCTCTGGTTCCAGTTTTATCAACTTTTATATTGTCTGGTTTAGAAAGAGTGGTCAGGTCCTTTCACAACATTTCTGTGGTTCAAAACTGTCTGTTTGTTGACCTCCTGGAGGTCTGAAAAGAGATTTACCAACAGGATTTTGATCAAATAAGAATTGGTTTAAAACTAGATTGCATTTGTTAGCAGATATCTAATGTCCTTTTCAGATTCTCCTGTGGGAATAAGAGATGACAGAAGAGGGAAATGGGTGTAACCTGAGACAGCCAAGGCTTGTTGTATTGAGCCCTAACTTGTAAGGGGTGGTATTATTTTGTCTCTTCACATTTGACAATCTTCTGTCTCATACAAGCAGGAATTTGCTTAGCCTCTACACAGTAACCAACCCAGCACAGCAATCATGCCTAATGGATTTCTGTACCCAGTTATTGGTCAACAAACAAATAATATAGTTATGGCATGAAATAATAATATTTTCTTACACAGTGGGGGAGTGAAAGTTAAGTTTGACAAAGTTGAGAAGGATCATTCTACTGTTTATGTTGTCACACACTAACATTTTATGAGGGTTTATTGCTCTGTATCTGGATTGGATTCTGGTTTTAAGCAAAAGGGGCAAGGCCTTTCAATCTCTTTGTAAAGCCTATTACAAGTATAGGCCACCCTGGTCCTGCCATATAGTCCTGCAAGATAGTCCTGCCATATATTTTTGACAGATAGTCCTGCCAGGAAGTCCTGTTCTGACTTAGAATATGTGGACATCTACAAATATCTAGGTGTCTGGTTAAACTGTAAAAGCTCCTTCCAGACTCATATTAAGCATCTCCAATCCAAAATTAATCCTTCACTCATGCTGCCAAACATACCCTTGTAAAACTGACTATCCTACCGATCCTTGACTTCAGTGATGTCATTTACAAAATAGCCTGCAACACTCTACTCAGCAAATTGGATGTAGTCTATCACAGTGCCCTCCGTTTTGTTACCAAAGCCCCATATACTAGCCACCACTGTGACCTGAAGGCTCTCGTTGGCGGGCCCTCGCTTCATATTAGTCGCCAAACCGACTGGCTCCAGGTCATCTATAAGTTTTTGCTTATAGAAAGGCCTTGCCCCTTTTGCTGGGTAAAGCCCAACCTTATCTCAACTCACTGGTCACCATAGCACCACCCAACAGTAGCACGCGCTCCAGCAGGTGTATCTCACTGGTCACCCCCAAAGCCAATTCCTCTTTGGCCTCCTTTCCTTCCAGTTCTCTGCTGCCAATGGCTGGAACGAATTTAAAAAATCACTGAAGCTGGAGACTCATATCTCCCTCACTAACTTTAAGCACCAGCTGTCAGAGCAGCTCACAAATCACTGCACCTGTACATAGCCCATCTGTAAGTAGCCCATCCAACTACCTCATCCCCATACTGTTTCTTATTTATTTTTGCTCCTTTGCACCCCAGTATCTCTACTTGCACATTCATCTTCTGCACATCTATCACTCCAGTGTTTAATTGCTAAATTGTATTTATTTTGCCACTATCGCCTATTTTTTGCCTTACCTCCCTTATCTTACGTCATTTGCACACACTATTGACTGTATGTTTGTTTATTCCATGTGTAACTGTGTTGTTGTTTGTGTCGCACTGCTTTGCTTTATCTTGGCCAGGTCGCAGTTGTAATTTTTTTTTTTTTTCTCAACGACCCTACCTGGTTAAATAAAGGTTGAATAAAATATTTTTATTTTATTTTATATATTTTTAATCTGATTCAGATTTTTGTGTTGACCTTTTTGCATCCAATTTCAAACTTGGTGAACAGGTAGGTTCGACTGATAAATAAATACATCTCTAAAGTAGATACAGATGAAGACAGAAGTTTACATACACCTTAGCCAAAGACATTTAAACTCAGTTTTTCACAATTCCTGACATTTAATCCTAGTAAAAATTCCTTGTCTTAGGTCAGTTAGGATCACCACTTTATTTTAAGAATGTGAAATGTCAGAATAATAGTAGAGAGAATGATTTATTTCAGCTTTTATTTCTTTCATCACGTCCCTAGTGGGTCAGAAGTTTACATACACTGAATTAGTATTTGGTAGCATTGCCTTTAAATTGTTTAACTTGGGTCAAACTTTTCGGGTAGCCTTCCACAAGCTTCCCACAATAAGTTGGGTGAATTTTGGCCCATTCCTCCTGGCAGAGCTGGTGTAACTGAGTCAGGTTTGTAGGCCTCCTTGCTCACACACGCTTTTTCAGTTCTGCCCACAACTTTTCTATGGGATTGACGTCAGGGCTTTGTGATGGCCACTCCAATACCTTGACTTTGTGGTCTTTAAGCCATTTTGCCACAACTTTGGAAGTATGCTTTGGAAGTATGCTTTGGAAGTATTGTCCGTTTGGAATAACCATTTGCGACCAAGCTTTAACTTCCTGACTGATGTCTTGAGATGTTGCTTCTATATATCCACATTATTTTCCAACCTCATCTATTTTGTGAAGTGCACCAGTACCTCCTGCAGCAAAGCACCCCCACAACATGATGCTGCCACCCCTGTGCTTCACGGTTGGGATGGTGTTCTTTGGCTTGCGAGCGTCCCCCTTTTTCCTCCAAACATAATGATGGTCATTATGGCCAAATAGTTATATTTTTGTTTTATCAGACCAGAGGACATTTTTCCAAAAAGTACAATCTTTGTCCCCATGTGCAGTTGCAAACCGTAATCTGGCTTTTTTATGGCGGTTTTGGAGCAGTGGTTTCTTCCTTGCTGAGTGGCCTTTCAGGTTATGTTGATATAGGACTCGTTTTACTGTGGATATAGATACTTTTGTACCTGTTTCCTCCAGCATCTTCACAAGGTCCTTTGCTGTTGTTTTGGGATTGATTTGCACTTTTCGCACCAAAGTACGTTAATCTCTAGAAGACAGAACGCATCTCCTTCCTGAGCGGTATGACGGCTGCGTGGTCCCATGGTGTTTATACTTCCGTATTATTGAACGTGGTACCTTCAGGCGTTTGGAAATTGCTCCCGAAGATGAACCAGACTTGTGAAGGTCTACATTTTTTTTCTGAGGTCTTGGCTGATTTCTTTTGATTTTCCCATGATGTCAAGCTAAGAGGCAATGAGTTTGAACGTAGGCCTTGAAATACATCCACAGGTACACCTCTAATTGACTCAAATTATGTCAATTAGCCTATCAGAAGCTTCTCGAGCCATGACATAATTTTCTGGAATTTTCCAAGCTGTTTAAAGGCACAGTCAACTTAGTTTATGTAAACTTCTGACCCACTGGAATTGTGATACAGTGAATTATAAGTGAAATAATCTGTCTGTAAACAATTGTTGGAAAAATTACTTGTGTTATGCACAATGTACATGTCCTAACCGACTTGCCAAAACTATAGTTTGTTGGCAAGAAATTTGTGGTGGTTGAAAAATGAGTTTTAATGACTCCAGCCTAGGTGTGTGTAGACTTCCAACTTCAACTGTATATTGGCACTTCGTTTCGGGCCGAACAACACCCATGCTAATATCCTCCAAACACCGGATTCTCGGACATTGTCATGTAATTATACTCTATTAATGTCACAGGGAAATTGGTTTGCCTCCATAGCCATGATATGCATAATAAAGACATACATGGGAATACATCAAAGACTATACTGTCTGTTCCATATTAAATACACTACAACGTTTGAGTTGTATTAAATCTATGTGGTCTGAGATGACTAATGAATTCTGAACAGCTATGTTAAAAGAGCAGTGTAGCATTGCATTGATCTCTTTAATAATTTATTTTGACTTTAATTTTAGGTTACAACTTCACTTGATACACAAAATGAATTTAGAAGAGTGCCTTGTTGAACTCCTTCTTTCATTATCTCTGTGATCTTAACATCATCTCAATGTTCGTCAGAGGGTGAGATCAAACGCTCTAAAGAGGAGAAGTAAAAAGCAAGGTGCAAATGTATTAGTCACTTGATTAATACGTTTTCTGGAACAGTCCTCCCTGACTTAAAATTGATGTCAAAAGAAATTCAGATTTCTTTGCTGTAGGTCCAGTACTTTGTGTGACCTAAATGTTCTGATTAAAGTTTGATTTCACATGATCAAATATCTGCTTATACAGACACAGATTGGGGATGTTTCAGGATAGTTAAGACAGTCAACTACTGCCAAGAGAAAAACAGTATATGACTATTCAATGTTCTTAGAATTATCTTTCCATCACTTTAATGCTGTCTTTATCCAGCTGGCACCCCATGTCTACTTACCATCTAATAACCATTTTGACCATCTTCACTGCCAAAATAACGGAAACACTTGCGTAAATGAGGGACACAAAGTATATTGAAGGGGGGGTGGCTTTGATTAAGCAATTAACATCCCATCATCCTTAGAGTCATGTTCAAGATGCTTGGCAACCCATTATTTTGGCCACCATTGCTATGCCCCCATAGGATGACAATGCCCACATCCACAGGGCACGAGTGGTCACTGAATGGTTTGAAGAGCATGAAAACTATGTAAACCAAATGCCATGGCCTTCTCAGTCACCAGATCTCAACACAATTGATTCTGGAGCGGACCGGAGACAGCGTTTTCCACCACCATCAACAAAACACCAAATTAGAGAATTTCTTGTGGAAGAATGGTGTCGCATCCCTCCAATTGAGTTCTGGCTCGTGGTCGCCCAATGTCCTGTTAAGACGCTTGTAAGTTGGGCTTCCCGAGTGGGGCAGTCTAAGGCACTGCATCGCAGTGTTGCGGTCTCACTGCATTACCAGCCATGCCAAGCATCATCCGGGTTAGGGGAGGGTTTGGCCGGGGGGGCTTTACTTGACTCATCGCGCTCTAGCGACTCCATGTGGCGGGCCGTGCGCCTGCGTGTTGCAGTGATGAAACGAGTTGCAGCGATGAGACAAGATTGTAATCATGAAAAAGGGGGTAAAAAAATGTAAAAGACACTTTTAAATTGGTGTTTCTTTATTTTGTCAGTTACATGTAAGTTGTTACATTGATTGTACCTGGCTGTGACATTGTTCACACATAGCTCTTTCCATTTAGACAAGTGGATCAATTTCCACACAAACAAATACAGAAAAAAATACATACAGTGCATTCGGAAAGTATTCAGACCCCTTCTCTTTTTCCACATTTTGTTACATTACAGCCTTATTCCAAAAGGGATTATTTCGTTTTTCCCCCTCATCAATCTACACACAATACCCCATAATGACCATGCAAAAACAGGTTTGTATAATTTTCTTCAAATGTATAAACCCCGTCCCCCCTGGAAATATTACATTTACATAATTATTTATAACCTTTACTCAGTACTTTATTGAAGCACCTTTGGCAGAGATTACAGCCTCAAGTCTTATTGGGTATGATGCTACAAGCTTGGCACAACTGTATTTGGTGAGTTTCTCCCATTCTTTTCCACTGATCCTCTCAAGCTCTGTCGGGTTGAATGGGGAGCGTTGCTGCACAGCTATTTTCAGATCTCTCCAGAGATATTTTGATCAAGTTCAAGTCCAGGTTCTGGCTGGGCCACTCAAGGAATTTGTCCCAAAGACTTGTCCCAAAGCCACTCCGGCATTGCTTGGCTGTCTGCTTAGCGTGGTTGTCCTGTTGCAAGGTGAACCTTCGCCCAGTCTGAGTTACTTAGGTCCTGAGCGCAGGTTTTCCTCAAGGATATCTCTGTACTTTGCGCCATTCATCTTTCCCTTAATCCTGACTAGTGTTCCAGTCCCTGCTGAAAAATTGGTATTGGTATTGGTATGATTTTGGCCATGTGATGAGTGGTGCCTTGTTTCCTCCAGACATGACGCTTGGCATTCTTACCAAAGTGTTCAATCTTGGTTTCATCAGACCGGAGAATCTTGTTTCTCATGGTCTGATAGTCCTATAGGTGCCTTTTGGCAAACTCCAAGTGGGCTGTCATGTGCCTTTTACTGAGGAGTGGCTTCCGTCTGGTCACTCTACCGTAAAGATCTGATTGGTGGAGCGTTGCAGAGATGGTTGTCCTTCTGGAACGTTCTCCCATCTCCACAGGGGCACTATGGAGCTCTGTCGGGTTCTTGGTCACCTCCCTGACCAAGGCTCTTCTCCCCGTGATTGCTCAGTTTGGCCGGGCGGCCAGCTCTAGGAAGAGTCTTGGTGGTTACACACTTCTTCCATTTAAGAAGATGGAGGCCTCTGTGTTCTTGGGGACCTTCAATGCTGTAGAAATGTTTTGGTACCCTTGTGCCTAAACACAATCCTGTCTCGGAGCTGTACGGACAATTCCTTCGACCTCATGGCTTGGTTTTTGCTTTGACATGCACTGTCAACTGTGGGACCTTTTATAGACAGGTCTGTGCATGTCCAAATCTTGTCCAATCAATTGAATTTACCACAAATCAAGATGTAGAATCTCATGGATGATCACCTGAGGATGCATCTCACGATGCAACTGAGCTCAATTCCGATTCTCATAGCAAAGGGTTTTAATACTTAAGGTATTTCTGTTTATTTTTAATATATTTGCAAACATTTCTAAAAAAAACTGTTTTCGCTTCGTCAAAATACGGTATTGTGCATAGATTGATGAGGATTTTTTTTATTTTAATCCATTTTAGAATAAGGCTGTAATGTACATTTTGGGGGGAAAAGTCAAGGGGTCTGAATACTTTCTGTATGCACTTTATATATAAAAACAATTTAATACACTGAACAAAAAATATAAACCAAACAAAGTGTTGGTAAAGTGTTGGTCCCATGTTTCATGAGCTGAAATAAAATATTCCAGAAATTGTCCATATAATCAATCCACCTGACAGGTGTGGCATATCAAGAAGCTGATTAAACAGCATGATCATTACACAGGTGTACCTTGTGCTTGTGACAATGACAGTAAAGATCCTGAGGCCCATTGTCATGCCATTCATCCGCTGCAATCACCTCATGTATCAGCATGATAATGCACGGCCACGTGTTGCAAGGATCTGTACACAATTCCTGGAAGCTGAAAATGTCCCAGTTCTTCCATGGCATGCATACTCACCAGACATGTCACCCATTGAGCATGTTTCTGATGCTCTGGATCAACGTGTATGACAGTGTGTTCCAGTTCCTGCCAACATCCAGCAACTTCACACAGCCATTGAAAAAGAGTGGGACAACATTCCACAGGCCACAATCTACAGCCTGATAAACTCAATGCGAAGGAGAGGTGCCGCGCTGCATGAGGATAATGGTAGTCATACCAGATACTGACTGGTTTTCTGATCCACGCCCCTACCTTTTTTAAAAGGTATCTGTGATCAACAGATGCATATCAGTATTCCCAGTCAAGTGAAGTCCATAGATTAGGGCCTAATTTATTCCAACTGACTGATTTACTTACATGAACTGTAACTCAGTAACTGTTATTGTCATGTATTGTCATGTTGTGTCTTTCTGTCCTTTCCTTTCACCCTGTCTCCCTCTGCTGGTCGTATTAGGTTACCTTTTCTCCCCCGCTTTCCCCCAGCTGTTCCTTGTCTCCTCTTGACTACCTCGTCACCCCTTCTCCCACCTGTTCCCCTTTTCCCTCTGATTAGGTCCCTATATCTCTCTCTGTTTTTGTTCCTGTCCTTGTCGGATTCTTGTTTGTTGTGTTTCATGCCTGAGCCAGACTATCGTCATGTTTGCTGTAACCTTGTCCTGTCCTGTCGGAATCTGCCGGTCTATCTGAGCCTACCTATGTTTGGTTATTAAAGAAGCTCTGTTTAAGTTAGTTCGCTTTTGGGTCCTCATTCACTCACCGTAACAGAAGAATCCGACCAAGAATGGACCCAGCGACTTCGGATCCTCTCCACTCAGCCGTCGAGATCCAGGGAGCGATGCTAGGCAGACACGAGCAGGAATTGTCTGCTGCTCGACATGCCGTTGAGACCCTGGCCACCCAAGTCTCCAACCTCACAGAACAGGTTCATCATCTCCGCCTCGATCCACCGGCCACTTCCAGGGCTTTCGAATCTCCGGAGCCCAGAATCAATAACCCGCCGTGTTACTCTGGGGAGCCCACTGAATGCCGCTCGTTCCTCACCCAGTGTGATATTGTGTTTTCTCTCCAGCCCAACACTTACTCCAGGAGCACTGCTCGTGTCGCCTACGTCATATCTCTCCTTATTGGACGGGCTCGTGAGTGGGGCACGGCAATCTGGGAGGCAAGGGCTGAGTGTACTAACCAGTATCAGGACTTTAAGGAGGAGATGATACGGGTTTTTGATCGATCTGTTTATGGGGAGGAGGCTTCCAGGGCCCTGTCTTCCCTATGTCAAGGTAATCGATCCATAACAGACTACTCTATTGAGTTTCGCACTCTTGCTGCCTCCAGTGGCTGGAACGAGCCGGCTTTGCTCGCTCGTTTTCTGGAGGGTCTCCGCGCAGAGGTAAAGGATGAGATTCTCTCCCGGGAGGTCCCTTCCAGCGTGGATTCCCTGATTGAACTCGCTATTCGCATTGAGCGACGGGTTGATCTTCGTCACCGAGCTCGTGGAAAGGAGCTCGCGTTCTCCGTTGCCCCCCTCTCCGCATCACTACCATCTTCCTCTGCCGGCTCGGGAGCTGAGCCTATGCAGCTGGGAGGTATCCGCATCTCGACTAAGGAGAGGGAACGGAGAATCACCAACCGCCTCTGTCTCTATTGCGGTTCTGCTGGTCATTTTGTCACTTCATGTCCAGTAAAAGCCAGAGCTCATCAGTAAGCGGAGGGCTACTGGTGAGCGCTACTACTCCTGTCTCTCCTTCAAGATCCTGCACTACCTTGTCGGTCCATCTACGCTGGACCGGTTCGTCAGCTTCCTGCAGTGCCTTAATAGACTCTGGGGCGGAGGGCTGTTTTATGGACGAGACCTGGGCTCGGGAACATGACATTCCTCTCAGACAGTTAAGGGAGTCCACGGCCTTGTTCGCCCTGGATGGTAGTCCTCTCCCCAGGATTCAGCGTGAGACGCTACCTTTAACCCTCACTGTTTCTGGTAATCATAGCGAAACCATTTCTTTTTTGATTTTTCGTTCACCTTTTACACCTGTTGTTTTGGGCCATCCCTGGCTAGTTTGTCATAATCCTTCCATTAATTGGTCTAGTAATTCTATCCTCTCCTGGAACGTCTCTTGTCATGTGAAATGTTTAATGTCTGCTATCCCTCCTGTTTCCTCTGTCTCTTCTTCACAGGAGGAGCCTGGTGATTTGACAGGGGTGCCGGAGGAATATCACGATCTGCGCACGGTGTTCAGTCGGTCCAGGGCCACCTCTCTTCCTCCACACCGGTCGTATGATTGTAGTATTGATCTCCTTCCGGGAACCACTCCCCCCCGGGGTAGACTATACTCTCTGTCGGCTCCCGAACGTAAGGCTCTCGAGGATTATTTGTCTGTAGCTCTTGACGCCGGTACCATAGTCCCCTCCTCCTCTCCCGCCGGAGCGGGGTTTTTTTTTGTCAAGAAGAAGGACGGGTCTCTGCGCCCCTGCATAGATTATCGAGGGCTGAATGACATAACAGTTAAGAATCGTTATCCGCTTCCTCTTATGTCTTCAGCCTTCGAGATCCTGCAGGGAGCCAGGTTTTTCACTAAGTTGGACCTTCGTAACGCTTACCATCTCGTGCGCATCAGGGAGGGGGACGAGTGGAAGACGGCGTTTAACACTCCGTTAGGGCACTTTGAATACCGGGTTCTTCCTTTCGGCCTCGCTAACGCTCCAGCTGTCTTTCAGGCATTAGTCAATGATGTCCTGAGAGACATGCTGAACATCTTTGTTTTCGTTTACCTTGACGATATCCTGATTTTTTCACCGTCACTCCAGATTCATCTTCAGCACGTTCGACGTGTCCTCCAGCGCCTTTTAGAGAATTGTCTTTTTGTGAAGGCTGAGAAGTGCACTTTTCATGCCTCCTCCGTCACATTTCTCGGTTCTGTTATTTCCGCTGAAGGCATTAAGATGGATCCCGCTAAGGTCCAAGCTGTCATTGATTGGCCCGCCCCTAAGTCACGCGTCGAGCTGCAGCGCTTTCTCGGCTTTGCGAACTTCTATCGTCGTTTCATCCGTAATTTCGGTCAGGTGGCAGCTCCTCTCACAGCCCTTACTTCTGTCAAGACGTGCTTTAAGTGGTCCGTTTCCGCCCAGGGAGCTTTTGATCTCCTCAAGAATCGTTTTACATCCGCTCCTATCCTTGTTACACCTGACGTCTCTAGACAGTTCGTTGTCGAGGTTGACGCGTCAGAGGTGGGCGTGGGAGCCATTCTTTCTCAGCGCTCCCTCTCTGACGACAAGGTCCACCCATGCGCGTATTTTTCTCATCGCCTGTCGCCGTCGGAACGTAACTATGATGTGGGAAACCGCGAACTGCTCGCCATCCGGTTAGCCCTAGGCGAATGGCGACAGTGGTTGGAGGGGGCGACCGTTCCTTTTGTCGTTTGGACTGACCATAGGAACCTTGAGTACATCCGTTCTGCCAAACGACTTAATGCGCGTCAGGCGCGTTGGGCGCTGTTTTTCGCTCGTTTCGAGTTCGTGATTTCTTATCGTCCGGGCTCTAAGAACACCAAGCCTGATGCTTTATCTCGTCTCTTCAGTTCTTCAGTAGCCTCCACTGACCCCGAGGGGATTCTCCCTGAGGGGCGTGTTGTCGGGTTGACTGTCTGGGGAATTGAGAGGCAGGTAAAGCAAGCGCTCACTCACACTCCGTCGCCGCGCGCTTGTCCTAGGAACCTTCTTTTCGTTCCCGTTCCTACTCGTCTGGCCGTTCTTCAGTGGGCTCACTCTGCCAAGTTAGCCGGCCACCCTGGCGTTCGGGGTACGCTTGCTTCCATTCGCCAGCGTTTTTGGTGGCCCACCCGGGAGCATGACACGCGTCGTTTCGTGGCTGCTTGTTCGGTCTGCGCGCAGACTAAGTCCGGTAACTCCCCTCCTGCCGGCCGTCTCAGGCCGCTTCCCATTCCCTCTCGACCGTGGTCTCACATCGCCTTAGATTTTGTCACCGGACTGCCTTCGTCAGCGGGGAAGACTGTTATTCTTACGGTTGTCGATAGGTTCTCTAAGGCGGCTCATTTCATTCCTCTTGCTAAGCTTCCTTCTGCTAAAGAGACGGCACAAATCATCATCGAGAATGTTTTCAGAATTCATGGCCTTCCGTCAGACGTCGTTTCGGACAGAGGTCCGCAATTCACGTCTCAATTTTGGAGGGAGTTTTGCCGTTTGATTGGGGCTTCCGTCAGTCTCTCTTCCGGCTTTCACCCCCAGTCTAACGGTCAAGCAGAACGGGCCAATCAGACTATTGGTCGCATCTTACGCAGTCTTTCTTTTCGCAACCCTGCGTCTTGGTCAGAACAGCTCCCCTGGGCAGAATACGCCCACAACTCGCTTCCTTCGTCTGCGACCGGGCTATCTCCTTTTCAGAGTAGCCTCGGGTACCAGCCTCCGCTGTTCTCATCTCAGTTCGCCGAGTCCAGCGTCCCCTCCGCTCAGGCTTTTGTCCAACGTTGCGAGCGCACCTGGAAGAGGGTCAGGTCCGCACTTTGCCGTTATAGGACGCAGACTGTGAGGGCTGCTAATAAGCGTAGAACTAAGAGTCCTAGATATTGTCGCGGTCAGAGAGTTTGGCTCTCCACTCAGAACCTTCCCCTTAAGACGGCTTCTCGCAAGTTGACCCCGCGGTTCATTGGTCCGTTCCGTATTTCTCGGGTCATTAATCCTGTCGCAGTTCGACTTCTTCTTCCGCGATACCTTCGTCGCGTCCACCCGGTCTTCCATGTTTCCTGTATTAAGCCCGTTCTTCGCGCCCCCGCTCGTCTTCCCCCCCCCCCCCCCATCCTTGTCGAGGGCGCACCCATCTACAGGGTCCGCAGGATTTTGGACATGCGTCCTCGGGGCCGTGGTCACCAGTACCTCGTTGATTGGGAGGGGTACGGTCCTGAGGAGAGGAGTTGGGTTCCCTCTCGGGACGTGCTGGACCGTGCGCTGATCGAGGATTTCCTCCGTTGCCGCCAGGTTTCCTCCTCGAGTGCGCCAGGAGGCGCTCGGTGAGTGGGGGGGTACTGTCATGTATTGTCATGTTGTGTCTTTCTGTCCTTTCCTTTCACCCTGTCTCCCTCTGCTGGTCGTATTAGGTTACCTTTTCTCCCCCGCTTTCCCCCAGCTGTTCCTTGTCTCCTCTTGACTACCTCGTCACCCCTTCTCCCACCTGTTCCCCTTTTCCCTCTGATTAGGTCCCTATATCTCTCTCTGTTTTTGTTCCTGTCCTTGTCGGATTCTTGTTTGTTGTGTTTCATGCCTGAGCCAGACTATCGTCATGTTTGCTGTAACCTTGTCCTGTCCTGTCGGAATCTGCCGGTCTATCTGAGCCTACCTATGTTTGGTTATTAAAGAAGCTCTGTTTAAGTTAGTTCGCTTTTGGGTCCTCATTCACTCACCGTAACAGTTATATGTTGTGTTTATGTTTTTGTTCAGTATTTACAGTACCAGTCAAAAGTTTGGACACACCTACTAATTCAAGGGTTTTTCTTTATTTGTACTATTTTCTAGACATCACAGCTATGAAATAACACATATGGAATCATGTAGTGACCAAAAAAGTGTTTTAAACATATCTAAATATATTTTAGATTTTAGATTCTTCCACCCTTTGCGTGGATGATAGCTTTGCACACATACGGCTCCATTATGTATTATTTTGTAACTATATTCTGTTAATAGTTCACTAAAGTTAATTGCAACATATTGGCTGCCTACTTGTCTTCCTTCTTTAAAAAAAATAGAAAATGTTAAAATGTGTGGAATTACAGTAAATTAACTTTAAAACATAATTTTTTCTCCCCACTGGGGCTGTAAAATGTTTTGCCGATGAGGTGGGGATGCCCCCCAATCAAATCTTGCTTAGGGCCTTCAAAAGGCTTGGTCCGGACCTGGTTGCTGGTATAATGCAATTAGTTAAGAAAATGTAACTGCACAAATAGATTGATTGCACAGATCAGTTGCCTGCATGTGTGGGTATGGATGTGGGTATGCAGACCCGCGAGCCACTGCAGCCCCTCATAATGACTTCAGATTTATACCATAATCTTTGTAGTTTTTTGGGGTGTTATGTATGTATGTGCCTGTAAATGCCTGCATGACTGCTTGTGTTTGTTTGCTTTAATGTAGCCTAAACAGGGCTGTCTCTGAATTTAAAATACCTTCTCATAGGGTGAAGATCAACCATCGATTCCTACTTTTACTTCAACACAAATCTTACCGTCTATATACCACTCGTTAGAGTGCAATTATCCTTATTATGGCAACGTCTGCAACCGATTCCGACAATCTTTGTTCATATTGTCTCTGTATATTTGTGGTGCCTACATAAGCAGATGTACTGTAATGGTTGTCTGTAGCCTTAGCCACCCTGGGGGAAAATAAAACCTATTTGTGTGACCGTTTACAGACACTGCTGCTAAGCACATTTAGCAGGATCATCAGGATAATAATGAGAAGAGTTACACTGATATGATAAATCAATAGGGTGACCTTTATTGTGAGCATCTAGACGGGAACTCCAGATGACAAAATGATGTGTGAATCGCAGAAAACAATTACTATTACATTTATTTTAAGTGTCAATTTCCTCCACAGATCCGATGCACTTCCACAGGTGGAGAGTGACAGAATGCAAATTGATACATCAATCCTTTTGATGCAATAACATCAGTTACATCCTCAAGACAAAATAAAATACAATGGGGGCAATTATAGATAGATGTCAAACACGAGTAGTCCATTTGCTGTGCGTGACTTCTTCAGATTGCCTTGATCTCCTTGAAGGCAGAATACAAATGACTGTCTCTCCTCCTGCAGTCCAGAGCCAGGGTTTTCAGACTAAATGTTGGGTTGCCCAGGGGGACCAGAGTGGAGGATTAGAGCGTAATTGATGAGTGAGGGATAATGAAGGAGATCTGTCTTAAGTTTAATCACTGGTTTAAGGAGAGAGAGAGAGAGAGAGAGAGAGATCACAGTCAGCCCACTGACACCCCTATCAGACCACAGCAAAATCACAGTCTACTTGAACAGAGCAATACTCAATCATGAGGCATCAAAGCCAAAGGAACTGAGTAACATTAAGAAATGCTATAGATGGAAGGAATGCAGTTTGGAAATCTACCAAAAAACAATTAGGCCACAACAAATTCAATCCCTTTTAGACAATTTCCTGGGTAAAACGTGTAAACTTGGCAGTAGAAAATCTTAACAGTATATTTGACCTCTCAGCTTCCCTATCAAATCTCAAATAGAAAACCAAATCAAATGTATTTATATAGCCCTTCGTACATCAGCTGATATCTCAAAGTGCTGTACAGAAACCCAGCCTAAAACCCCAAACCGCAAGCAATGCAGGTGTAGAAGCACGGTGGCTAGGAAAAACTCCCTAGAGAGGCCAAAACCTAGGAAGAAACCTAGAGAGGAACCAGGCTATGTGGGGTGGCCAGTCCTCTTCTGGCTGTGCCGGGTGGAGATTATAACAGAACATGGCCAAGATGTTCAAATGTTCATAAATTACCAGCATGGTCAAATAATAATAATCACAGGCAGAAAAGTTGAAACTGGAGCAGCAGCACGGCCAGGTGGACTGGGGACAGCAAGGAGTCATCATGTCAGCTAGTCCTGAGGCATGGTCCTAGGGCTCATGTCCTCCGAGAGAGAGAAAGAAAGAGAGAATTAGAGAGAGCATACTTCAATTCACACAGGACACCGGATAGGACAGGAGAAGTACTCCAGATATAACAAACTGACCCTAGCCCCCCGACACATAAACTACTGCAGCATAAATACTGGAGGCAGGAGGGGTCAGGAGACACTGTGGCCCCATCCGATGACACCCCCGGACAGGGCCAAACAGGAAGGATATAACCCCACCCACTTTGCCAAAGCACAGCCCCCACACCACTAGAGGGATATCTTCAACCATCAACTTACCATCCTGAGACAAGGCCGAGTATAGCCCACAAAGACCTCCGCCACGGCACAACCCAAGGGGGGGCGCCAACCCAGACAGGAAGATCACATCAGTGACTCGAAGAAAATGAACAACAATGACACATGGTTTGTTGAAGAATGCAAAAATCTAAGAATGAAATTGAGAAACCTGTCCAAGCAAAAACATAGAGACCCGGAAAACCTGAGTCTATGCCTTCACTATGGTGATTTACTAAAACAATACAGAAATACACTATGGAAAAAGAAGGAACAGCACGTTAGAAATCAGCTCAATGTAATTGAAGAATCCATAGACTCCAACCACTTCTGGGAAAATTGGAAAACACTAAACAAACAACAACACAAAGAATTATCTATCCAAAATGGAGATGTTTGGCTTAACCACTTCTCCAAATGTTATGGCTCTATAACAAATAATAAAGAGCAAAAACATATACAGGATCAAATACAAATCTTAGAATCAACTATTAAAGACTACCAGAACCCACTGGATACTCCAATTACCTTGAATGAGCTACATGACAAAATAAAAACCCTCCAACCCAAAAAGGCATGTGGTGTTGATGGTATCCTTAATGAAATGATCAAATATACAGACAACAAATTCCAATTGGCTATACTAAAACTCTTTAACATCATCCTTAGCTCTGGCATCTTCCCCAATATTTGGAACCAAGGACTGATCACCCCAAATTTGACCCCAATAACTACCGTGGGATATGCATCAACAGCAACCTTGGGAAAATCCTCTGCATTATCATTAACAGCAGACGCGTACATTTTCTCAATGAAAACAATATACTGAGCAAATGTCAAATTGGCTTTTTACCAAATTACCATACAACAGAACATGTATTCACCCTGCACACCCTAATTGACAACCAAACAAACCAAAACAGAGGTAAAGTCTTCTCATGTTTTGTTGATTTCAAAAAAGCCTTCGGCTCAATTTGGCGTGAGGGTCTGCTATACAAATTGATGGAAAGTGCTGTTGGGGGTAAAACATACGACATTATAAAATCCATGTACAAACAACAAGTGTGCGGTTAAAATTGGCATAAAACACACACATTTCTTCCCACAGGGCTGTGGGGTGAGACAGGGATTAAGACAGGGATTAAGCCCCACCCTCTTCAACATACAGTGCCTTGCGAAAGTATTCGGCCCCCTTGAACTTTGCGACCTTTTGCCACATTTCAGTCTTCAAACATAAAGATATAAAACTGTATTTTTTTGTGAAGAATCAACAACAAGTGGGACACAATCATGAAGTGGAACAACATTTATTGGATATTTCAAACTTTTTTAACAAATCAAAAACTGAAAAATTGGGCGTGCAAAATTATTCAGCCCCTTTACTTTCAGTGCATCAAACTCTCTCCAGAAGTTCAGTGAGGATCTCTGAATGATCCAATGTTGACCTAAATGACTAATGATGATAAATACAATCCACCTGTGTGTAATCAAGTCTCCGTATAAATGCACCTGCACTGTGATAGTCTCAGAGGTCTGTTAAAAGCGCAGAGAGCATCATGAAGAACAAGGAACACACCAGGCAGGTCCGAGATACTGTTGTGAAGAAGTTTAAAGCCGGAATTGGATACAAAAAGATTTCCCAAGCTTTAAACATCCCAAGGAGCACTGTGCAAGCGATAATATTGAAATGGAAGGAGTATCAGACCACTGCAAATCTACCAAGACCTGGCCGTCCCTCTAAACTTTCAGCTCATACAAGGAGAAGACTGATCAGAGATGCAGCCAAGAGGCCCATGATCACTCTGGATGAACTGCAGAGATCTACAGCTGAGGTGGGAGACTCTGTCCATAGGACAACAATCAGTCGTATATTGCACAAATCTGGCCTTTATGGAAGAGTGGCAAGAAGAAAGCCATTTCTTAAAGATATCCATAAAAAGTGTCGTTTAAAGTTTGCCACAAGCCACCTGGGAGACACACCAAACATGTGGAAGAAGGTGCTCTGGTCAGATGAAACCAAAATGTAACTTTTTGGCAACAATGCAAAATGTTATGTTTGGCGTAAAAGCAACACAGCTGAACACACCATCCCCACTGTCAAACATGGTGGTGGCAGCATCATGGTTTGGGCCTGCTTTTCTTCAGCAGGGACAGGGAAGATGGTTAAAATTGATGGGAAGATGGATGGAGCCAAATACAGGACCATTCTGGAAGAAAACCTGATGGAGTCTGCAAAAGACCTGAGACTGGGACGGAGATTTGTCTTCCAACAAGACAATGATCTAAAACATAAAGCAAAATCTACAATGGAATGGTTCAAAAATAAACATATCCAGGTGTTAGAATGGCCATGTCAAAGTCCAGACCTGAATCCAATCGAGAATCTGTGGAAAGAACTGAAAACTGCTGTTCACAAATGCTCTCCATCCAACCTCACTGAGCTCGAGCTGTTTTGCAAGGAGGAATGGGAAAAAATGTCAGTCTCTCGATGTGCAAAACTGATAGAGACATACCCCAAGCGACTTACAGCTGTAATCGCAGCAAAAGGTGGCGCTACAAAGTATTAACTTAAGGGGGCTGAATAATTTTGCACTCCCAATTTTTCAGTTTTTGATTTGTTAAAAAAGTTTGAAATATCCAATAAATGTCGTTCCACTTCATGATTGTGTCCCACTTGTTGTTGATTCTTCACAAAAAAATACAGTTTTATATCTTTATGTTTGAAGCCTGAAATGTGGCAAAAGGTCGCAAAGTTTAAGGGGGCCGAATACTTTTGCAAGGCACTGTATATATCAACGAATTGGCTCGAGCACTAGAAAGGTCTGCAGCACCCGGCCTAACCCTACTAGAATCTGAAGTCAATTGTCTACTGTTTGCTGATGATCTGGTGCTTCTGTCACCAACCAATGATGGCCTACAGCAGCACCTAGATATTAAGCACAGATTCTGCCAAACCTGGGCCCTGACAGTAAATCTCAGTAAGACCAAAATAATGGTGTTCCAAAAAAGGTCCAGTTGCCAGGACCACAAATACAAATTCCATCTAGACACCATTGCCATAGAGCACACAAAAAACTATACATACCTTGGCCTAAACATCAGCGCCACAGGTAACTTCCACAAAGCTGTGAACGATCTGAGAGACAAGGCAAGAAGGGCATTCTATGCCATCAAAAGGAACATGAAATTCTACATACCAATTAGGATCTGGCTAAAAAGACTTGAATCAGTCATAGAGTCCATTGCCCTTTATGGTGTTGAGGTCTGGGTTCAGCTCACCAACCAAGATTTCACAAAATGGGACAAACACCAAATTGAGACTCTGCATGCAGAATTCTGCTAAAAATATCCTCCGTGTACAACGTAGAACACCAAATAATGCATGCAGAGCAGAATTAGGCCGATACCCACTAATTATCAAAATCCAGAAAAGAGACGTTAAATTCTACAACCACCTAAAAGGAAGCGATTCCCAAACCTTCCATAACAAAGCCATCACCTACAGAGAGAGTAACCTGAGGAAGAGTCCCCTAAGCAAGCTGGTCCTGGGGCTCTGTGGGGTGTGTTTGTGTTTGTGAACAGAGCCCCAGGACAGCAGCACAATTAGACCCAACCAAATCATGAGAAAACTAAAAGATAATTACTTCACACATTGGAAATAATTAACAAAAAAACAGAGGAAACTAGAATGCTATTTGGCCATAAACAGAGAGTACACAGTGGCAGAATACCTGACCACTGTGACTGAACCAAACTTAAGGAAAGCTTTGACTATGTACAGACTCAGTGAGCATAGCCTTGCTATTGAGAAAGGCCGCCGTAGGCAGACATGGCTCTCAAGAGAAGACGGGCTATGTGCACACTACCCACAAAATGAGGTGGAAACTGAGCTGCACTTCCTAAACTCCTGCCCAATGTATGACCATATTAGAGACACATATTTCCCTCAGATTACACAGATCAACAAATAATTCGAATTCGAATTTGGATCTACTGGGTGAAATTCCACAGTGTGCCATCACAGCAGCAAGATTTGTGACCTGTTGCCACAAGAAAAGGGAAACCAGTGAAGAACAAACACCATTGTAAATACAACCCATATTTATGCTTATTTATTTTCCCTTGTGTACTTTAACCATTTGTACATTGTTACAACACTGTATATATATAATATGACATTTGTAATGTCTTTATTGTTTGGAAACTTCTGTATGTGTAATGTTACTGTTAATTTTTATTGTTTATTTTACTTTGTATATTATCTACCTCACTTGCTTTGGCAATGTTAACACATGTTTCCCATGCCAATAAATCCCCTTGAATTGAATTGATTTCGAGAGCGAGCGAGAAGGCGAGAGCTGTCTGCCTGGCCTGATTACTCACAACCAGTCACTATTGATCAGATTCTGCACAGGTACTCTACATCTCAAAATAGGAACCCACTACCTAGTACATAAGTGCTCAGATATTCTACATCTTTCATGCACACATCAGTATTTTCTCTGCATGAGGTCAAATTGGCTGTCAATCCCCAGTCTCTTTTCAGATTATTGGGGATTTTCATTCTCCTCAATGCATTAGACATATCCTAGTCCCACCCATGGCATTACAATCTACTATTGCGCTCATGTTCAATATACGGTACTTGTATGTTGTTATGGTTCCTAGATTTTAAATGAGTTATGCACCACTGCAGTTGGACACTGCATCATGATTCATCGGTTATTTATTTCCTCTACATTATTTGGCTTGCATTTTAACATGTTCTTCAAGGAGACCATTCTGGAAGAAAACCTGATGGAGTCTGCAAAAGACCTGAGACTGGGACGGAGATTTGTCTTCCAACAAGACAATGATCTAAAACATAAAGCAAAATCTACAATGGAATGGTTCAAAAATAAACATATCCAGGTGTTAGAATGGCCATGTCAAAGTCCAGACCTGAATCCAATCGAGAATCTGTGGAAAGAACTGAAAACTGCTGTTCACAAATGCTCTCCATCCAACCTCACTGAGCTCGAGCTGTTTTGCAAGGAGGAATGGGAAAAAATGTCAGTCTCTCGATGTGCAAAACTGATAGAGACATACCCCAAGCGACTTACAGCTGTAATCGCAGCAAAAGGTGGCGCTACAAAGTATTAACTTAAGGGGGCTGAATAATTTTGCACTCCCAATTTTTCAGTTTTTGATTTGTTAAAAAAGTTTGAAATATCCAATAAATGTCGTTCCACTTCATGATTGTGTCCCACTTGTTGTTGATTCTTCACAAAAAAATACAGTTTTATATCTTTATGTTTGAAGCCTGAAATGTGGCAAAAGGTCGCAAAGTTTAAGGGGGCCGAATACTTTTGCAAGGCACTGTATATATCAACGAATTGGCTCGAGCACTAGAAAGGTCTGCAGCACCCGGCCTAACCCTACTAGAATCTGAAGTCAATTGTCTACTGTTTGCTGATGATCTGGTGCTTCTGTCACCAACCAATGATGGCCTACAGCAGCACCTAGATATTAAGCACAGATTCTGCCAAACCTGGGCCCTGACAGTAAATCTCAGTAAGACCAAAATAATGGTGTTCCAAAAAAGGTCCAGTTGCCAGGACCACAAATACAAATTCCATCTAGACACCATTGCCATAGAGCACACAAAAAACTATACATACCTTGGCCTAAACATCAGCGCCACAGGTAACTTCCACAAAGCTGTGAACGATCTGAGAGACAAGGCAAGAAGGGCATTCTATGCCATCAAAAGGAACATGAAATTCTACATACCAATTAGGATCTGGCTAAAAAGACTTGAATCAGTCATAGAGTCCATTGCCCTTTATGGTGTTGAGGTCTGGGTTCAGCTCACCAACCAAGATTTCACAAAATGGGACAAACACCAAATTGAGACTCTGCATGCAGAATTCTGCTAAAAATATCCTCCGTGTACAACGTAGAACACCAAATAATGCATGCAGAGCAGAATTAGGCCGATACCCACTAATTATCAAAATCCAGAAAAGAGACGTTAAATTCTACAACCACCTAAAAGGAAGCGATTCCCAAACCTTCCATAACAAAGCCATCACCTACAGAGAGAGTAACCTGAGGAAGAGTCCCCTAAGCAAGCTGGTCCTGGGGCTCTGTGGGGTGTGTTTGTGTTTGTGAACAGAGCCCCAGGACAGCAGCACAATTAGACCCAACCAAATCATGAGAAAACTAAAAGATAATTACTTCACACATTGGAAATAATTAACAAAAAAACAGAGGAAACTAGAATGCTATTTGGCCATAAACAGAGAGTACACAGTGGCAGAATACCTGACCACTGTGACTGAACCAAACTTAAGGAAAGCTTTGACTATGTACAGACTCAGTGAGCATAGCCTTGCTATTGAGAAAGGCCGCCGTAGGCAGACATGGCTCTCAAGAGAAGACGGGCTATGTGCACACTACCCACAAAATGAGGTGGAAACTGAGCTGCACTTCCTAAACTCCTGCCCAATGTATGACCATATTAGAGACACATATTTCCCTCAGATTACACAGATCAACAAATAATTCGAATTCGAATTTGGATCTACTGGGTGAAATTCCACAGTGTGCCATCACAGCAGCAAGATTTGTGACCTGTTGCCACAAGAAAAGGGAAACCAGTGAAGAACAAACACCATTGTAAATACAACCCATATTTATGCTTATTTATTTTCCCTTGTGTACTTTAACCATTTGTACATTGTTACAACACTGTATATATATAATATGACATTTGTAATGTCTTTATTGTTTGGAAACTTCTGTATGTGTAATGTTACTGTTAATTTTTATTGTTTATTTTACTTTGTATATTATCTACCTCACTTGCTTTGGCAATGTTAACACATGTTTCCCATGCCAATAAATCCCCTTGAATTGAATTGATTTCGAGAGCGAGCGAGAAGGCGAGAGCTGTCTGCCTGGCCTGATTACTCACAACCAGTCACTATTGATCAGATTCTGCACAGGTACTCTACATCTCAAAATAGGAACCCACTACCTAGTACATAAGTGCTCAGATATTCTACATCTTTCATGCACACATCAGTATTTTCTCTGCATGAGGTCAAATTGGCTGTCAATCCCCAGTCTCTTTTCAGATTATTGGGGATTTTCATTCTCCTCAATGCATTAGACATATCCTAGTCCCACCCATGGCATTACAATCTACTATTGCGCTCATGTTCAATATACGGTACTTGTATGTTGTTATGGTTCCTAGATTTTAAATGAGTTATGCACCACTGCAGTTGGACACTGCATCATGATTCATCGGTTATTTATTTCCTCTACATTATTTGGCTTGCATTTTAACATGTTCTTCAAGGAATACAGGTCATTTTGTTTCGGTCTAAGTGTGCATTTGTAATGCTAATTAGGCTAATTGTACAAAATCAAAACACTGAACACAGCAGCAACACAATCACCAAGGATGTCTGGAAATACTTTAATCAGAGACAGAAAAAAAGGCTGTTGTGTTTTATAGAGAAGGAGGGGTAGAGAGTATGAAGCACAACGGCAGAGATGGATGTAGAATAAGAGAGAGAGGGCAGTAAAAGGAGAATGAGAGAGAGGGAGAGGAAGTGAGAGAGGGAGAGAGAAAATGGAAGAGATGTGCAGAGAAAATTAAAAGCTGATTTCCTTCTGAGGAAATTTCCACTTCCCCTTAGGGAGGGAGAAGAGACAATTTTTTGTCTTCTAACATTTATTAAGCCAGGGCTGCCTCCAGGGTAATCAGGAATGACAAAATATAGCCACTGGAGTAGGACTATAATGCTATATATACCTACTAGTATATACTGATGCCTTCCTTCATGCACATTGGCCTACATCTTTATAGCCAGGATGGAAAATTAAATGTTGACTGTACTTATTTGTACAATGTATCTGTATCTTATGTTTAGAAATGGGCCATCATCGCATTGGTGGCTGTTTGCACGACAGATGACAATTAACTGTATGGTTATGTGTCTGAAAATGTCTCTCAGTTCTCCTCTCTGTATCCCCTAATCACTCCCCCCAGTCTGTTCCTGGTGTATACATAGCTCTTTGTAAATTGCTCCAGCTGTGATCATAGCATGTAGCTGAAGGCTATGTGAAGTGATTATATTGTACTGAGATAACTAACAGTGTGTAGCCTTGAGGCAATTCTGTTCTGCATCTCCTTGAAGAAGATATTGCTCTGATAAAGCAGGGCCTTCACTGTGCTGCTGGATCGAAGGGGAAGCCTTGGAGCCAACGTCTGCTGAGTTGGAGCCAGATGAAAATAATAAAATATCAGTTTATATGTTTGTCCAGTATGCACTGTGTCAGAGGGGAAATCATCTCTTAAGATACCTCTCAGTCCAATCAGGGCAGCTCTTGGCATTGGTTACTGCCCAAATGCATATCTAAGGGTGTTGAAATATTATGCCAAATATACTTGGCACAGACTTAAATTAGGGAAGAAGTTTGTGAAACAGCATTCAGTTACATCTAGTGTTAATTTTTATTGGCAATGCTCAGTCTGACCTGAGAACTACAGTATACGAATCTCACGGGTTTAACAGTTGGAGTTGAGATCATTCATGAACGTAGGATCGGGTGGGTGGAGGTTAATATTGTCATCTTGTTCATTAGGGACTTAGTAACAACAAATAAATACTGATACTGCATATGTTTTCCTAAGAATCCCTTCCGGCTGATTGAATCATTGAGCAACTACTTTTCCCTTAATTTGACCATAAATACCACAGAATGGTTTTGATAAACAATGTGTGTATTTGGGGCCAGATTCAAGATACATTTTCGAGTGCTTGACGTTGGTCCAGAGGTAGATCATTCTTTTGAACTGTCGGGCTAGGTGTGGGTCATCACTAGCTCTTAGCATAACCGTTGATAATGTCAGCAATGGTCCTGATAGATAGCATGTGTTTTGGGCACAGGAGACACACTGTTGCTGATGGCTCATAAAAGACAACACACACACAAAACTTCAAACACACACACACACACACACACACACACACACACACACACACACACACACACACACAAACACACACACACACACACACACACACACACACACACACACACACACACACACACACACACACACACACACACACACACACACACACACACACACACACACACACACACACACACACAGCTCCCTGGGCTGAATGGAGATGCATTAATCACACTGACGCTTCGCACTGTGATCTGTGACCCAGTCTTGGGGTAGGGGGCAGCATTCGGAATTTTGGATGAAAAGCATGCCCAAATTAAACGGCCTGCTACTGGGGCCCAGAAGATACGATATGCATATAATGGGTAGATTTGGATAGAAAACGATCTAAACTTTCCAAAACTGTTAAAATAGTGTCTGTGAATATAACAGAACTGATTTGGCAGGTGAAAAACCTGAGAAAAATGCATTCAGCAAGTATTGTTTTTGTTGGTTTTGTAGTTTTCTATTCAATGCCATTACAGTATCCATTGACTTAGGACTCAATTTGCAGTTCCTATGCCTTCCACTAGATGTCAACAGTCTTTAGAAATTGTTGAAGGCTTGTATTCTTATAAATGAGGGAGTAAGACCAGTCTGAATGAGTGGACCCTACCGTGTCGCAGAGCTTTTTCATGCGCAATCCCGAGAGAGTGCATTTATTGTTTACCTTTATATTGACAACGTTATTGTCCAGTTGAAATATTATAGATCATTTAGGCTAAAAACAACCTGAGGATTGAATATAAACATTGTTTGACATGTTTCTATGAACTTTACGGACACAATTTGGATTTTTTTGTCTGCCTGTTTTGACTGCGTTTGAGCCTGTGGATTACTGAAGAAAATAGGTTTTTGGATATAAAGAGACTTTATCGAACAAAAGGAACATTTATTGAGTAAAGGAATGTCTTCTGAGTGCCACCATATGAAGATCATCAAAGGTAAGGGATTAATTTTATCTCTATTTCTGAGTTTTTGTAACTCTTCTGCTTGGCTGGTTACTGCTTGTAATAATTTGTCAACTGGGCTATGTTCTGGGCTAGGTATGTTCTGGGCTAGGTATGCATTCGCCTAAAAGCATTTTATAAATCTGACACCGTGGTTGGATTAACAAGAAGTTAATCTTTAAACCTATGTAAAATATGTTTTTTTTCTGAATTTGTATAATGAGCATTGCTGTATTTGAATTTGGCGCTCTGCAATCTCACTGGATGTTGGCCAGATGGGACGCTAGCGTCCCACATACCCTAGAGAGGTTAATTGCATCCTCTCTGCCTTGTTCCCACTCTCATTCTTTATCTCCCCTCTTCCCTCTCTTCCTTCAGCTATACCCAGAAGAGGCTCTAATGCAGAGATAAGAGAGGAGACTGTAGATCTGTAAAGCTTTACCACTATCCCCACAGGCCCAGTGAAAACACCTCCTGATAGGCCAGCAGCACAGACTGAACAGGGCCAGTGAAAACTAATCCTGATAGGCCAGCAGCATAGACTGAACAGGCAAAGTGAAATCACCTCCTGATAGGCCAGCAGCACAGACTGAACAGGCCCATTGAAAACACCTCCTGATTGGCCAGCAGCAGACACTGAACAAGCTCTGCTGGGACACACTTTGATTCATAACGCCGTCTGTGTCCACCAGCCCATCATGAAGGCTTTCCAGGCATTGTATCACTCCTGACACTCAGAATGGTGACACAATGGCTTTGGTGCCTTTATAAAACAGAGAACACTCTGGAATCTTGCCAAAATGGATAACAATGTTTGAATGCACAGTCAAATCAAATTGTATTAGTCACATGCGCCGAATACAACAGGTGTAGGTAGACCTTACGGTGAAATGCTTACTTATGAGCCCCTAACCGACAGTGCAGTTTAAAAAAATATGGATAAGAATAAGACATAAAAGTAACAAGTAATTAAAGAGCAGCAGTAAAAAAATAACAATATATACAGGGGCACCGGTTAGTTGAGGTAGTATATACATGTAGGTAGAATTAATTAAAGTGACTATGCATAGATGGCAACAGAGAGTGGCAGTAGTGCGAATAGTCTGAGTAGCCATTTGACTAGATGTTCAGGAGTCTTATGGCTTTGGGGGTAGAAACTGTTACGAAGCCTCTTAGACCTAGACTTGGCGCGCCGGTACCACTTGCCATGTGGTAGCAGAGAGAACAGTCCATGACTAGAGTGGCTGGAGTCTTTGACAATTTTTAGGGCCTTCCTCTGACACCGTCTGGTATCGAGGTCCTGGATGGCAGGAAGCTTGGCCCCAGTGATGTACTGGGCCATTCGCACTACCTTCTGTAGTGCCTTGTGGTCAGAGGCCGAACAATTGCAATATCAGGCAGTGATGCAACCAGG
Organism: Oncorhynchus mykiss; assembly: GCF_057628025.1. Lineage (NCBI taxonomy): Eukaryota > Metazoa > Chordata > Actinopteri > Salmoniformes > Salmonidae > Oncorhynchus > Oncorhynchus mykiss. Next base: position 57,013,935 of record NC_143038.1, on the reverse strand, counting down.
ATGCTCTCGATGGTGCTGTATAACCTTTTGAGAATCTGAAGACCCATGCCAAATATTTTCAGTCTCCTGAGGGGGAATAGGTTTTGTTGTGCCCACTTCAAAACTGTCATGGTGTGTTTGTACCATGTTAGTTTGTTGGTGATGTGGACATACGGATCCTCCTGTGTTGAGGATCAGCATAGTGGATGTGTTGTTACCTACCCTTACCACCTGGGGCGGCCCTTCAGGAAGTCCAAGATCCAGTTGCAGAGGGAGGTGTTTAGTCCCAGGGTCCTTAGCTTATTGATGAGCTTTGAGGGTACTATGGTGTTGAACGCTGAGCTGTGGTCAATTAATAGCATTCTCACATAGGTGTTCTGGATCTGTTGGGGCGATATGCAAATTGGAGTGGGTATAGGGTTTCTGGGATGATGATGTTGATGTGAGCCATGACCAGCCTTTCAAAGCACTTCAAGGCGACAGGCGTGAGTGCTACGGGTCGGTAGTCATTTAGACAAGTTTCTTTAGTGTTCTTGGGCACAGGCACTATTGTGGTCTGCTTAAAACATGTTGGTATTACAGACTCGGACAGCGAGAGGTTGAAAATGTCAGTGAATACACTTGCTGGTTGGTCAGCGCATGCTCACAGTACATGTCCTGGTAATCTGTCTGGCCCTGCAACCTTGTGAATATTGACCTGTCTGAAGGTCTTACTCATATCGGCTGAGGAGAGCGTGATCACACAGTCTTCCGGTACAGCTGGTGCTCTCATGCTTGTTTCAGTGTTATTTGCCTCGAAGCGAGCATAGAAGTAGTTTAGCTCATCTGGTAGGCTCGTGTCACTGGGCAGCTATCGGCTGTGATTCCCTTTGTAGTCTATACTGGTTTGCAGGCCCTGCCACATCCAACGAACGTCAGAGTCGGTATAGAGCGACTCAATCTTAGTTCTGTATTGACACTTTGCCTGTTTGATGGTTCGTCGTGGGGCATAGCAGAATTGATTATAAGCTTCCAGGTTAGAGACCCCCTCCTTGAAAGCTGCAGCTCTAGCCTTTAGCTCAGTGCGGATGCTGCCTGTAATCCATGGCTTCTGGTTGGGTTATGTACGTCACTGTGGGGACAACGTCATTGATGCACTTATTGATGAAGCCAATGGCAGATGTGGTGTACTCCTCAATGCCATTGGAGGAATCCCAGAATGTATTCCAGTCTGTACTAGCCAAACAGTCCTGTAGCTTAGCATCTGCTTCATCTGACCACTTTTTTATTGATCTAGCCACGGGTGCTTCCTGCTTTAATTATTGATTGTAAGCAGGAATCAGGAGGATGGAGGACGATGGAGAGCTTTGTATGCATCTCTGTGTGAAGTATAGGTGGTCCAGAGTTCTTTTCCCTCTGGTTGCATATTTAATGTGCTGATAGAAATTTGGTAAAACTGATTTAAGTTTCCCTGCATTAAAGTCTCCGGCTACTAGGAGCGCCGCCTCTGTGTGAACGTTTTCTTGTTTGCTTATGGCGGAATAAAGCTCATTCAATGCTATCTTAGTGCCAGCCTCTGACTGGGGTGGTATGTAAACAGCTGCAAAGAATACAGATGAAAACTCTCTCGGGAGGTAATGTGGTCTGCAGCGTATCATGAGAAACTCTACCTCAGGCGAGCAATAGCTCGAGACTTCCTTAGACATCGTGCACCAGCTGAAAAATACTTAGACCGCCACCCCTTGTCTTACCAGACGCCGCTGTTATATCCTGCCGGTACATCGTATAACCAGCCAGCTGTATGTTGATATTGTCCAAGATGGCTGTGCGCAATTATGGGATATGATCTCGGTCAGATGCTTTAAACTTTCTCTTTTTGTTCTCTACATTACATTCCTATTAAGAGGTGCTGTTGACAGGAAGGACTGGTTATGGGACCGCTCTCATACCTGGAGAGGACGGAGGATGGGGTGGCTACTGGTGTGACAGCACACTAACGATGTGACAAGCCCTTGTTCTTTCTGTAAGTGCACCGGTCACAGATAACAACCACACGCTGCTGGGGTGAAACATGAGCACTGACGCATACTAATGCAAGTAGACAGCTCTTTCTCCCACACACATAGGCACCTATTCCCACACAAGCTATCACATATCTCCTTTAAATACTATAAATGAGTGTCTCAACACAACAGCATGTACATGGAAGGGATTTACCTTCTCCCTGTAGCACACTACAATGACAGCATCATTCTGCACAACAGGTTCAGATGGTTCAGATGTATTCATCTGTAGAATGGAGGCAAAGGTTTAAAGAAAGGTCATTTCATGAGAATCATTCTTCAGGATGCACCAACTCTGCCACTAACACAGTGCCGAATAGAAGGACAGATAACTGTATAAGCCGTGTGGTGTTAACCTGCAACTCTGCCCTCCCAGTTCAACTAAACACACTAATGTTACAGTGTTACAGTGGTCACATTGTGACACCAGACTCTGTGTTGTTCTCAGCCCCAGTGAAACACTGTTATTTGCTAATTGAGGGGAATGCGCTGATTGGCCTGTTAGGTTGGAGAAAGCGGCGGGGAGGTAGACACAATGTTTACTTAGCGCCGCTCCGCCACTGGGATAAACACAGACCTTACAAAGGAACACAAGGCTTGATCTGATGCTTTTCTCTAGCCTTCCCTATACCCTTTAGACACCAGAACATGTCAAGGTTGGCTCAACTAGGGCTGTAACCTGGGACTACCGTCTGGCTCATTCATAGCCATGCTGCCACAGCATCACGTTGGTCTCACCCTGCTCTTCTGTGACACTGGTTTAACATCTAACATCGGAATGACTGGGACACATGTGAATAATACTGTTACATATGTGTGGATAAGATTCCCTCTAGTACATTGAGATGTAAAGGGCTCTGTCTGTTAGCAGTTGGGTGTGAACTGTGAAGAGAGAATCTAACATGACCGTTGTGGGGTTACACATATGTCCAGGCAGGCAGACTGTAGCTGCAGTTTGTGGAGACTGTTGCCTTTGTTCTACTTGCCTGATTGCATTAAGGCTGAAAGGCAGTGACAGTCAGTCAGTGGGGAAAAGGAGGATAGAGGGATGTGGGGATAAAGATGTAGGAGATAGAGACACAAGGGGGAGGAAAGGGAGATGTGTCAAGGAAAAGGGAATAGGAGAAGGGAAAAGAGCGATGGAGGGGATAAATCAAATCAGGCTTTATTTATATACATAGTACATTTCAGACATGAATATAACACAATTCGCTTTAAAAAAAAACAGGGGGTTGGAGGTCACAGCTGCCTGTGCCCTCTGTCTTACCCTGCCTTTGTGATGCGCTGGCTACTCTGGCTGCCAGACTGAATGTTCTGTTCCGGGACATACACACTGAGAGCAGCAGAGAGGAATGACACTGCCCCCGCAGCACCAACCCTCCATTCTTACCCTGACAAACATCCCAGTCTACAGTATGTGAGGCACACACACACTGATGAGAATGGATGCCTACAGGGGCTTAGAAGGAAAGTAACCATGGCGATGCCCTTCGCCCTCAGACACACACTGTACTGTACATATCATACTGTTAGATAAGAACAGCCCTGACCCTTGACTGGGCTAGCCACAGACGCCTTTACGTTTCTCTTATGCACCAACTCTTTCTCCCCTGCTCTCTCTCTCACCCACTTGTTCTCTTTTCTTTTTCTCTCTCACCATCCTCTTATCCCAGTTTTTATTACCACAGCATTAGTAAAGCAGTGCTATCTCCATGATGGCATTATAGCCATTATTGGTGGTTATTCCGTTTTATACAGTGGGTGGGTCTAATCCTGATTGGTTAAAAGCGAGTTACCACCGTAACCACAAGTTACCACCGAGTTACCACAAGTTACCACCAGCTAAATCTATGACGTTAAAATGTCTATTTACGGCTTCTCGAGTGGCGCAGTGGTCTAAGGCACTGCATCTCAGTGCTATCTGTGCCACTAGAGATCTCATTAGGGGAGGGTTTGGCCGGCAGGGATGTTCTTGTCCCATCGCGCACTAACGACTCCTGTGGCGGGCCGGGCCCAATGCATGCTGACACAGTCACCAGGTGTACGGTGTTTCTTCCGAGACATTGGTGTGGCTGGCTTCCGGGTTAAGCGGGCGTTATGTCAAGTCGCAGTGTGGCTTGGCTGGGTTGTGTTTCAGAGGACACACAGCTCTTGACCTTTGCCTCTCCCAAGTCCGTATGGGAGTTGCAGCGATGGGAAAAATCTGTAACTACCAATTGGATACCATGAAAAAGGGGTACCTTTTAAATTTATTTTATACAAAATGTATATTTACTCTGTTCCATCTGACTGCGCAATGCCCTGTCTCATCAGCCCAGGCAGGGAAGTTATAAACTTGATCTCCCCTATAAAAAGCATATAGACATTGTCTCACATTTCTTTTACAGTAACATTTCATTGTCAACAGCGGAGATTTATATAAACCTTACAGTCTGTCTCTCTGACATTTGCAACATTGTTTCAATATTAAAATTTGATCTCCAAATGTCCCATAGTAATGAACGTGTAGGAATCGGGAGTCAGGACGAGAGAGGGAGGCAGTCAGCGTTTCTCAGCCAGTCAAAATCATGAATCAGCTGGCATCATTTTTTCCGGATATATACACTACCGGTCAAAAGTTTTAGGGTTTTTCGTTATTTGAACTATTTTCTACATGTTAGAATAATAGTAAAGACATCAAAATGATGAAATAACACATATGGAATCATGTAGTAACCAAACAAGTGTTAAACAAATCTAAATATATTTTCTATTTGAGATTCTTCAAAAAGCCACCCTTTGCCTTGATGACAGCTTTGCACACTCTTGGCATTCTCTCAACCAGCTTCACCTGGAATGGTTTTTCCAACAGTCTTGATATGCTGAGCACTTGTTGGCTGCTTTTCCTTCACTCTGCTGTCCGAATCATCCCAAACCATCTCAATTTGGTTGAGGTCGGGTGATTGTGGAGGCCAGGTCATCTGATGCAGCACTCCATCACTCTCCTTGGTAAAATAGCCCATACACAGCCTGGAGGTGTGTTGGGTCATTGCCCTGTTGAAAAACAAATTATACTCCCACTAAACCCAAACCAGATAGGATTAATGCTGTGGTAGCCATGCTGGTTAAGTGTGCTTTGAATTCTAAATAAACCACTGATGGTGTCACCAGCAAAGCACCCCCACACCATAACACCTCCTCCTCCATGCTTTACGGTGCGAAATACACATGCAGAGATTATCCGTTCACCCACACTGCATCTCACAAAGACACGGCGGTTTGAACCAAAGATCTACAATTTGGACTCCAGACCAAAGGACACATTTCTACTGGTCTAATGTTCATTACTCGTGTTTCTTGGCCCAAGCAAGTCTCTCCTTCTTATTGATGTCCTTTAGTAGTGGTTTCTGTGCACTAATTCGACCATGAAGGCCTGTTTCACACAGTCTCCTCTGAACAGTTGATGACATGTGTCTGTTACTTGAATTCTGTGAAGCATATATTTGGGATGCAATTTCTGAGGCTGTTAACTCTAATGAACTTTTCCTCTGCAGCTGAGGTAGCTCTGGGGCTTCCATTCCTGTGACGGTCCTCATGAGAGCCAGTTTCATCATAGTGCTTGATGGTTTTTGCGACTGCACTTGAAGAAACTTGAAAAGTTCTTTACATTTTCCGTATTGACTGACCTTCATGTCTTAAAGGACTGTTGTTTCTCTTAGAAACTGTCGTTTCTCTCGTTTCTGCTTATAATTTTGCCTAATATGGACTAAATAAGGCTATCTTCTGTATATCCCCCCTACCTTGATACAACACAAACACATTAAGAAGGAAGGAAATTCCACAAATTAATTTTTAAGAAGGCACACCTGTTAATTGAAATGCATTCCAGGTGATTGCCTCATGAGGCTGGTTGAGAGAATGCCAAGAGTGGGCAAAGCTGTCATCATGGCAAAGGGTGGCTATTTTGAAGAATCTGATTTGTTTAACACTTTTTTGGTTACTACATGGTTCCATGTGTTATTTTATAGTTTTGATGTCTTCACTATTATTCTACAATGTAGAATATACTAAAAATAATGAAAAACACTTGAATGAGTAAGTGTTCTAAAACTTTTGACCGGTAGTGTACAAAGATTAAAAAATAAAATAAACAAAATAAAGTGCAGCTAGTTTGCAGTCTTTCCCGCATCAGTTTGAAGTTATTGTGTTAGCTGTGTTGATGGCTAGTTTCTCTGAACAACAGTGTCCTTAAGAGCACATTTTCTATGCTAGTAGAAATCATGCCTCATTAGCTCATTGTTATGCATCCAAATAAATGTCACTAGAAAACAGCTTAAACAAATGCAGCTACTGTTGATCTTCTTTCTGCGCTGTTTGACTTGACTGTAAGTTAGTCGTACTTAGCTAGCAAGCAAGGGATAAGAAGGTTGCCAACCAGTATGGCAATGGAACATTCAGAACGAACAACTGGGTCTTGTCCATATTTATTTTATTTATCTGTTGTTTTACCAGGTAAATTGACTGAGAACACGTTCTCATTTGCAGCAACGACCAGGGGAATAGTTACAGGGAAGAGGAGGGGGATGAATGAGCCAATTGTAAACTGGGGATTATTAGGTGACCGTGATGGTTTGAGGGCCAGATTGGGAATTTAGCGAGGACACTGGGGTTAATACCCCTACTCTTACGATAAGTGCCATGGGATCTTTAATGACCTCAGAGAGTCAGGACACCCGTTTAACTTCCCATTCAAAAGACAGCACCCTACACAGGGCAATGTCCCCAATCACTGCCCTGGGGCATTGGGATATTTTTTTAGACCAGAGGAAAGAGTGCCTTCTACTGGCCCTCTAACACCACTTCCAGCAGCATCTGGTCTCCCATCCAGGAACTGACCATGATCAACCCTGCTTGGCTTCAGAAGCAAGCCAGCAGTGGTATGCAGGGTGGTATACTGCTGGCCAAAGATACAGAACAAAAAGACTGAGCGACTGGGTCGTGTCTCAGGCAACCGAACCAATAGATCAAATGACCGGACGGCTTGGGTAGCAACCCTAGATTTGTTTCGGGACTATATTTTGTGGAAGGATTAAATAGTATGAATAAATTCATCAAAATAAATGTTTTATTTAAAATATGTCAATCATTATTTGAATATGTTGGTAACCCGTTGTATAAAAGGGATAATGCCCTTGAAGCCGGTGTTTGGAGTAAATATTGGCACGATTTTCCAGCCCTCGACTTCATCTTGGGACTAACAACTCCCGTGCCAATATATCCTCCAAACACCGGCTTCGAGGGCATTATCACTTAATTATAAACTGGGTAATTTGGCTCTTGGATGCTGATTGTCTGAAAGCTGCAGTACACCACGGGTATGACAAAAAAATATGTTTTACTGTTCTAATTAATTTGGTAACCAGTTTACCAACGTGTTGCGTCGTATCTAAGAACAGCCCTTAGCCGTGGAATATTGGCCATATACCACAACCCCTTGAACCTTATTGCTTAAGTATCTGACTGTGTAATAGATATGTTACACTGTACCTGGATTATTTCCATCACAGTTGAATGGATGGTATTTGTAGCATTTTCCTGCCAGCTGGATGGTATTTGTAGCATTTTCCAGCTAACTGGATGTGTCAGTAAACATGGCGTGGCTCCCCCCCACTGGCCCACACCCTCCCTGGCATTTCATCAGATGGGCAGAGAATTGGCCCAGTGCCCTCAGAGACAATCAAAGCTTGCCTGTCACAATGACATGCATAGCGCCATCGCTTAGTCCATGCATGTTCTCATGCCAACCAACCCGCTATCACAGGAACACAGGGCCACTGGTACAGACATGCCCTCAGAACCCTGCGCCTTTCTTATGCTAAAATACACATACACAGATAAACACAAACACACACACAGCCTCAGAACACACAACCCTACAGCGAGCCTCCCAGGACATGCCGCAAGAGACCTGCTTAAATGACAATAATTAGCCTGTTCTGTTTAAGCAAATTGGAGTCATTGGCACAATACAGCCTGCTCTTTGGTGGCACTGACTGGTTATTTTGGACATAGAACCATGCGGTTTCTCTGTCTGAGGGATACTGCAAACTGTGTTACGGTTGGCTCATGATTGATCTTACATCTGAAACTTAAAAATAGTGAAGAAGGGAGCAGTTAATCATTAATTTGGTTGGATATGAATCTCTCTCTCCACATGGCAGAGACTTGCTGTGCTATGCAGAGCTTCATCCCAGCAAAGAGAAGCTGGATTGGATTGTGTTTGTCTGTTAATATAAGATTTATTCACACATTGTCAAAATGATGTTTGCCATTCCTCCATTACACGTACAATTATTCTCCGGGCGAAACAGCAACCTAATTTGTGTGATGTGTGCCACAGTTGTTGAAAAGATCTTATGCTTTATTAGTCTGTTGTTTGCTGCATCTTTTGACAGGAAGCTTGGCGATAAATTGCAAAGATGGCTTGATAAAACGATTGTCGTGCAAAATTCTTTACGGTGGATTTTGAAAAATGGCATCTCCCCAGCTCATAACAAACCATTTGTTCCCAAGGGTGATTTATGAAATCAATTTTACTTGTTATCAGCATCAGGAGTGTGACTGAGAGATAAGATCAGCGCACAGCCTTTTTAAACAGAAGGAGAAGGGGATTGAGGCTGTGTGTGTGTGTGTGTGTGTGTGTGTGTGTGTGTGTGTGTGTGTGTGTGTGTGTGTGTGTGTGCGCGCAAGTCTTTTCTGGGGGTGTTTCTTTAGTTGCTTTAGCAGCACTCACACCTCAGACAAAGTGCTACAGATTGTCATTCATACCTAGAGCTGTTGCAGTGACCGTATTATCGCCACGCATGCGGTCATGGAGGCAGTCCAATTCCATGTGACCGTCTTCTCCAAGCTCTGATGCTGCTGATGGTCATTAGAAGCCTACCAAACTTGCTGACTGCCTGGTACTCAGCACTCTATTGTCCCTCTAATCACTAACATCAATGCAAATGTATCGAAAATGTAATCAAATTTTATTTGTCACATACACATCGTTAGCAGATGTTAATGCGAGTATAGCGAATTGCTTGTGCTTCTAGTTCTGACAATGCAGTAATAACCAACGAGTAATCTAACCTAACAATTTCACAACAACTACCTTATGCACACAAGTGTAAAGGAATGAAGAATATGTACATAAACATATATGAATGAGTGATTGGTCCAGAACAGCATAGGCAAGATGCAGTAGATGGTATCGAGTACAGTATATACATATGAGATGAGTAATGTAGGGCATGTAAACATATAAAAGTGGCATTGTTTAAAGTGGGTAGTGATACATGTATTACATAAAGATGGCAAGATGCAGTAGATGGTATAGAGTACAGTATATACATATGAGAAGAGTAATGTAGGGTATGTAAACATTATATTAAGTGGCATTGTTTAAAGTGGCTAGTGATACATTTTTTACATCAAATTTTCCAATATTAAAGTGGCTGGAGTTGAGTCAGTATGTTGGCAGCAGCCACTCAATGTTAGTGGTGGCTGTTTAACAGTCTGATGGCCTTGAGATAGAAGCTGTTTTTCAGTCTCTCGGTCCCAGCTTTGATGCACCTGTACTGACCTCGCCTTCTGGATGATAGCGGGGTGAACAGGCAGTGGCTCGGGTGGTTGTTGTCCTTGATGATCTTTACGGCCTTCCTGTGACATCGGG